>NC_056743.1:1899021388-1899051468 GCF_019279795.1 Protopterus annectens | reverse complement strand
TTAATGCTACCAATTATCATACGAGCCCATACAGGCAGCCCCATACCTATTTATTTAATTAGTTACTTACTTATGTATGCTACCAATACAGGCAGCCCCATACCTATTTATTTAATTAGTTACTTACTTATGTATGCTGCCAATACAGACAGCCCCATACCTATTTATTTAATTAGTTACTTACTTATGTATGCTGCCAATACAGACAGCCCCATACCTATTTATTTAATTAGTTACTTACTTATGTATGCTACCAATACAGGCAGCCCCATACCTATTTATTTAATTAGTTACTTACTTATGTATGCTGCCAATACAGACAGCCCCATACCTATTTATTTAATTAGTTACTTACTTATGTATGCTACCAATACAGGCAGCCCCATACCTATTTATTTAATTAGTTACTTACTTATGTATGCTGCCAATACAGACAGCCCCATACCTATTTATTTAATTAGTTACTTACTTATGTATGCTGCCACCAATACAGACAGCCCCATACCTATTTATTTAATTAGTTACTTACTTATGTATGCTGCCAATACAGACAGCCCCATACCTATTTATTTAATTAGTTACTTACTTATGTATGCTGCCAATACAGACAGCCCCATACCTATTTATTTAATTAGTTACTTACTTATGTATGCTGCCAATACAGACAGCCCCATACCTATTTATTTAATTAGTTACTTACTTATGTATGCTGCCAATACAGACAGCCCCATACCTATTTATTTAATTAGTTACTTACTTATGTATGCTGCCAATACAGACAGCCCCATACCTATTTATTTAATTAGTTACTTACTTATGTATGCTACCAATACAGACAGCCCCATACCTATTTATTTAATTAGTTACTTACTTATGTATGCTGCCAATACAGACAGCCCCATACCTATTTATTTAATTAGTTACTTACTTATGTATGCTGCCAATACAGACAGCCCCATACCTATTTATTTAATTAGTTACTTACTTATGTATGCTACCAATACAGACAGCCCCATACCTATTTATTTAATTAGTTACTTACTTATGTATGCTGCCAATACAGGCAGCCCCATACCTATTTATTTAATTAGTTACTTACTTATGTATGCTACCAATACAGGCAGCCCCATACCTATTTATTTAATTAGTTACTTACTTATGTATGCTGCCAATACAGACAGCCCCATACCTATTTATTTAATTAGTTACTTACTTATGTATGCTGCCAATACAGACAGCCCCATACCTATTTATTTAATTAGTTACTTACTTATGTATGCTGCCAATACAGACAGCCCCATACCTATTTATTTAATTAGTTACTTACTTATGTATGCTGCCAATACAGACAGCCCCATACCTATTTATTTAATTAGTTACTTACTTATGTATGCTGCCAATACAGACAGCCCCATACCTATTTATTTAATTAGTTACTTACTTATGTATGCTACCAATACAGACAGCCCCATACCTATTTATTTAATTAGTTACTTACTTATGTATGCTACCAATACAGACAGCCCCATACCTATTTATTTAATTAGTTACTTACTTATGTATGCTACCAATACAGACAGCCCCATACCTATTTATTTAATTAGTTACTTACTTATGTATGCTGCCAATACAGACAGCCCCATACCTATTTATTTAATTAGTTACTTACTTATGTATGCTGCCAATACAGACAGCCCCATACCTATTTATTTAATTAGTTACTTACTTATGTATGCTACCAATACAGACAGCCCCATACCTATTTATTTAATTAGTTACTTACTTATGTATGCTACCAATACAGACAGCCCCATACCTATTTATTTAATTAGTTACTTACTTATGTATGCTGCCAATACAGACAGCCCCATACCTATTTATTTAATTAGTTACTTACTTATGTATGCTACCAATACAGACAGCCCCATACCTATTTATTTAATTAGTTACTTACTTATGTATGCTGCCAATACAGACAGCCCCATACCTATTTATTTAATTAGTTACTTACTTATGTATGCTACCAATACAGGCAGCCCCATACCTATTTATTTAATTAGTTACTTACTTATGTATGCTGCCAATACAGACAGCCCCATACCTATTTATTTAATTAGTTACTTACTTATGTATGCTGCCAATACAGACAGCCCCATACCTATTTATTTAATTAGTTACTTACTTATGTATGCTGCCAATACAGACAGCCCCATACCTATTTATTTAATTAGTTACTTACTTATGTATGCTGCCAATACAGACAGCCCCATACCTATTTATTTAATTAGTTACTTACTTATGTATGCTGCCAATACAGACAGCCCCATACCTATTTATTTAATTAGTTACTTACTTATGTATGCTACCAATACAGGCAGCCCCATACCTATTTATTTAATTAGTTACTTACTTATGTATGCTACCAATACAGACAGCCCCATACCTATTTATTTAATTAGTTACTTACTTATGTATGCTACCAATACAGGCAGCCCCATACCTATTTATTTAATTAGTTACTTACTTATGTATGCTGCCAATACAGACAGCCCCATACCTATTTATTTAATTAGTTACTTACTTATGTATGCTGCCAATACAGACAGCCCCATACCTATTTATTTAATTAGTTACTTACTTATGTATGCTACCAATACAGGCAGCCCCATACCTATTTATTTAATTAGTTACTTACTTATGTATGCTGCCAATACAGACAGCCCCATACCTATTTATTTAATTAGTTACTTACTTATGTATGCTGCCAATACAGACAGCCCCATACCTATTTATTTAATTAGTTACTTACTTATGTATGCTACCAATACAGACAGCCCCATACCTATTTATTTAATTAGTTACTTACTTATGTATGCTGCCAATACAGACAGCCCCATACCTATTTATTTAATTAGTTACTTACTTATGTATGCTGCCAATACAGACAGCCCCATACCTATTTATTTAATTAGTTACTTACTTATGTATGCTACCAATACAGGCAGCCCCATACCTATTTATTTAATTAGTTACTTACTTATGTATGCTACCAATACAGACAGCCCCATACCTATTTATTTAATTAGTTACTTACTTATGTATGCTACCAATACAGGCAGCCCCATACCTATTTATTTAATTAGTTACTTACTTATGTATGCTGCCAATACAGACAGCCCCATACCTATTTATTTAATTAGTTACTTACTTATGTATGCTGCCAATACAGACAGCCCCATACCTATTTATTTAATTAGTTACTTACTTATGTATGCTACCAATACAGACAGCCCCATACCTATTTATTTAATTAGTTACTTACTTATGTATGCTGCCAATACAGACAGCCCCATACCTATTTATTTAATTAGTTACTTACTTATGTATGCTGCCAATACAGACAGCCCCATACCTATTTATTTAATTAGTTACTTACTTATGTATGCTGCCAATACAGACAGCCCCATACCTATTTATTTAATTAGTTACTTACTTATGTATGCTGCCAATACAGACAGCCCCATACCTATTTATTTAATTAGTTACTTACTTATGTATGCTGCCAATACAGACAGCCCCATACCTATTTATTTAATTAGTTACTTACTTATGTATGCTGCCAATACAGACAGCCCCATACCTATTTATTTAATTAGTTACTTACTTATGTATGCTGCCAATACAGACAGCCCCATACCTATTTATTTAATTAGTTACTTACTTATGTATGCTGCCAATACAGACAGCCCCATACCTATTTATTTAATTAGTTACTTACTTATGTATGCTGCCAATACAGACAGCCCCATACCTATTTATTTAATTAGTTACTTACTTATGTATGCTGCCAATACAGACAGCCCCATACCTATTTATTTAATTAGTTACTTACTTATGTATGCTGCCAATACAGACAGCCCCATACCTATTTATTTAATTAGTTACTTACTTATGTATGCTACCAATACAGACAGCCCCATACCTATTTATTTAATTAGTTACTTACTTATGTATGCTACCAATACAGGCAGCCCCATACCTATTTATTTAATTAGTTACTTACTTATGTATGCTGCCAATACAGACAGCCCCATACCTATTTATTTAATTAGTTACTTACTTATGTATGCTACCAATACAGACAGCCCCATACCTATTTATTTAATTAGTTACTTACTTATGTATGCTGCCAATACAGACAGCCCCATACCTATTTATTTAATTAGTTACTTACTTATGTATGCTGCCAATACAGACAGCCCCATACCTATTTATTTAATTAGTTACTTACTTATGTATGCTACCAATACAGGCAGCCCCATACCTATTTATTTAATTAGTTACTTACTTATGTATGCTGCCAATACAGACAGCCCCATACCTATTTATTTAATTAGTTACTTACTTATGTATGCTACCAATACAGGCAGCCCCATACCTATTTATTTAATTAGTTACTTACTTATGTATGCTGCCAATACAGACAGCCCCATACCTATTTATTTAATTAGTTACTTACTTATGTATGCTACCAATACAGGCAGCCCCATACCTATTTATTTAATTAGTTACTTACTTATGTATGCTGCCAATACAGACAGCCCCATACCTATTTATTTAATTAGTTACTTACTTATGTATGCTGCCAATACAGACAGCCCCATACCTATTTATTTAATTAGTTACTTACTTATGTATGCTGCCAATACAGACAGCCCCATACCTATTTATTTAATTAGTTACTTACTTATGTATGCTACCAATACAGGCAGCCCCATACCTATTTATTTAATTAGTTACTTACTTATGTATGCTACCAATACAGACAGCCCCATACCTATTTATTTAATTAGTTACTTACTTATGTATGCTACCAATACAGGCAGCCCCATACCTATTTATTTAATTAGTTACTTACTTATGTATGCTACCAATACAGGCAGCCCCATACCTATTTATTTAATTAGTTACTTACTTATGTATGCTACCAATACAGACAGCCCCATACCTATTTATTTAATTAGTTACTTACTTATGTATGCTACCAATACAGACAGCCCCATACCTATTTATTTAATTAGTTACTTACTTATGTATGCTGCCAATACAGACAGCCCCATACCTATTTATTTAATTAGTTACTTACTTATGTATGCTACCAATACAGACAGCCCCATACCTATTTATTTAATTAGTTACTTACTTATGTATGCTACCAATACAGACAGCCCCATACCTATTTATTTAATTAGTTACTTACTTATGTATGCTACCAATACAGACAGCCCCATACCTATTTATTTAATTAGTTACTTACTTATGTATGCTGCCAATACAGACAGCCCCATACCTATTTATTTAATTAGTTACTTACTTATGTATGCTACCAATACAGGCAGCCCCATACCTATTTATTTAATTAGTTACTTACTTATGTATGCTACCAATACAGACAGCCCCATACCTATTTATTTAATTAGTTACTTACTTATGTATGCTACCAATACAGGCAGCCCCATACCTATTTATTTAATTAGTTACTTACTTATGTATGCTGCCAATACAGACAGCCCCATACCTATTTATTTAATTAGTTACTTACTTATGTATGCTACCAATACAGACAGCCCCATACCTATTTATTTAATTAGTTACTTACTTATGTATGCTGCCAATACAGACAGCCCCATACCTATTTATTTAATTAGTTACTTACTTATGTATGCTACCAATACAGACAGCCCCATACCTATTTATTTAATTAGTTACTTACTTATGTATGCTGCCAATACAGACAGCCCCATACCTATTTATTTAATTAGTTACTTACTTATGTATGCTACCAATACAGACAGCCCCATACCTATTTATTTAATTAGTTACTTACTTATGTATGCTGCCAATACAGACAGCCCCATACCTATTTATTTAATTAGTTACTTACTTATGTATGCTACCAATACAGACAGCCCCATACCTATTTATTTAATTAGTTACTTACTTATGTATGCTGCCAATACAGACAGCCCCATACCTATTTATTTAATTAGTTACTTACTTATGTATGCTACCAATACAGGCAGCCCCATACCTATTTATTTAATTAGTTACTTACTTATGTATGCTGCCAATACAGACAGCCCCATACCTATTTATTTAATTAGTTACTTACTTATGTATGCTACCAATACAGACAGCCCCATACCTATTTATTTAATTAGTTACTTACTTATGTATGCTACCAATACAGACAGCCCCATACCTATTTATTTAATTAGTTACTTACTTATGTATGCTACCAATACAGGCAGCCCCATACCTATTTATTTAATTAGTTACTTATGTATGCTACCAATACAGACAGCCCCATACCTATTTATTTAATTAGTTACTTACTTATGTATGCTGCCAATACAGACAGCCCCATACCTATTTATTTAATTAGTTACTTACTTATGTATGCTGCCAATACAGACAGCCCCATACCTATTTATTTAATTAGTTACTTACTTATGTATGCTACCAATACAGACAGCCCCATACCTATTTATTTAATTAGTTACTTACTTATGTATGCTGCCAATACAGACAGCCCCATACCTATTTATTTAATTAGTTACTTACTTATGTATGCTACCAATACAGACAGCCCCATACCTATTTATTTAATTAGTTACTTACTTATGTATGCTACCAATACAGACAGCCCCATACCTATTTATTTAATTAGTTACTTACTTATGTATGCTACCAATACAGACAGCCCCATACCTATTTATTTAATTAGTTACTTACTTATGTATGCTGCCAATACAGACAGCCCCATACCTATTTATTTAATTAGTTACTTACTTATGTATGCTGCCAATACAGACAGCCCCATACCTATTTATTTAATTAGTTACTTACTTATGTATGCTACCAATACAGACAGCCCCATACCTATTTATTTAATTAGTTACTTACTTATGTATGCTACCAATACAGACAGCCCCATACCTATTTATTTAATTAGTTACTTACTTATGTATGCTGCCAATACAGACAGCCCCATACCTATTTATTTAATTAGTTACTTACTTATGTATGCTACCAATACAGGCAGCCCCATACCTATTTATTTAATTAGTTACTTACTTATGTATGCTACCAATACAGACAGCCCCATACCTATTTATTTAATTAGTTACTTACTTATGTATGCTACCAATACAGACAGCCCCATACCTATTTATTTAATTAGTTACTTACTTATGTATGCTGCCAATACAGACAGCCCCATACCTATTTATTTAATTAGTTACTTACTTATGTATGCTACCAATACAGACAGCCCCATACCTATTTATTTAATTAGTTACTTACTTATGTATGCTACCAATACAGGCAGCCCCATACCTATTTATTTAATTAGTTACTTACTTATGTATGCTACCAATACAGGCAGCCCCATACCTATTTATTTAATTAGTTACTTACTTATGTATGCTACCAATACAGACAGCCCCATACCTATTTATTTAATTAGTTACTTACTTATGTATGCTACCAATACAGACAGCCCCATACCTATTTATTTAATTAGTTACTTACTTATGTATGCTGCCAATACAGACAGCCCCATACCTATTTATTTAATTAGTTACTTACTTATGTATGCTGCCAATACAGACAGCCCCATACCTATTTATTTAATTAGTTACTTACTTATGTATGCTGCCAATACAGACAGCCCCATACCTATTTATTTAATTAGTTACTTACTTATGTATGCTACCAATACAGACAGCCCCATACCTATTTATTTAATTAGTTACTTACTTATGTATGCTACCAATACAGACAGCCCCATACCTATTTATTTAATTAGTTACTTACTTATGTATGCTGCCAATACAGACAGCCCCATACCTATTTATTTAATTAGTTACTTACTTATGTATGCTGCCAATACAGACAGCCCCATACCTATTTATTTAATTAGTTACTTACTTATGTATGCTACCAATACAGACAGCCCCATACCTATTTATTTAATTAGTTACTTACTTATGTATGCTGCCAATACAGACAGCCCCATACCTATTTATTTAATTAGTTACTTACTTATGTATGCTACCAATACAGACAGCCCCATACCTATTTATTTAATTAGTTACTTACTTATGTATGCTACCAATACAGGCAGCCCCATACCTATTTATTTAATTAGTTACTTACTTATGTATGCTACCAATACAGGCAGCCCCATACCTATTTATTTAATTAGTTAGTTAGTTATGTATGCTACCAATACAGACAGCCCCATACCTATTTATTTAATTAGTTACTTACTTATGTATGCTGCCAATACAGACAGCCCCATACCTATTTATTTAATTAGTTACTTACTTATGTATGCTACCAATACAGGCAGCCCCATACCTATTTATTTAATTAGTTACTTACTTATGTATGCTACCAATACAGACAGCCCCATACCTATTTATTTAATTAGTTACTTACTTATGTATGCTGCCAATACAGACAGCCCCATACCTATTTATTTAATTAGTTACTTACTTATGTATGCTGCCAATACAGACAGCCCCATACCTATTTATTTAATTAGTTACTTACTTATGTATGCTACCAATACAGACAGCCCCATACCTATTTATTTAATTAGTTACTTACTTATGTATGCTACCAATACAGACAGCCCCATACCTATTTATTTAATTAGTTACTTACTTATGTATGCTACCAATACAGACAGCCCCATACCTATTTATTTAATTAGTTACTTACTTATGTATGCTGCCAATACAGACAGCCCCATACCTATTTATTTAATTAGTTACTTACTTATGTATGCTACCAATACAGGCAGCCCCATACCTATTTATTTAATTAGTTACTTACTTATGTATGCTGCCAATACAGACAGCCCCATACCTATTTATTTAATTAGTTACTTACTTATGTATGCTGCCAATACAGACAGCCCCATACCTATTTATTTAATTAGTTACTTACTTATGTATGCTACCAATACAGGCAGCCCCATACCTATTTATTTAATTAGTTACTTACTTATGTATGCTGCCAATACAGACAGCCCCATACCTATTTATTTAATTAGTTACTTACTTATGTATGCTACCAATACAGGCAGCCCCATACCTATTTATTTAATTAGTTACTTACTTATGTATGCTGCCAATACAGACAGCCCCATACCTATTTATTTAATTAGTTACTTACTTATGTATGCTGCCAATACAGACAGCCCCATACCTATTTATTTAATTAGTTACTTACTTATGTATGCTGCCAATACAGACAGCCCCATACCTATTTATTTAATTAGTTACTTACTTATGTATGCTACCAATACAGGCAGCCCCATACCTATTTATTTAATTAGTTACTTACTTATGTATGCTGCCAATACAGACAGCCCCATACCTATTTATTTAATTAGTTACTTACTTATGTATGCTACCAATACAGGCAGCCCCATACCTATTTATTTAATTAGTTACTTACTTATGTATGCTGCCAATACAGACAGCCCCATACCTATTTATTTAATTAGTTACTTACTTATGTATGCTGCCAATACAGACAGCCCCATACCTATTTATTTAATTAGTTACTTACTTATGTATGCTGCCAATACAGACAGCCCCATACCTATTTATTTAATTAGTTACTTACTTATGTATGCTACCAATACAGACAGCCCCATACCTATTTATTTAATTAGTTACTTACTTATGTATGCTGCCAATACAGACAGCCCCATACCTATTTATTTAATTAGTTACATACTTATGTATGCTGCCAATACAGACAGCCCCATACCTATTTATTTAATTAGTTACTTACTTATGTATGCTACCAATACAGACAGCCCCATACCTATTTATTTAATTAGTTACTTACTTATGTATGCTGCCAATACAGACAGCCCCATACCTATTTATTTAATTAGTTACATACTTATGTATGCTGCCAATACAGACAGCCCCATACCTATTTATTTAATTAGTTACTTACTTATGTATGCTACCAATACAGACAGCCCCATACCTATTTATTTAATTAGTTACATACTTATGCATGCTACCAATACAGGCAGCCCCATACCTATTTATTTAATTAGTTACTTACTTATGTATGCTGCCAATACAGACAGCCCCATACCTATTTATTTAATTAGTTACTTACTTATGTATGCTGCCAATACAGACAGCCCCATACCTATTTATTTAATTAGTTACTTACTTATGTATGCTACCAATACAGGCAGCCCCATACCTATTTATTTAATTAGTTACTTACTTATGTATGCTGCCAATACAGACAGCCCCATACCTATTTATTTAATTAGTTACTTACTTATGTATGCTACCAATACAGAGAGCCCCATACCTATTTATTTAATTAGTTACTTACTTATGTATGCTGCCAATACAGACAACCCCATACCTATTTATTTAATTAGTTACTTACTTATGTATGCTGCCAATGCAGACAGCCCCATACCTATTTATTTAATTAGTTACTTACTTATGTATGCTGCCAATACATACAGCCCCATACCTATTTATTTAATTAGTTACTTACTTATGTATGCTGCCAATACAGACAGCCCCATACCTATTTATTTAATTAGTTACTTACTTATGCATGCTGCCAATACAGACAGCCCCATACCTATTTATTTAATTAGTTACTTACTTATGTATGCTGCCAATACAGACAGCCCCATACCTATTTATTTAATTAGTTACATACTTATGTATGCTACCAATGCAGACAGCCCCATACCTATTTATTTAATTAGTTAGTTAGTTATGTATGCTGCCAATACAGACAGCCCCATACCTATTTATTTAATTAGTTAGTTACTTATGTATGCTACCAATACAGGCAGCCCCATACCTATTTATTTAATTAGTTACTTCCTTACTTACTTGTCTTTATTAACTGGGAATGTCTGACTGGGTAATACCCATTTTCAAAAAACAATAATAGATCCAGCAAGTCTTGTGAATAAACAGGACACAGTTCTGAGATATATATAATATCTTGGAATTGTGTCCTGTTTATTCACAAGTCTTGGTGGATCTATTGTTATTTTTTGTTGTTTTTTTCTGCCTAATCATACCTGGAGTGTTTTTAGTTTGCTGTTGCAGTTTTCTCTTCCATTAATACTCATTTTCAGCAGAGGCTCAGGGAGAATAGCTCTATTTGTTTACATTGCATTATACTAAGTTCCAGTTAAACACAAAGTAGTTATATTTCTATTTACATTTATACCCAAACTGTAGCTACATTTATACAGTTTAAGATTTTACAGCAGTAGAAGTTACTAAAGAGAAAGTCCAAGTGCAACTTAGTGAATTGTACAGGCAGCAGTTTTGTATAAAAAGAAGTTCTGTACTCACCATAACGTTCCATGTGTGTTGTCCATCTTGCCTTCATTCTTAAGAAGTTGGGTTCGGAACCGATTCTCTCTTCTGACTCGGCCTTATACGTGGCTAAAACCCTGTCCCATCATGCACTACAAGAGCTCCCTAGATCTTGTTTGCAGATGCAGCTAAACTAAAGGTCAGTGAATGCCTAAAAGAGCAATGAAGAAGGTCAGAGGGCATTAATAGCCAATTGCATCAGCTTGCTCTTCCAGGACTGAAAGGCTGGGGGAAGGAGGGTGGGATGTAAGAATGAAGGTGAGATGGACAACACACATGGAATGTTATGGTGAGTACAAAACCTCTTTATGTGACGTTGTCCTATCTCGCCTTCATTCTTAGCAGGTTGGGACACTATCCCCAGTACCATCTTTCTTGGGTGGCCCAAGGGAGAATATTCTTCAGAACTGTGGACCCAAAGGAGGCCCTGTTCCTGGAGGCCAAGTCAACTTTGCAATGATCGATAAAGGTATGTGGTTTAGCCCATGTTGCTGCAGCACAGATGGTATTCATAGGTAGTCTAGCCCAAAAGGGAGAAGAGGTTGCAATGGCTCTTGTAGAATGACCTTTTAGTTTATAGGAAAGTTCTTTGTTTTGAGATTGGTAAGCAAAGGTAATACAATCTGACAGCCATTTCAAAAGTGTGACTTTAGACACAGGAACACCCTTTTCTGAGTGAAAAGGATACAGATAATTGATCAGATTTTCTGAAATCTTTTGCCCTATTTAAGTAGAAACATAACTGTCTATGTACATCCAGTTGGTGCAGCATATATTCTGCCTTGCTAAAAAGCTAAAACAACAGTTCAAGCAATATAAACTTCAAGGTAGCCGGTAAAGGCAACAGTTCAAACAGTATAAACTCCAAAGAAGCCGGTAATAGCGTAAAATGATTTAATTTCCGCTTTCGTCACACCTTCATCAGAATACAAAAAATACTACTACTAAAACACTTTAAATAGCCATTCCAATCAATCAATTAACAATAAATGAAACTTAAAATATTCAAAAAACAAATCATAAGGGTTCATTTATGAAAAGTAAGTCTTTAAATCAATACCTAAAACTTTATTAATACTTAATTTACGGTCTTTTAAGAAACATTTGACATTAATGCTTTCGTTTAACCCTGGATGAATATCAGATAAGAGGGCGGGAGATTTCAAAAATTATATTGAGCAAAGAGAATGCCTGTGGCAGATTAGATTAAGGTCTGATATTCATCCAGGGTTAAACGAAAGCATTAATGTCAAATGTTTCTTAAAAGACCGTAAATTAAGTATTAATAAAGTTTTAGGTATTGATTTAAAGACTTACTTTTCATAAATGAACCCTTATGATTTGTTTTTTGAATATTTTAAGTTTCATTTATTGTTAATTGATTGATTGGAATGGCTATTTAAAGTGTTTTAGTAGTAGTATTTTTTGTATTCTGATGAAAGTGTGACGAAAGCGGAAATTAAATCATTTTACGCTATTACCGGCTTCTTTGGAGTTTATACTGTTTGAACTGTTGCCTTTACCGGCTACCTTGAAGTTTATATTGCTTGAACTGTTGTTTTAGCTTTTTAGCTATTGCACAACCGCAGGCTTCCATCTGCCTACCAGCGTTTTTCTTTTGTGCTTTTTGGGCGTCTTCTTGTGTTTTATATATTCTGCCTTGTTGCCATAGCTGGGGGAAAACAAATGGTAGTTCTATAGACCAATTGCGATTAAATGCTGAGCATACTTTGGGAAAAAAGGATGGGTTCATTCGTAGGGAAACTCTATCTTTGTGGAAGAGCATGTAGGGGGGTTTATTGATAACGCTTGCAATTCTGAATCTCTTCTTGCAGAAGTAATAGCTATCAGAATAATTATTTTCCAAGTCAGATAGTGAGATCGCAGGATGATGTAGGCTCAAAAGGGGGAAGAATCAAATATGATGAGACAAAATTCAAGTCCCATGGCAGAGGAGGGACCTTAATAGGTGGTCTTAGTAAAAGAGTACCTTTAGGAAAGGCTTTGCAAAGTTTGTGGGACATCACATTAGGGCCTGATTCTCCTAAGTGGAAATTAGAAATGGCAGCTAACTGGACCCAAATAGTAGCTACAGCTGGCCCTTCATTAAATAGCTTTGCTAGGAATTCAAGAATAGTAGCTACTGGGCAGAGAAGGGGTCAATATGATTATCCAAGGCCCATAAAGAAAATGTTTTCCATTTACTTATATATAACCTTCTTGTCAAAGCCTTATGGGATGATACCAGGATATGTTTTACTGATGTAGAAATATTAGGGAGCCTGGCAATGCTTGGAATCAGAGCAGCCAGGCTGTCAATTTGAGGTTTTGAAGGGAGGGGTGCATGTCCCTGATGCATGAGTCAGGAGGTCTGAAACTGGGTCTAGAATCCATGTCTCCTCCTGGAGATGAGGCCACAGGAAGGGGAACCAGATTTTATGAGGCCAGTATGGGGCGAGTATTAAGTTCCTTCACAAGTGACTGGCTTTCGGAAGAACTTTGGGTATCAAAGGAAAGGAAGGAAAAGCGTAGAAGAGACCTGAGGACCAATCGTGGACAAGTGCATCCCTTGGTGACTCCCCCAGAGGGGAGATAAGGGCAAAGCATTTGCTGCATTTGGTGTTTATGGATGTGGCAAAAAGGTTGCAGCAAGGCTGGCCCCATTTGCAGAAAATCTTTTTTGCCACTCCTGTTGTAAGGACCACTCATGAGGCATTAGAATCACTCTACTGAGTTTGTCTGCAATCACGTTGAATTTCCCCGGGATGTGCATTGCTATCAGAAAGCATTGGGAGGAGGTTGTCCAATGCTATACTCTCACGGTCTCCTGACAAAGGGGGTAAGATCTGGTTCCTCCTTGTTTATGTACCATACTACTGACATGTTGTCCACCTGTATTGCAATAGTTGCTATGGGAAGACAGTCCTTGAATGCTTGCAACGCTAAAAGCACTCCTCTCATCTCTAGGACATTGATGTGCAAGTGGGCCTTGTAGTCCTGCCAAGTGCCTTGAACTGTCCTTCCCAGATGATGCCCCCCCCACCCTATCTGGGAAGCTTCCATGGTCACTGTGACTAACGTCTGGGGAAGAAAAAAGGGACGACCTAATGTCACATGAGTTGAGTATAGCCAACGACGAAGGTCTTTCCTGCAGGATTCCGTTATCAAAATTTGGTTGGACATGGGTAGTTCCTGCATGGACCATTGAGTGAATAGTAGCCACAGTAGAATTATCATGTGCAGACATGCTAATAGAATCAGAGTTATTGCAGCTGCCATGGTTCCCAATACTTTGAGGACTGTTCTTGCTTGTACTGTTTTCTTTGAAAGAAGGTTTAGGATCTGATGTTGTAGGACTTGACCCCTTTCTGAGAGAAGTTTTGCCATCATGTGTTTTGTATCTAGATCTGCTCATATAAAAACAATACACTGAGAAGGCAACAAGGCAGATTTTTCATACTTTATTGTGATTCCTAGGTGAGAACAGAGATGTATAGTGGTGTCTCTCACTTTTGATAGATGCTAGGTGGTGGCAGATAGGAGTCTATCATCTAGGTACAGAAACACTCGGAATCCTAGGCATCTCAAATGAGCCACTACTACTGCCATACACTTGGTGGACATTCTGGGGACTGTAGTGAGGCCAAAGGACAGATCTTGGAACTGGTAGTGACTGGCTGCCAGCCAAAAGTGCAAATGACTCCTGGATTGCCTATCCATTTTTGTGTTAGTATGCATCATGGAGGTCTAAAGTGCACATCCAGTCATCTCATCCCAGAAAAGGGGGCATTGACTGCTTTGCTACCACCTCAAACTTTGACTTTCCTACTGATTTGTTTAATTTGCTGAGATCCAGGATGGGTCTCCAGTCCCTTGTTTTCTTTGAAACTAAAAAGAACCTTGAGTAAGTTCCGGATCCTATTTGGTCTGGGGGGACTGCTTGGAAGATTCTTTTGTCTAGCAACTTTTGTATTTCCAGAGTTTCTTGATACCTTTGACTGGGTGGAATGTCTGGGATGTTTGTTGTGTTCGGGATGGGGAAGGAAAAAGGTATGGAGTAACATCTGGGTATGATACTTTGTACCCATTTGTCTTTTGTTATTGTTAGCCATGTTTTTGGGTACAAAGATAAGTGGCCCCCAACTGCCTCCAGAGATGGACAGGCGGGCCTCCTTTCAAGAGCGCTGAAAGGGCTTACTAAGGAAAGATCCTCTGTTGCCCAGGTTTTGTGGACCCCCTCTGCTCTGTGGTCAGCATCTTCCATTAGCACTTCCCCCTCTGCCCCTGGAGGAAGAATCACCATGTGTGTCCTGGAAAGCTCTCTGGCATTTTCAAAACCACATTTTTCCAACTTTCTGACATTTTAGGTAGGAAAATATGGACTCCCAATGACAGAGAGAGTCTTTCCTTCTTGTTCACACCTGGTTAGTGTGTCTTTGACTTTTGGCCTGAACAAAGATGAGCCATCGAAGGGGGCATTTACAAAACAAGATTTAAAGGGTTCTGCAAAGTCACACAAGCACATCCAGGAATGTCTCCTTAGGGAAACTTCTGAACCCGCTGCACTGCTCACTCCATCCCCTGCATAAGAAATTAACCTCATGGAGGAGTTGACCACTGAAGTTAAGGTGGAGAGCTGAGAGGAAACCTTGTCTGATACCCCTTCAGCTACTGAACCTTGGATGGTATCTCCTAGCTCTTTCAGGAGATCTCTCTGAAGCCTAGTGAAGTGAGTCAGATAATTCAGCGATCTGAGTGTAAAAGTCTCTGAAGAGAAGATGTGCTTTCCATATCTGTCTATCGTACAAGACTCTTTGTTTGGCAGATGGACAGAAGAAGATGTCTCTGACATTTCCTTTTTGGTGGCTGCCACCACCACCATAGCATCTACTGAGACTCCCTTTGTAAGAAATTTGTTGTCCGTAGGTGAAGTAATAAATTTGTTTGGAAGCCGAAGAACAGGTTCCACTGAATCTGGAGACTCCCACACCTTTTGACAAACTAATTGTATGAGTTTGCCGAAGGATGGAGACACCAAAGTGGTGGAAGAGACAGACCCAAAAGCCTTCAGGTAAACATACTCCTCCTCAAAAGGGTTGATGTGCTTCCAGCTGCCTCTCTGTTTTAGTATTTCCAGGATGTCTGCGAAGGAGACATCTTCAGAGGGCGGCCGTGGGGACCCTTCCGAATCATCAAGGTCTGTGTCTAAAGTGACTGACTCCTCTGGGGTGTTTAAATGCTTCCTCTTGCATAGTCTCTTCCAAGGGACCTCTTCAGAGGGGTATTCTAGAGAGGTTTTGGAAGAGAGGGGGTCACCCAATGGGGCATCCTGAGGCCTAGGGTCTCCGCATCTCTGTGGATGCAGTGATGCCAAGTCAGACAGTGGTGCCTTTGGGTAAAAGTGTCCTGACCCAAGAGTGGACTTGCCTGTGGAGACAGCACTATCCTCATCACCCTGAAAGCTCCCTGCCACTGGTCAGAGGAAACTCCCAGCCCTAAAGAACCAGAGGACATCCTCGGAACCAACGGGGTTGGCTCAGAGCTGAGGTAGAAGGCAAGCTCACCCAAGCCAATACCCAGAGAGGCAAGTTCGTTTCTGACAACAGTCTGATCCGACTGCCCTCCTCGGATCTGACTGGAGAGCGTTGGTTCTTAGAGTCCCCAAGTTCAGATGGAACCAAGGACATTGGAGCAGTAGTTGGAACCAAAGATCCTGTGATAGTTATCAGTTCCGATGGTTCAACTACAGTCAAGTCTGGACATTCTGGTTCTAAAATTCGGGACTGGAATGGAGGAGGAATCAATGGTGAAAGGGTAGGTTGGGTCAGTTCTGAAGCCTTCTGAGTTGGATCTGACAATAGCTTGGTGAGTGCCAGTGTCCTCATAAGCCTCTGCACCCACACACTCCACATCATCACTGGACAGACTCCTGGAAGACCAAGTGAAGGAGGCAGGAGACCTGGAAGATTGCAAAAAAGAGGATCTTAAAGTGAGAGATATTGGTTCCAATTTGGGGGACTGGCTCCACAGTTGAAATTCCAACGGCACCAAAATAGAAGGAGCCGAGGTAGAAGGCTTCTTGGGCCCAACACCTTTCAGTTCCAAGGAAGAAACTTTTGGTACCTTTTTTGATAGCTCTGACTGAGCTGATGATGAGGACCTTTTCCTCGATTTGTCAGATTTTGAATAAGGGGATTGACTCAATTCTGAAGGACCCTGACCTTCTTCAATCACAACTGAAAAGGGGGTCTTCAACAAACCCCTCAGAATGAGCTTGTTCTTCCTCTCCAGTAACACCTTATGACTGAAGGAGTGGCAGATAGCACAGGATTCCTGTAGGTGAACTGCTCTGAGGCAGTGGACATATAGTATGTCCATCAGTTATGGACATTTGTGAGTGGCAGATAGCACAGGATTCCTGTAGGTGGACTGCTCCGAGGCAGTGGACATATAGTATGTCCATCAGTTATGGACATTTGTGAGTGGCAGATAGCACAGGATTCCTGTAGGTGAACTGCTCTGAGGCAGTGGACATATAGTATGTCCATCAGTTATGGACATTTGTGAGTGGCAGATAGCACAGGATTCATGTAGGTGAACTGCTCTGAGGCAGTAGACATATAGTATGTCCATCAGTTATGGACATTTGTGAGTGGCAGATAGCACAGGATTCCTGTAGGTGAACTGCTCTGAGGCAGTAGACATATAGTATGTCCATCAGTTATGGACATTTGTGAGTGGCAGATAGCACAGGATTCCTGTAGGTGGACTGCTCCGAGGCAGTGGACATATAGTATGTCCATCAGTTATGGACATTTGTGAGTGGCAGATAGCACAGGATTCCTGTAGGTGAACTGCTCTGAGGCAGTAGACATATAGTATGTCCATCAGTTATGGACATTTGTGAGTGGCAGATAGCACAGGATTCCTGTAGGTGAACTGCTCTGAGGCAGTAGACATATAGTATGTCCATCAGTTATGGACATTTGTGAGTGGCAGATAGCACAGGATTCCTGTAGGTGGACTGCTCCGAGGCAGTGGACATATAGTATGTCCATCAGTTATGGACATTTGTGAGTGGCAGCACAGGATTCCTGTAGGTGGACTGCTCCGAGGCAGTGGACATATAGTATGTCCATCAGTTATGGACATTTGTGAGTGGCAGATAGCACAGGATTCCTGTAGGTGGACTGCTCTGAGGCAGTAGACATATAGTATGTCCATCAGTTATGGACATTTGTGAGTGGCAGATAGCACAGGATTCCTGTAGGTGGACTGCTCTGAGGCAGTGGACATATAGTATGTCCATCAGTTATGGACATTTGTGAGTGGCAGATAGCACAGGATTCCTGTAGGTGGACTGCTCTGAGGCAGTGGACATATAGTATGTCCATCAGTTATGGACATTTGTGAGTGGCAGATAGCACAGGATTCCTGTAGGTGAACTGCTCTGAGGCAGTGGACATATAGTATGTCCATCAGTTATGGACATTTGTGAGTGGCAGATAGCACAGGATTCCTGTAGGTGGACTGCTCCGAGGCAGTGGACATATAGTATGTCCATCAGTTATGGACATTTGTGAGTGGCAGATAGCACAGGATTCCTGTAGGTGAACTGCTCTGAGGCAGTGGACATATAGTATGTCCATCAGTTATGGACATTTGTGAGTGGCAGATAGCACAGGATTCCTGTAGGTGAACTGCTCTGAGGCAGTAGACATATAGTATGTCCATCAGTTATGGACATTTGTGAGTGGCAGATAGCACAGGATTCCTGTAGGTGAACTGCTCTGAGGCAGTAGACATATAGTATGTCCATCAGTTATGGACATTTGTGAGTGGCAGATAGCACAGGATTCCTGTAGGTGGACTGCTCCGAGGCAGTGGACATATAGTATGTCCATCAGTTATGGACATTTGTGAGTGGCAGCACAGGATTCCTGTAGGTGGACTGCTCCGAGGCAGTGGACATATAGTATGTCCATCAGTTATGGACATTTGTGAGTGGCAGATAGCACAGGATTCCTGTAGGTGGACTGCTCTGAGGCAGTAGAGATATAGTATGTCCATCAGTTATGGACATTTGTGAGTGGCAGATAGCACAGGATTCCTGTAGGTGGACTGCTCTGAGGCAGTGGACATATAGTATGTCCATCAGTTATGGACATTTGTGAGTGGCAGATAGCACAGGATTCCTGTAGGTGGACTGCTCTGAGGCAGTGGACATATAGTATGTCCATCAGTTATGGACATTTGTGAGTGGCAGCACAGGATTCCTGTAGGTGGACTGCTCCGAGGCAGTGGACATATAGTATGTCCATCAGTTATGGACATTTGTGAGTGGCAGATAGCACAGGATTCCTGTAGGTGGACTGCTCTGAGGCAGTAGACATATAGTATGTCCATCAGTTATGGACATTTGTGAGTGGCAGATAGCACAGGATTCCTGTAGGTGGACTGCTCTGAGGCAGTGGACATATAGTATGTCCATCAGTTATGGACATTTGTGAGTGGCAGATAGCACAGGATTCCTGTAGGTGGACTGCTCTGAGGCAGTGGACATATAGTATGTCCATCAGTTATGGACATTTGTGAGTGGCAGATAGCACAGGATTCCTGTAGGTGGACTGCTCTGAGGCAGTGGACATATAGTATGTCCATCAGTTATGGACATTTGTGAGTGGCAGATAGCACAGGATTCCTGTAGGTGGACTGCTCTGAGGCAGTAGACATATAGTATGTCCATCAGTTATGGACATTTGTGAGTGGCAGATAGCACAGGATTCCTGTAGGTGAACTGCTCTGAGGCAGTAGACATATAGTATGTCCATCAGTTATGGACATTTGTGAGTGGCAGATAGCACAGGATTCCTGTAGGTGGACTGCTCTGAGGCAGTGGACATATAGTATGTCCATCAGTTATGGACATTTGTGAGTGGCAGATAGCACAGGATTCCTGTAGGTGGACTGCTCTGAGGCAGTAGACATATAGTATGTCCATCAGTTATGGACATTTGTGAGTGGCAGATAGCACAGGATTCCTCTAGGTGGACTGCTCTGAGGCAGTGGACATATAGTATGTCCATCAGTTATGGACATTTGTGAGTGGCAGATAGCACAGGATTCCTGTAGGTGGACTGCTCTGAGGCAGTAGACATATAGTATGTCCATCAGTTATGGACATTTGTGAGTGGCAGCACAGGATTCCTGTAGGTGATCTGCTCTGAGGCAGTGGACATATAGTATGTCCATCAGTTATGGACATTTGTTTGCTGCACTTTACACATTTTTTAAATCTGGAAGGTTTAGCTTCCTCAGTATCTTTGGCAGACATGACTAAACAACAGTAGTAAGAAGAAAAAGCAGCTAGAAACTATGGGGAAAAACAGAAAAATATAACTATATAACTATGTAAAATCTACTACTACTTATTAAACAACAACTCTCCCATTTTTTTTAAACAAGTAAAATTGCAAAGCCAAAAACACATGGAAAAGGTCGTCTAACTTAAGCAGACAAAGGTAGCTCTTTAACTTAAACGAGCTAGCCTTTCAAAATTAACAGGGGAAAACAAAGGGAAAAATCCCTCTAACTTAAATGAGCTAAGGCAGCTCTCTAACTTAAATGAACTAGCCCTATACTTAAATGAAGAAAAAACCCTCTAACCAAAAACTGGTTTCTTAGATTTAAATTTAGGACCGGGATAGGGGAAAAAAGGCCTAATGGAAAAAACTACAGCCAAAAGCAAAAACAACAGCAGAAAAAGTGGAACACAGACAAGTAACTTAATTAACAATTAGCTGGAACAACGTAGAGTGAAGAAAGTGTAGCAAATTTTTAAATATAAAGCATAAAAGAAACTACTTAGCCAGAGCCAGTATGAAGAGCACCCGATCTTGTTTAGTGGCAAACAAGATCTGGGGAGCTCTTGTAGTGCATCATGGGATAGGGTTTTAGCCACAAGCTAGTGGAAGACTTCAAGCTTTGTATAAGGCCAAGTCAGAACTGAGGACCAGTTCCAAACCCAACCTGTTAAGAATAAATGCGGGACAGAACAACATCACATCAATTACTTTGTCATTTTGGTGAGAGGTTGAAAGTATTCTGTTTAGGACAGTATCTGGATACTGTTGTATGGTCAAACACAAAGTCTTAACCTGGTGATGAGCATGCTCATGACCAGGATTGGTTAACATGTTGTTTAAGCAGTGGTTTAAAACTATTGAGTTTGTCAGAGTTCTATTTGTGTGGGGATACTATGCCAGAGTTTAGCAACATATTGGGAGTAGAGTGAGTCTCTTGCAACATTATTTGACTTATTTGTAAGTAAGAATTTATTACTAGAACGGAGGTACCTTGCTGGACAGTAGGTCAGTAATAAGTTATCTAGTGCAGGGAATTTTTCTGGATAATGAACGAGTTTGTGTGCTCTAGCTAGTTGTAACTATGTTAGGAAGTTGTGTAGTTCAAGCCAGTTTAATTGTTTTAAGCTTTGACAATGGTGAGTCCTAAGAGGGAGATTGGTGGCAGGTGTAGCTATTGGAGCAGGAGGTAAGTTTCTTTTTTTGAGGATTGTTTAAGTTTGTCAGATTATGAACTATTACCTATATGAACTACAGAAAGAGGCAATTCTGGGTACAGAATGGGTTCTGAGGAGCATTTTTTGCAAACATCAAATAATGAATCAGTACTAATTTCATGAACTTTAATCATATCCTGGCTCAGGAAAGGGAGGATTCCTGTCATGGTGTAGAAACCCTAAACATATTGAGAAATTAAAACAATGGAAGGCACATTTACTACCCTACATGTATTATAGTACATCAAATGTGTAATTCCTTATGGTACATGGTATACGAGTATTATCTTATCAAATTCATATCAAAACACCAGTGTAATGGCCCTGTGACCACCTTGTCTAAATGCTTATCTTTCTCCAAAAAGTTGTCCAAAGAGTGAGCCCCCATTTAAATCCTCCCTTAAGTTGGTGCACACACTGAACAATCAAGGTGGAGTAATACTAGCCAAATAAAATACACTTCAGATCCTTCTGGTTTCAGAAGATCAGTATTGCAGGATGGGTGAATGCTGCAGTGCGGACTGACAAATTCATATCAGTTATGTGTGTGAAGGTGAAAACCGAAAACTTTTTGGCACGATAGCTACACCTTTAAACTGTGTTGTAAGTCAGTAAAAAGCACCCTCATTTGAAAAATGCTAATTAAGTGCAAAGGGTTAAAGCTCCGAACTGCTACCAAGCTTTATTCTATGGTTTTATTACTTCAGCCTCTTTTACTGACTAAAGCTGAACAAATTGCTCCTGGCTTACCCCCACCCAATTCTGCATAAGTCTATCATGCTTTTTCTTAATGAGTTAGACAATGAATTCGATTAGGAATCCCAGAACAGATGCTAAAGACACTGGGCCCAATTCAGGAAAGTCTGTTTAGTCACAAGGATGAACCGTCGTGAAGAACAAAGCTAAATGACAGTTAATTTTTCTGAAAACTGGGATTGTCTAGCAGGCAGCTCCAGTGTTAATGCTAGAAACAGTTCCAATTTCACTGAATGACCAAAGTTTTCTATTGATGAAATTCATAAATGGACATCTACAACAACTCACACTTGGGTGTTATTCTCTCTCCTTGAGGATACTGGCACTCCAAGAGGCTGCATATACAAAACGTGAGACATATACTCTGTGGGACTCCTCAGTGCAGATCACAAAACTTCCCTTGAGTTTTCTTTTAAATTTAAGGTTCTATTCTAGTCATCTGTGAGCTTCCACAACTCATCACACCCAGATATTGACATCAATGCAACACTGGGTCATTTCATACAATGGCTTGCTGATCAAGGACTGGGTGTGTTTTGTCATTCTGTGTGTAAATTTGGTTGCCTGCTGAAGTATTTCATTAATTAAACTTAAGTACTTCATTCAGAGCCTTACCTTTTTTTTCCACGCTTTCAGACTATTTCTTACTTACAGATTTCACATAAATGTCAAGACTCAATAAATGGCCTCATGAAATTCTATTACTTCATAGGTGTGTACTAGGCCAACGGCCTGGATCCTTTACAAGTCTAGCCCATAGTATTACCCTGGCATCGTGTCACCCGACGTTAGTTCCCAGTGCCTCTATCAAGTAGAGCCACTGGAGTGATCCCTGGGGTGAACTTTTTATTTCCCATCCACTCATCAAGATTTCTCTTGAAGAGGGTCAGTGAGGTGCTCTGCTTGACATGTATGGGAAGTCTATTCCAGAGCATGGGCAGTGTCTGGGTTATGAACCTGTCCCTCCAGTATGTTCTGTTGATTGTGGTAATGAGGTTGAGGTTCCTGGAGCATGTGATGCGGAGGGACTGGGATTTCTTTAGGTGTAACATTTCTAAAAGGGTTGTTTGACCGAATTAATTTGGCTTATTGTCATTCTGGGCAAGAAATATTCATTTGTGTGACTTTGTAACATCTCTGTCATATTCATAATAAAGTAATCCCAGACACATGACTGACCATTTTATTTTGTACAAATTATCCTATGCTTAGATAATTTTGTTAATATGTCATTTACTACTGTAAGAATTAGCACTGCAGGAAAAGTCTTCATAAAAAGAAATGATTTGCAATATTGTTTACTGACTATTTATCATTTAACAAAGAAAAACTTTTAGCCCCAAGTTTTGAACAAATAAACAGTTTTGATACATTGTATTAACAAGTTACACCTACAACCTGATTTGAACTACAGCTTCCTGGGTTTCATTGTACTGAGCCTTCCTTCCCCAAACCCCAATGTAGAGCTAAGAGCAAAATTCTGCCTTTATCATACACGTGTTTAGAGAATATGGTGTACTGTACCTCACCACCATATGCCTATAATATGATGTATGTACGTATGTGTATATATATATATATATATATATATATATATATATATACATATAAAGGTTTTAGCAGTTGTAACAATGCCAAATCACTAAATCATGCAACCAGAAAGTTGCAAGATGTGAATACTGATGCCCACTACTTCCAACAAAGTCGAACATGGATTTATCTCACCTGCATGGACACAGGAACAACTGCTAACATGAGTCCGGGAGGGGGGTCAAGTCCGAGTGTTCATAAAAATAGGTATTAGCATTCTCATCTTGTGACCTTCTGGTCATGTGATTTAGTAATTCAAAATTCTTACAATCACTAAAAACATAATAAACCAATATATAAATATATAAATATATATATAGGGAGAGAGATAAAAAATGATCTTCTTGCCAGACATCACTAAATAATCTTACTTTTGATTACACATGTAGTTATGAAATGTGAGTGACAGACAACCGGTACTTTTCATATGTAATTTACACATTTCATATCTTACTCTGTTTGCAAATTCCAGAGATCGGTGCTTTGGCCGATAATCAGGTATTGCCTGTTAACCTGGAGATTGAGAGAGTCTCTGCAGTTTGAGTTGGTGATGAAGGTTTTCTGTGATCCATCTTTTACATCATCACTCCCTGTAAGAGATTGTCTTGTCAGTAGTTACTCTAAAAACACAGCTTCATAGACAGCAAAGTGACACTAATGAAAATGCAGTCAGTTTCCTCTTTGTAACCATTTATAGATCATTATTCCATTATAATCCACTAAGGCCAGTGTGCATTTATTTCATGAGATTCAGAAGGAAGAAATATTTGATGGACTACATACATTTATTTGGAAAACAGGAGATATTCTCTTATCTAAGAGAAACTTATGAGAATTCTGTGCCTGAATTATAGAACCTAGAGTGCACTCACTACATACTAATTAGTCTGTTAGCATTGTTCATGCACTGATCATGCACTTCTGCAGGTACCAACAGCAGTGCCACTTCAGGTGATGTTATGAAGGCCCGAGATGAGGACTCTGTGTAGTATTGACTCATTGTTACTGGTTTCCTCATTGGTAGTTGTGAAGTTAATTAGTTGTACAAAGCCAAGTCATCGTATAGGGTGGGGGTTGAAAGAGATGTTTAGGTCTCCAAAGAAAAGATTCTCGGGGGAACTTGTGTTTTCACCCAGGATACATTGTCTTCAGTAGTTGATATGTTTTTGCCTTGGTGAATATATGGCATAGTGATGCAGAAGCCTTTCTGTATACTTTTAGCAAGATTAAGAGGACTTCAGCATTGCCAAATTGGGAAGCTTTGTGTGGATATAGTGAGCCGTCTATGGTGGTTAACTAGGAGCTCGGTTTTACTTTTGGATTTCAGCTAGGGGGTTACTTCCCATTATTTGTATGGGGGGAGTTTACATTTATGGCTGGCAGTTAGCTCAAGGGATTAAGGCTCTGAGCTGTTAATGATTTGCTTTCCATAGCCAAGGTACAGAGTTTGATTCCTTTCATTTTAATTTGAGCAAGTCACTTAATCAGAGGGTGGTTCTTGATCACCCCCAAAAATGGATATGTGTGTCCGGTGGGCTTACCTGGTTAGCAAATACATAAAAAATAAAAAAATGTACTTTTGCATTAAATATAAATGACAATACTTCAATAGATGTACAGAATACCACTTGTGATAAGAAGACTAATGATAAATCAGGCTGTCCTTCAAGTGGGAAAAAGAAAACAGAGATGTTGAATTACATCCATGTACTGTGCACATACTGTGTCTCTCACATCGGCCAGTCATGGCACTGGTGATCAAGGTTGTTAAACAATATTTTGATAAGGATAGCAGAGATGGGAAAGGGACAGACAAGTGTCTACTGTATTTCTTTCTGTGCACAATCGGTATGGAATATTACATGCTAACATCGGTATGAATTATTACATGGCAACATCGGTATGAAATATTACATGCTAACATCGGTATGAAATATTACATGCTAACATCGGTATGAAGTATTACATGGCAACATCGGTATGAAATATTACATGCTAACATCGGTATGAAATATTACATGCTAACATTGGTATGAAATATTACATGCTAACATCGGTATGAAATATTATATGCTAACATCGGTATGAAGTATTACATGGCAACATCGGAATGAAATATTACATGCTAACATCGGAATGAAATATTACATGCTAACATCGGTATGAAATATTACATGCTAACATCGGTATGAAGTATTACATGGCAACATCGGAATGAAATATTACATGCTAACATCGGTATGAAATATTACATGCTAACATCGGTATGAAATATTACATGCTAACATCAGTATGAAATATTACATGCTAACATCGGTATGAAATATTACATGCTAACATTGGTATGAAGTATTACATGGCAACATCGGAATGAAATATTACATGCTAACATCGGTATGAAATATTACATGCTAACATTGGTATGATATATTACATGCTAACATCAGTATGAAATATTACATGCTAACATCGGTATGAAGTATTACATGGCAACATTGGAATGAAATATTAGATGCTAACATCGGTATGAAATATTACATGCTAACATCGGTATGAAATATTACATGCTAACATCAGTATGAAATATTACATGCTAACATCGGTATGAAGTATTACATGCTAACATTGGTATGAAATATTGCATGCTAACATCGGTATGAAATATTACATGCTAACATTGGTATGAAATATTGCATGCTAACATCGGTATGAAATATTACATGCTAGCATTGGTATAAAATATTACATGCTAGCAGGGAAGATGACAAGGAAGAAGAGAGTAACACAGGCCCTGCAGACGACTGGAGTGAGGGTAATCAGCGGAAAAGGAAGTAAAGCAATAAAGGAGAGATCAGTGTCCAACACTAAAACAGTAAGGGATAACTGTGGTGCCAGCTAATGTTAATAGTATTAATGGAGATTTGAATATATTGGTAGTGTTAAAATGGCTTAGGTATCTATGTGCTGATAAAATTTGTTTGCCTACAAATTTGTGTGGGGGGGCATTCTATATACTGTTGGATTGGATAGATGAGCTAATATTGCATCTGTGATTAAAAACAAGGACATTAGTTGCTTAGATATTTTAATTGTTGATGTACAATAAAAAGAGACAATTTTCAGAATCATAGTTATTTGTACATCTGTGAATGTCACAGACAGAAGACAAACTGACAGTTTGAAGAAGTTTGTAATGGAAAATGTAGGCATTATTACAGTGGGAGATTTTAACTGCAAATTAATTGGTGGTTTTCCAAAAATGTACACGTAATGTTAATGATAGAAGCTGTGAATCTTGGAAGGTTGATTTTAGAGTGGGAAGGCTCCTTTATGTACAAATAAAGATCTGTCAGCACTGAAAGTGATTATTTTATTTTTCTGACACTGAATTGCAAGGTGATAGATTAGCTGCAGTTTTTGTTTTTTACCTACATTTAGTGACGTACCGATTAAGTCGCATTTTGGAACAGGAATAACAAGATTGACAGAAGCGTGTGTCTGTGTGATAATACAGCTGAATTCATTCTGGTAAACAATTAAAAGATTATCAAGAACATGTGGAGATGTAGCTGAATTTAAATAACTCTTGCAACATTTCTGGGTATGAGGTAATTTTCTGGCTATCGTGAAGATCGATGCTTTGTTCTTGAAGTAAAATATAAAATAGATTATTTTGAATGGGAAAATTATACAACGCAGTACAAAAGTTTCAATATTCACTGTTAGCTAAGCATTTTGAGAAATGATTTCATAAACATGAAGGTATATATAGCATAATTTCAGCAAAAGTTTTTGAATGTTTAGCAACAGTGAACAGAGTTATGAGTGAATGTCTGAAAGAAAAAGTAGCTATGTCTTACCATAACGTTCCATCTGTATTGCTGATCCTCATTCAGTCATTATGCCTGTGGTTACCGGTTCCGACCTCAGAACTGAGCCGGCCATCTTCCAAGCTCGCGACAGCCACAAACTCTCGAGCTAAACTCTTACCCACAATTCCCCTCTCCCTGTTACCTCAGATTGAGTTTGCAAGTCAAAGAAAATAGAGGCTACCTTTGGTCAAAGGATCTAATGGAACCGGATGATAAGATCCACTATAAGCCTCAGGAGGGGGAAGGAGGGAGGGTCGTAATGACTGAACGAGGATCAACAATACAGATGGAATGTTATGGTAAGACATAGCTTCTTTATCTGATATTGTTAATCCTCGTTTATTCCTTACACCAGGGACAGAGTCCCCAGCTACCTTTATTCCTGGGAGGCTCTCATGGAAGGACATTCCTGAGCACCATTGAACCAAAGGATGCTCTTCCTCTGGAGGCCAAATCCAATCTGTAATGGTAGATGTAGGTATGAGGTCTAGCCCAAGTTGCAGCTGCACAAATGTCATGTAAAGAAGCTCTAGCATGGAAGGCAGCAGAGGTTGCTACCAATCTAGTGGAATGAGCCCTTACGGCTGTAGTCAGAGGGATATTGTGAGTTTTGTGAATACATGTTACACAGTCTTTTAACCATTTAACCAATGTGATCTTAGAAACAGCACATCCAAATCTAGGCCCAGAATAGGCCAAGAATAGCTGATCTGATTTGTGAGAAGCCTTAGTTCTGTCCAGATAGAAACGAATTTGCCTGTGAATGTCTAGGGTATGTAGACAATACTCTCCTCTATTAGAAAGATTGGGAAAGAAAACAGGCAGTTCAATGATTTGGTTAATGGACATTTTAGAGATCACTTTTGGCAGAAAGGAAGGATTAGTTCTTAATGACACTCTATCTTTAGGAAAGATCAAGTAAGGCCATTTGATGCACAGAGCTTGAAGTTCAGAGATACGTCTGGCAGAAGTAATGGTGACCAAAAATAATGTATTCCATGAAAGAAACTTGAGGTCACATGAAGAAGCTGGTTCAAAAGGAGATGTTGTCAAAGCTTGCAGGACTAATGACAGGTCCCATGGCTGGATAGGCTCTCTAAAAGGGGGTTTCAAGTGATTTATGCCTTTTAGAAAGGTCTTGCATAATTTGTGTGACATAAGGGAAGAGTCATGGACACCACTGTGAAAAGTAGATATTGCAGCCAAATGAACTCGAATGGTAGAAGTAAACAGGCCAGATTGGAATAAACTTTACTGGTATTCTAGTACTACCTGCACTGGTGCTGAAAAAGGGTCTATCCATTTTTCCTTCAGGCAAATGGTAAATCTTTTCCACTTGCTGAAATAAGTAGTTCTGGTGGAAGACTTATGAGACGCAATAAGAATGTCACGTACTGGGGAAGAAAGATCAGTCTGCCTGGCAATCACCGGAAGTGGAGGAGCCAAGCTGTGAGCTTCAGGCTGTTCAAGTTGGGGTGAATCAGGTTCTGCGGATGGGAGATCAAGTCTGGAGCTGGACCGAGAATCCATGGTTGCTCTAGCAGATGAGGCCATAGGAAAGGGAACCAAATTTGCCGAGGCCAATATGGCGCTATGAGGATTATCTTGCTCTTCAACTGGTGGTTTTCTTCAGGAACTGGGGAATGAGAAGAAGAGGGGGAAGGCATAAAGCAGACCCGAGGGCCAATCGTGGACTAGAGTGTCCCTGGGTGACTGTCCCTGAGGGTGAATCAGGGCAAAGTAATTACTGCACTTGTAGTTGGATGGGGATGCAAAGAGGTCGCAGCAAGGGAGACCCCAGCAGTTGAAAATCTCTGCTAC
>NC_056743.1:1898983888-1899016388 GCF_019279795.1 Protopterus annectens | reverse complement strand
AAAGAATAATCAAAATCTGTCCCTATCTCACTCATCTGTAACAACAAATGATATTTACTTAAAGCTCATTATACACAAATCGCAACCTTAGCCAACCATCAGGACAGGGCCGGCCTTAGCTGAAACGGCGCCCTAGGCGAACAACTGCTCTGGCGCCCCTTAAGCCCCACCCACACCATACTCAGGGAACACCCCTATTTGACCACACCCACAGATGGGTCACTCCCACAAAAGCCACTCCAGTTCTTTCAAAGTTTAAATGCATGAAAAATCAGTCATACTGTAACAAACACCTTGTAGCCTAAGGTGGTTGCAGAGGGTGACCATCCACATGACCCAACACTAGGTGCAATGGCTGGAGCAGTCTAAGGTGGTTGCAGAGGGTGACCATCCCCATGTCCCAGCACTAGGTGCATTGGACGGAGCAGTCTAAGGCAGCTGCAGAGTCTACACATGCTGCACCACAGCTGAATCTGCAGAAATAGGAGACAAAACTAGGATTTCAATTTGATGCTTTTTTTTACTGCTACTGTTACATCTTGAAGAAGTTTTGATCTGGGATGAAAACGCTGTGATACATGAATGCATTTTATGTTTTTATTTATTTGTTGGATAAATTTTATTTTAAGCCTGGTCGAGTGTTGGGCTATCTTTTCGAAGTACCTTTTGTGGATTATTCGTGTTTGTGCTGGTTTTGGGAGCTTTTCCTCACTTTTTGTGTATTTCTAGGTGACAGCACAATGTTTTATGGCCATGATTTAGAGATGATCATTACCTCACTGTTACAATCACCAAATTACGAAGCCTGCTGCAGACTGTTAAAATGGGAGATTGCCATGTTGTGGATGACTACATTGTTGTCTTTCGGCTTTTCTCAGTTAGGGGTCACCACAGCGGAACTCCGGTCTGCTAATGATTGGCAGTAGATTTTGATGAATGCCGAGGTGCCAGCTCGACGTTCAACCTTCAACAAAGGCATGCCCATTTACGTATGTCTTTCGAACACCCACCCAATCGCGGGGAGGACATGTAGACTCCACACAGAAGGCACTCCCCGCACTCAAATACATACACATTTATATATATTTTCTCCCAACAGCTCTGAAGAAAAGGGTCATCTACATATGTCTAATAAGAATATATTGGTTAACAAATGCAAATAAAAAAAGACAGATTTGTGTGCAGTGGGATTATGTACTTTACATGTCAACACCACCTCTAACAGTTAAAACAACTTGTCAGTGCACTGCTCGTTTCTTAATTATTAATGCCCCCCCCAACACATAAGCTACGCTCAACATCACATGTACGCACGACTCTCAACCAAATCAGGGACAAATCCATAATTAGGGACACTTAAAATATCAGTGCTATCAAACTGGGGCATTAAAAGAATAAGGGAATGTGACTTAATAAGAAGTTATGTACCTACCATAACGTTCCATGTTAGTTGTCTTCTCTCGCCTTCTTTCTTGCTTGATGGGTTCGGAGCCGATCCCTCGGCTCCGACTCGGCACTTGCTTTAGCTCGAGAACTCCTTTTACCAGCTCGAGGCAGCCCCATATCCCATGATGCAAGGCAGGAAGTACCCAGATCTCGTTTGTTGACAAAAGGGCAATAACACCAAGCATAAACAAAACTTCCCAAAGGAAGAAGAAACTTACAGATGGAAAAAGGACCAGGTCTGAATGGTCTTAGCATAATAGTTTCTTATACAAGGTCTGTCCAGGCCAGGGGGAAGGAGGGAGGGTCGAAGAAAGAAGGCGAGAGAAGACAACTAACATGGAACGTTATGGTAGGTACATAACTTCTTAATGTTAAGTTGTCAATCTCGCCTTCATTCTTGCTTGATGGGACCGCCCCTAGCACCTCTATCCTGGGTGGCTCAATGGAACAAACTCTTGAGGACTGTAGAGCCAAAACTGGCTCTGTCCCTGGAGGCCAAGTCCAATTTGTAATGGGAAACAAAAGTGTGAGGAGTGGCCCAAGTGGCCGCTGCACAAATAGTATCCAAAGGCAGTCTAGCTTGAAAAGCTGTAGAAGTAGCTAAACTCCTAGTTGAATGTGCTTTAGGTTTTGAGCACAGCTGTTTTCCCCTGATCGTATAAATTTCAGTGATGACCAAGAAAGCCATCTGGACAAAGTCACTTTAGAAACAGGAAGGCCTTTTTATTATCAGCATAGGAAACAAAAAGTTGATCAGATTTTCTAAATTTTTTGTTCTGTCCAAATAATATCTGAGCTGACGGTGGACGCCAAGATAATGTAGCTTTTGTTCAGCTCTATCTGAATAGTTAGGAAAGAATACGGGAGATCAATGGATTGATTCAGATTGTTTTTGAAGCGACCTTAGGTAAAAAGGATGGATTAGTTCTCAAAGATACTCTGTCTTTGTGAAAATCAAATAGGGGGGTCGAACTGAAAGAGCATGAAGTTCCGACACCCTCCTGGCAGATGTAATAGCCACTAGGAATAAAGTTTTCCAAGAAAGATATTTCAAGGAACAAGAAACAGCTGGCTCGAAGGGGGGAAGAATCAAGGATGTCAGCACCAAATTTAGATCCCACTGAGGAGGAGGATTCCTGATTGGAGGTTTTAGTAGGAAAATTCCTTTCAAGAAGGCCCTGCAGAGTCTATGGGACATAATATTATGATCTGCTATCCCGACATGAAAATTAGAAATAGCAGCCAACTGAACTCTGACTGTGGAAGAAGAGGAGCCTGCATGAAAAATCTCTGCTAAGAAGTCCAGAACTGCCTGAACAGGGGCAGTGAAAGGATCAATATTTTGGGCCTTAGCCCAATAAGAGAAACGCTTCCATTTGCTTGTGCAAATCCTCCTGGTAGAGGATTTTAGTGAAGCTACTATGATATCTCTAACTGGGTTAGAGATCAAAGGAAGCCTGGCTAAGGAAGGAAGTGGAGCAACCATGCTGTGAGGTTGAGAGAAGGAATTGACCTGTGCAGCTGACCGGATTGGTGAATCAGTAGATCTGGCACTGGGTCCAGATGCCACGGCTGCACCAACAGGTGACGATGGAGGAACGGGAACCAAACTTGTCGAGGCCAGTAAGGGCAATGAGAATCAATTTGGCTCTCAAACGGTAGCTTTCTGGATCACCTGAGGGATCAGAGGAAATGGAGGGAAGGCATAAAGAAGTCCCTGGGGCCAATCCTGGGTCAGAGCGTCTCTGGTTGTATGGCCTGATAGAGGGAAGAGGCTGAAGAAGTCTGGACATTTGCTGTTTTGGGGTGTAGCAAAAAGATCGCAACATGGACGACCCCATTCCAGAAAAATCTCTTCCGCTATAGATTGCTTGAGAGACCACTCGTGAGGCATGAGGATAGCTCTGCTCAATCTGTCCGCTATAATGTTGGTTTTCCCAGGGATATGCGTTGCTACCAGAAACCGATGAGAGGAGATCGCCCATTGCCAAAGTCTGAGCGCTTCTCGACACAAGGGGTAGGACTTGGTTCCGCCCTGTTTGTTGATATACCAAACTACAGACATGTTGTCTGTGTGGACTGCAATTGTCCCTACGGGAAGAAAGTCGTTGAGGGCTTGCAACGTTAAAAGCACTGCTCTCATCTCCAGGACATTTATGTGCAGATGGTACTCGAACGGTTGCCACGACCCATGAACCATCCTGCCCTGATAATGACCCCCACCCGATCAGGAGGCATCCGTGGTGACAGTGGCTATCGGGGACGGGGTACAAAGCACCTGCCTTGGTGAACCTGAGACGATGTGATCCACCAAGCAAGATGTTGTTTGCATGTCTGTGTCACCAGAATCTGGTGACTGATTGGGAGTTGCTGGTATGACCACTGTGTGAACAGCATCCACTGAAGGAGGCGCATGTAGAATCGAGCCAGGGGAAGAAGAGTAATGGCCGCAGCCATGAGATCTAATACCTTTAGAACCATTCTGGCCTGTACTTTCTTGCTGGCCAGAATGATCCTGACATGAGTCTGAATGTCTGAAACTCTTTGTTCTGTAAGGGTAGCTGACATCCGAACAGTGTCTAAGTTTGCCTATGAAGGTAATAGACTGGCAGGGCGATAAGGATGACTTTTCAAGTTGATTGAGATGCCTAAATGAGAACAAAGGTCTATTGTGTAATCCCTGGCTTGTATAAGCTGATGCCTGGTGGTGGCTGACAGGAGCCAGTCGCACAGATACGGGAACACCTGAAATCCTTGACGCCTCAGGTGAGCCGTGACCACTGCCATGCATTTGGTGAACACTCTGGGGCTGTAGTGAGACCAAAGGGCAGGGCTCTGAACTGGAAATGACTGGACCCCAGCCGAAAGCGGAGAAATCTCCTGGAGCGCCTGTGAATTTTGATGTGATAGTACGCATCCTGAAGATCTATTGAGCACATCCAGTTGTCCTTCTGTAAGAAGGGCAGAATTGACTGAAGAGTGACCATTCGAATCTTGTCTTCCTGACAGACTTGTTGAGTCTGCTGAGATCCAATATTGGTCTCCAGTCTCCCGTCTTTTGGGGACCAAAAGAACCTTGAGTAGATTCCGGCTCTGAATGGTCTATTGTAACTGGCTGAATGGCTCTTTTGCAGTAGTTTTGCGATTTCTGACTCTGCAATGTCCCTTAGACCGGTGGTACATCTGGAAGGGAACTTGAGGGGAAGGGACTTTCCTCGAAAGGAATTATGTAACCCTTGGATATGATCGACTGTACCCATCTGTCTTGAGTGAGGGAATGCCAGGCTTCTGGGTACAGTGATAATCTTCCCGACTGCCTCCAAGGAGGGACAGCCGAGCAACACCTCAGGGATGCTGAAAGGGCTTCTCAGGAAGAGACTCCCTGTTGCCCTGGTTCTTGGACCCCTCTGCCTCTAGAGCGCGCCTGTTGTTATTACCCCTCTGCCTCTAGGGGTAAACTGACCACGTGAATCCGGGCGTGACTCCTTGGGATTTACGGAACCACATCTTCCCACCCTTCTGTCCTTTGGGATAAGGCCTAGAAGGGGTGGAAAACGGACTCCAACAGCAGAAAGAGTCTTGCCGTCCTGCTCACACCTGGTCAAGGTTTCCTTCACCTGAGGGCCAAACAAAGCTGACCCATCAAAGGGAGAATTTGTGAAGGACGCCTTAAAGGGATCCGCAAAATCACATAGCCGCATCCAGGCTTGGCGGCTAAGAGCCACACCTGTGCCTGCGGCTCTACTCGCTCCATCAGCAGCATAAGATATTAGCCGCATGGAGGAGTTAGCAATGGAATTGAGGGTTCCTAGCTGCGAAGCAATCTTTTCTTGGGCCCCTGCAGCTGTAGGATCCTGAACTACTTCTCCCAGCTCCTTCAGGATATCTCTGGAGTCTGGTGAAGTGACAAAGATAATTCAGCGAACGCATAGCAAAGGTCGCTGAGGAAAACATGCGCTTGCCGTACCTATCCATGGTCCTAGAGTCCTTATTAGGAGGATGGACGGGCACAGAGGATCTGCAAGTTCCTTTTGGTGGCCGCAGCCACCACCATGGCATCAGCGGGACACCCTTGGTAAGGAATTGTTTGTCACTAGGGGCAGTTATAAATTTAGAAGGCCTCCTAGGGACTGGCTCTACAGAGTCAGGAGCTGTCCACGCCTTCGAGCAATAACCTGCATAAGGGGTCGAAGGCGGAGACACCCAGGAGGTGGAGGGCCGAGATCCAAACGCCTCTAGGTATACTGACTCATCCTCAGAGGGATTGTTGGTGGGCCAGTTTCCCTCTGTTTCAGAAGTTCTAGGATGTCTGAGAAGGAGACATCCTCAGAGGGGATCTAGGGATCCCTCTGACTCATCAAAGTCAGTATCCGAAGTGACAGACTCGGGAGTCTACATGCTTCCTCTTACAAGTCCTCTTCCTAGGAGGATCTCCCGAAACATCAGGAGAATCCTCGGAAGAGGGGAAATTCCCAATGGGGAAACCTGAGGCGGAGGATCTCTGGGTCCTGTAGCAAGAGAAGTGGCAGAGATGTCAACAGGTACAATAGAGGGAGGAGCTACGGAAGAGACTGCTGACTGATACTAGTGGCCAGTACACTCTTCATCACCTCGAATGCTCCCTCCCAGGCAGGTCCGAGAGGCCCGCCCAAGAGCTAGGAACCCAGGGGCCACCGAAGGGAAGTCTCCGAGGCAGATGTCGGAGCCGAGCTCACCAAGGCCGAGGCTCCAAGGGGAAGAGCGGGTTCGGACAAGGGTCCGATGCCACTCACCCCCTCGGAGGAGACCATGGAAGCCCGACCACCGAATCCCTCTAAGGAAGAGGAGATAAGAGTAGGGGCTGAAGGAACAGAAGGGGGTATCCGTCCTCCAGCCGTAGCAGTAACCAAGCCCGAAGACTCCAACTCCAAGCTCTGGGGTAGAGTTGAAGGAGGAACTGTAACGGGGTGTGGACCAACAGTCGTCTGCTGAGACGGACTGTGTAGCATTTGGGCCAGTACCTGTGACTTGAGCAATCTACTGACCACTCTCTCTAGGTCATGATCTGACAACCTGGATGACCTTGACGATCGGCTCCGATGGCTCCGCTCCGATAGAAGAGGCGAGGCCGGAGCCGAAAGTATCGGCTCCAAGGAAGGAGACCTCGACCTCTTCCTGGAATGGGCCATCGGAGCCGATATTACTGATCCTGTCGGCACCGATTTCTCGGAGCCGGCAGAACGTTCGATGTATCGGCTCCAGCCGGAGCCGATACAGCCACCAGTAACGGTGTCGGAGCCGACCGGAGCCGACCCCGATGCCTGTGCCACATGGGTGTCGGAGCCGATCGGAGCCGACACCGATGCCCGTACGCGGGTGTCGGAGCCGGTTGGAACCGACACCACAGTGGTCAGCAGATTCGCACCGATGGCCATCGGCGCCGAAAGCTTAGTGGATTCAGAATCGGCTCCAGCCGGAGCCGATCTCGACTCTATACGAGTCGGAGCCGAGGCCACAGGCTTAGAAACAGAAGCCTGGGTCTTGGCAGGTTTAGTTGATTTTTGAGGGGCCGACTTAGCCGGAGAGCCCTCCGGCTTAAGAAGACCCCTGAGAATCAACTTATTCCGTCTCTCCTGCAGGACTCTCTGGCTGAAGGAGTGACAAATAGCACAGGAGTCCTGCAGGTGAAGAGGGCCCAAACAGTACAGGCAAGAAGTGTGACCGTCTGTCAGAGACATCTTCTGACAGCACGAGTCACACTTCTTAAAACCTGAAACCCTCTCTTTAGACATGGTGCCTTAACACAACACACACACACCAGTCCAATTAAATTAAACTAGTACCAAAAGGTATTTAGTAAAAAACACCAACACACACACCCTAACAGGGGGGGGATGGGATAGGGAAACTAACTGACTAAAAAAAATTAAAAGAGACAGGGAATTCTGTCAGAAAAAGTTAACTTTAAAGTTAAACTATCAAAACAAATTAGTTTTAAACTAAAAAGGGGCTTAAATGTCACAAATGTGAATTACTTACCAGGAGCTGGTAAAGAGAAGACCTCCCAAGCGAAGCGGCAAACGAGATCTGGGTACTTCCTGCCTTGCATCATGGGATATGGGGCTGCCTCGAGCTGGTAAAAGGAGTTCTCGAGCTAAAGCAAGTGCCGAGTCGGAGCCGAGGGATCGGCTCCGAACCCATCAAGCAAGAATGAAGGCGAGATTGACAACTTAACATTATACATTTTATGTGTTGACAAGGTTTAGGTCCCTAGAGCATGTAGCTCGGAGGGACTGGGATTTCTTTAAGTGGAGCATGTCCAACAGCTCTGGGTTTGACATAGCTTTGAATGTTAGGCAGAGATCGCCTCTGAGTAGGCGATATGCGACAGAGTAAGCTGGAGTTTTTTGAGTCGGTCTGCGTAGGGCATCTGTTTGAGGCCAGTAATCCTCTTTGTGAGGTATTTCTGTGGCCTTTCCAGTTGCTGTAGATGTCTTGTGAGGTACATACCAAAAGGGGCGTTGTACTCTATAATGGGTCTAATGAGTGATGAGTAGAGGGGAACAATGACCTATTTTTTTCTGGGCGACAAACCTTTTGTGATGAGTTGTGCCACGTAGAAGGATTTCCTGACCACTGTGGCAATGTGATTATCAAAGGAGAGACTACTGTCCACCTGTGTCCCAAGGTCTCTTATCACACTTTCATTGTAAAGTAGACTTCTGCCTACATGGTAGTGCATGGGTATAGAGTTTTTACCAAAGGGGATGACGACACACTTTTTGGCATTGAGCTTGAGACCATGGCTTTGATACCAGGCATCTGTCTCAGAGAGGCCCTTTTGTAGGATGTCCACATCGTTAGGAGTTTCTATTATGGCTCCTGGTTTGCAGTCACCTGCGAATTTAGTTAGCCAAAGACCTTCTGTGTTAGCCTCTACTTCAAAGAAGTAGATACCAAACAGGAGAGGACCCAGGACTGAACCCTGTGGTACTCCAGTTGTAACTGGTCTGAAGTTTGACTTAGAGTTTGCTACTTTCACCAGTTGACCAAAGGCAGGCCCTGCTAGCAGAGAGATCACCTGTTATGTTAATGCTCTACTCATGATATGCAAAACTGTCATGTTTTGTTAGTTTTGCATCTGTGATAATACCTGCATTAAACATGCAATACTAACATTTCACTGTTTTTTCAAAGACCTACACAGCATCCATATGCAGACTATAAAATCAGCACGTACGAAATGTTATAAAGCCACTTGAGTAGAAACCTAAAATGTGTTGCTGTGTACCACAAACTGCCCTAATAACTACTGCAATATAATATTTTACAAAAGAGTGCACACCCCTACCCCCTACAGCCATATCTAAATAGTTTGCGTCAACACACCTATAAGCGTACACAGAACACCAAACGCTTAAGACCACAGTAATTTTACTTGTGATTTATAATCATAAGGTTCAAATGCATGACCCTTAACAATTCAGCTTTAAAATACACCAAGATGTTATACTTCACTGTTTCTTTCTCAATCCCAGAACATTTCCACTTTTTATAGTTAAACCAAAGTAAGCAAAAAAAAAAAAAAAAACCACGAGAAATTCCAGAGATATTTTTATTCGTTTTCCCATAGGACCCTACTACTGATGTTTTCTGTAATGCAAGAAACACCGCCACTACAGTTTAACGATACCGTACTGGAGTGCAGCCTCGTTCGCAATAAACCTTCTCACATACACACCTACTAACACATCTAACACTTACCAGCCGCTTTAGATCTCCTTCGGACAAACCGGCGTAGCTGTACCTCTGCTGTTCGAATTTGTATCTCGTGGTCTTTACTAAGGCCACCACCTTTGATGGGTTAAACTGCAATCCATGCTCTGATTTTGGGCTTGCCGTGCTAACATGCCTGCTGCCCAAAAGTGGAAGCTACTCACTGCACCCTATGAATGCCAACACCTTTGTTTTTTTCCGAGAGAAGTGCAGCACTATGCCAGACCAAGCCATGACAGTGGCAAGTGCGTTTAGACTTGAGCACTATTTTCTTTCAGAAACCTTGTCAACACTTAACAAGACCGTCATACAAGAAGTACTTGCAACTTTAAACACTTTCTGCTGCAAATGCCTGTAAGCAACACCTGCCCAGGTCTTGTTACTGATACCTTTAATACTTCTTTTCAACTTTCATGACACAAAATGTAAGGTCATAATAATAAAACTATAAAATCCGCAAAAGAACTGATCCCCCTAGAAGTTGTTTGCAATGTTATCATCTCACGTGGAAAACATTATGGAAGGACAGTTTGTCTTTTCACTACATTTGGCTCAGTGGCTGCAGGGACGTCAGCAGTATGAAAGCATCACTGATTGGATGCTCAACAAGAGCAGCCACTGAGATTCATTATATAGATGCAGGGGGAGGGAGAGAATGGAAGAACACAGCAGGGGGCCGTTCTATGTGTTGTGGTGGATGAATCGTTCTTTTAATTACGGAAGTGGGGGAGGGCGCAATGCTACAGCTGAAAAGTGGAGAGAAGTAAAGTTTAAGTTAACTCACTTAATTTGCACCCTTTATGATGCTGGCTTTTACGGCGCCCTAGGCGCTCGCCTAGTTTGCCTATGCCTAAGGCCGGCCATGCATCAGGAAATCCGTATACTTTGGTAGTACAGTGAAAACATGTTATAGTGGACTAAGGAAAACGCTGTTCTTTTCTCCCTAGTAAAGTGCACTGAATTATGGGATGGATGTAAGTTTTGGAAGATAAATGTGAAAGAATTGTATATAAAAAAGAAAAACCGTTCAGAATATCTGATTGCTTTCTATGTATGTGTAATCAAGGCTGCTAAGTATAAAAACTGGTTTTAAACTTTCACGCATTTTGTAGATCTTAAGACGCCTCAAAATTTTATTCCCTTTATAAAGGATGTACTGCCTTATTAGACTGGATTTTTTATGGTCAAAACTCATTTATTTAAAAGAATGAAAATGTGCTGTTTGCATTCAAACATCTCTCTTTAGGAAGTGCTTCTAAACCATGATAACTGTAACAAAGGGCTTTGGGGTGGGGGTCTAGTACACTATGTTAAGTACATGTTCCTCTCACCTTTATTCTTACATGTGGGTTCAGAGCCGATCCATCGGCTCCGAGTCGGCTGCTTTCCAAGCTCGAGATCTCTTAGAAGCTCGAGACACAGTCCCTACCCATGATGCTCTGCTGCCAAACCCCAAGTCTACTTTGCTGAAACCAGCAAGAAATAAAACTAAGCAACCCAATATAACAAGGTAACTATTTACAATTAGTTAAAAGATAACCTGGCTGACAAGAGGATACTAGTAAGATCAAACAGACCACCAGCCATACCCATTCTTCCAGAACATGGAGGGGGAAGGTGGGAGGGAGTGTAAGAACAAAGGCGAGATGAACAACTCACTTGGAACATTATGGTAAGAACATAACTTCTTTATGTGAAGTTGTCCAATCTCACCATTTGTTCTTACACGTGGGAACCGTCCCAAGCACTCTAATCCTGGGCGGCTCATGGGAGTACATTCCTGAGAATGGTGGAACCAAAGGAAGCCCTGTCCCTGGAGGCCCTGTCCACTTTGTAATGAGTAATAAACGTATGAGGTTTGGACCAAGTAGCAGCTGCACAAATGGTGTCCAAAGGTAAACGAGCTGCGTGAGCTAAGGACATAGAAACAGCCCTGGTAGAATGAGCTTTTACTTCACGTTCTAAAGGTTGATGGGATGAAGGATATGCAAACTTTATACAATCAGAAAGCCATTTTGACAATGTAACTTTGGATACCGAAAGGCCCTTCTTATTGTCTGCATGGGAAACAAATAGTTGATCTGATTTTCTGAATCCTTTTGTTCTGTCGAAATAAAATCTCAGTTGTCTGTGAACATCAAGCTTATGCAACTTGTATTCCAATTTACTGGAATGATGCCTGAAAAAAGTGGGAAGTTCAATGGACTGGTTCAAGTTTGCTTCGGAACAGACCTTCGGGAGAAAGGATGGATTTGTTCTTAGAGACAGCCTGTCGGGGTGAAAGACCAAATATGGGGGCCTAACAGAGAGTGCTTGAAGCTCAGAAACTCTACGCATCGAAGTAATGGCCACTAAGAAAATTGTCTTTAAAGAAAGAAACTTCAACGGACAAGAAGATGCGGGCTCAAAAGGGGGAAGCATGAGTTGAGACAGCACCAAATTTAGATTCCGGGGAGTAATCAGATGTCTGATAGGGGGTCGAAGGTGATGAGTCCCTTTCAAAAAGGCTTTACATAATCTGTGGGACATAATGTTAGAACCTCTGCATCCCACACGGAAGTTAGATATGGCAGCCAGTTGAACCCTTATAGTAGCAGCTGCCGCTCCACCATGGAAAAGTGAAGTCAAAAATTCCAGAATGCTATGAACAGGGGCGATAAAGGGATCAATACCATGTTGAGAAGCCCAATGACCAAATCATTTCCATTTACTGTTATATAGTTTCCTAGTGGAGACTTTATGCGAGGAAACCAGAATATGCTGAACCGCAGCAGACAAATTATGAGACCTGGCTAGGTTGGGAAGTGGAGCAGCCAAGATGTCAGTTTGAGGGATACAAGTGAGGGGTGAAGAACTGCCGAAGAATGAGTCAGAAGGTCTTGCACTGGGTGTAGAACCCAAGGTTCTTCCACTTGGTATTGCTGAAGGAAGGGGAACCATATTGGCTGAGGCCAAAACGGGGCTATCAGAATAACAGTCCTTCCCAGGATTTTGGCTTTCTGTAAAAATTTAGGGATCAGCAGGAATGGAGGAAAGGCATATAGGAGACCCGAGGGCCAATTGTGTATGAGTGCATCCCTTGAGATGTCCCCCGGTGGAGGGAATAGGGCAAAGTAGCTTCTGCATTTAGCATTCATCTGGGATGCAAAAAGGTCACAGCAAGGCTGGCCCCATTTGCAGAATATCCTTTCCGCCACTCATTCTTTGAGGGACAACACATGAAGCAATAGAATGGCTCTGCTCAATTTGCCCGCTATCACGTTGGATGACTCCGGGATGTGTGTTGCTATCACGAAGCGCACAGTGGATACAGCCCACTGCCAAATTCTCAGGGCCTCTCGGCATAAGGGGTAAGATCTGGTTCCCCCTTGCTTGTTGATGTACCAGACTACTGACATGTTGTCTGTCTGTATTGCAATCATCTCTTGAGGTAGAGAGTCGTGAAAGTGTTGCAATGCTAGGAACACTACTCTCAAGTTCAAGACACTGATGTGTAAACTGGATTCCATCTCTGACCAAGTACCTTGGACAGTTCTTCCTTGACACAGCCCCCCCCCCCCACACCCTATCAGGGAAGCATCCATGGTCACTGTGGCTGTGGGAGAGGGGAGTACAAATGGACGACCTACAGTAACTTGGTGGCTGTTCAACCACCGAAGGAGGTCCTTTTTGCAAATATTTGTCAGCAGAATCTCATGTGACATTGGAAGTTGTTGATAAGACCACTGTGTGAAGAGTAACCATTGGAGTATCCTCATGTGCATGCGCCCCAGAGGCACTGCTATGAGAGTCGCTGCCATGGTGCCCAACAGCTTCAGAACTTAGAAAGCAGGGACTTTCTTTTCCATCAACAAAAGGGAAACTTAGTTTCATAAAGAGATTACTCATTCTTGAGGCAATCTGACCAGGGTGGTGGTGGTGTCTAGATCTGCTCCTTTAAAGGAAATATGCTGCAACGGCGTTAAAGCAGATTTTTCAAAATTTAAGGTTATGCCCATCTGGGAGCACAGGCTGATAGTGTAATCCCTGGTGTGAATCAGTTGATGTCTGGTGGTGGTGGTGGTTAGGAGCCAGTCGTCAGGATATGGAAACACTGAGAATCCTAAATGCCTCAGGTGAGTCGTGACAACTGCCATGCATTTGGTGAACCCTCTGGGGGCTGTGGTGAGACCAAAGGGCAGAGCTCGGAATTGGTAGTGACTGGCCCCCAGCCGGAAATGCAAGTGATCTCTGGAGGGCCTGGCCATTTTTATGTGGTAGTACGCATCCTTGAGATATATCGAGCACATCCAATCGCCCGTTTCGAGAAACGGGATTATTGACTGAAGTGTGACCATCCAGAACTTTTCCTTTTTGACAAAGGAGTTGAGATTGCTGAGGTCTAAGATGGGCCTCCAGTCCCCTGTTTTCTTTGGAAATAAAAAGAACCTAGAGTAAGTTTTGGATCCTATTTGGTCTGCCGGGACTGGCTGGATGACTCTTTTTTTCCAGCAGCCTCTGAATTTCTACAGCTGCTAGACTCCGCAGACTGGGTGGAATGTCTGGGATTCTTGTCCGAATGGAAGGGAATTCTGAAAAGGGAATGATGCAGCCTCTGGTGATTATGCTTTTTACCCAGGAATCTGATGTAATTCCTAGCCAGGCATCTGGGTATAAAGCTAAGTGACCCCCAACTGCCTCCAGAGTAGGATCGTCAGGCCTCCTCTCAGGAGTGCTGATAGGGTTTGCCAGGGAACTGCTCCCTGTCACCCTGGTTCTGTGGATGCCCTCTGCCACCTGGGCAGCATCTACCATTATATCCCCCTCCTCTGCCCCTGGAGGGGGTTTTCACTATGTGTGTTCTGAAAAGCACCTTGGGACTTTCGGAACCACATTTTTCCACCTCTAAGCCCTTTGGGATATGGTCTAGTGGGGGTGGAAAAATGGACTCCTACGGCAGACAGAGTCGTTCCTTCCTGCTCACACCTAGTGAGTGTCTCCTTGACTTTGGGCCCAAACAAGGAACAGCCATCAAATGGGGTATTCACAAAGGAAGACTTGAAGGCTTCCACAAAGGTGCATAAGCGCATCCAGGATTGTCTCCGCAGAGCTATCGCTGAACCCGCTGCCTGGCTCGATCCCTCGGCTGCATAAGAAATGAGCCTCATGGATGAGTTTACAATGGAATTAAGTGTGATAAGCTGTGCCATCACTTTCTGGGAGACAGCATCACCTGTGTTGCCCTGTAGAGTATCTCCAAGCTCATTTAGGAGATCTCGTTGAAGACGGGTAAAATGGGTTAAATAGTTAAGCGATCTCATTCCAAATGTCACAGAACTAAAGATGCATTTCCCATATCTGTCCATCATCCTGGAATCTCTATTAGGAGGATGGACAGAGGAAGAGGTGTCGATATCTCTTTCTTGGTGGCCGCCGCCACCACCATGGCATCAACAGGAACCACTTTTGTGAGAAAGGACTTATCCTGAGGGCAGGTGATAAATTTGTTGGGCCTCCGAGTGACCGGTTCCATAGAATCAAAAGACTCCCATGCCTTTCGAGCAATCAAGTCCATTAATTCATCGAAAGGTGAAGTAACCCAGGAGGTGGAAGGCTGAGACCCAGAAGCTCTCAGGAGCACCAACTCATCCTCAGTAGGGGTAAGGGACTGCCAGTCACCCCTCTGCCTTAGTATTTCAAGGATGTCTGCAAAAGAGACATCCTCAGAGGAGGACCATGGGGACCCTTCTTATTCCTCCAAGTTGGTGTCTGATGTTAAGGATTCCTGGGGGAATCTAAATGCCTCCTCTTACACAGTCTTTTCTTGGGAACTTCATCAGTGGGGGTGTCTGGTGAAGTCTCAGTCAAGCAGGGGTCACCCAATGGGTTTACCTGAGGATCTGGATCTCGACGCTTAGTGGGAACCTGTGGTGTAGAGCTAGAGCATGGCTATTTAGGGGAGGAAGAGGAAGGAACCGAAGAAGTGAGGGTCTTAGCAGACATGATCTTCCTCGTGGCATTGAATGCACCAGTTTCCCAACCTGAGGAGTCCGCCAGTTCCGAAGAAGATGGCAGGCTCCCAGGGGCTGAGGCCATGGGCTCTGAACCAGAGGACAGAACTGAGCTCATCTGCGCTGAAGCGGCGAGAGGGAGAGTCAGAACCGAAGCATCGATTTGACTCCCTCCCTCGGAACCGGCGAGAGAGTGTCGGCTCCGAGACTCTACGATTGGAACTGAAGAAGTCAAGGTCAAAGGAGCCGAGAGCACTGGAACAGACCTCGGCTCTGAGGGTTCCACCACTATCAGATTCTCTCTTTCTGGCACTGAAGGCTCGACTGGCCTCGGCAGAGGAGCAGAACTCGTGAAAGGAGGGGTCGTAGGCTTCGAAGCCAACTGGGTCGAAGCTGCAAGCAATTTGGCCAGGGCCGGGTTCACCAAAAGTCTCTGTACCACTCGGTCCACATCGATGTCAGAAGGGGCACCAGAAGAATGGGTTGAAGGAGCCGAAGAAGCCACTGACTCAAGGATCGGAGATTTCAAAACCTCCAACACCGGTTCCAACACAATGACTTGGCTCCGAGGTAAGATCTTGGTGCATGGCTCATAAGGCTGTGGAGCCGGCAACTGAGTCTTGCCAGAGGTGCTCAGAGCCGAAGACTTGTGCTCCGAAGACTCCTTAGATGACTTCGAACCCTTCGAGGACTTGAGGGTCTGGTCACTCATATCCAATATATCCTGGAAGTCCGATTTCAAGAGTCCTCTACCTACCAATTTCCTTCTCCTCTCTAATAACACCCTGCCACTGAAGGAATGGCAGACAGAACAATCCTCCGGTAAATGTATTGGACCCAAACAATAAACACAAGAACTATGATTATCCGTCATGGACATCTTTTGTCCACAGTCACACTTTTTAAAACAGATTTTTGCTTCTCTGACATTATGAAAAAATTGTCCAAAAACACCACAAAAACTGCTTAGAAGTTCAGCTCCCTGAACTGCAATAACTATAGAAAGAAAAAACAAATGCTCAATACAGACTATAAGGGGATAGGGTATTAAATTTGACAGAGCCCTGTCAAGAAGAGTAAATCAAAAAGGCTAAAGGCCTAGGAGCAAACCGCTCCCAACTAAAAAACAAAATACTAGCTTAGATTACCTACTCTAAACCACCAAAAAGGAAGGAAAAAGTGAAGCCTCACTAAATATCAGATCCCTGATAGATATTAAAAGTCTAAATATGCAATTATATAATAAAAAGAATACTGGCCCAAGCTTCTTCAGAAGATTGTGTGATCCGTTGCAGCGGCAAACTAGATCTGGGGTTTGGCAGCAGAGCATCATGGGTAGGGACTGTGTCTCAAGCTTCTAAGAGATCTAGAGCTTGGAAAGCGGCCGACTCAGAGCCGATGGATCGGCTCCGAACCCATGTGTAAGAACAAATGGCGTGATTTAACAACTTCACATCTATTGTTAAGCTTGAATGTTATTATACGGGAACATTACTTGCCTTGCCAGTCCAGGCCATGAAGGAAAAGTTTTTCATTTGCAACTGGGCAAGCTTCACTTCAAGTGGGAAAGGAAGGGAAGACAGGCAGGTAGCAGTGTTTGATGATATAGCAGCAGATTTTCTAATGACTTCAATGACACAGCAGTGTGTGTGTATAGCTACATGCAGACAGGCTTGTCACGAAGATGATCATCTGGGGAAAGATGCAATGAGGAGACCCACAGACCCGGTCACTGTCTATACCCTAGAAGATCGTTGTGATATGGTTACTTCAGAAGAAGAGCAGCAAACCTACATTTGAGCCATAGCTGTTAGCTTTGAAGTGCCTCATCATAGGTTGGTCTCTGTGTGTGTGTAGACACTACGTGTAGTGGATGTAGTCTGTGTGCTCTTGACAGCCATGTTTGAATGGGACATATCTGAAATATTTTCCTCCATTGAAATTGTTTATATGTATCTCTCCCGTACTGTGTTTGTTTCTTTAAGGATTAAATGGTCGTCTGTGAACATGAGATAATTGCTACATTAACTCAGGATGCCTGTATCTACCATGCTGCCTATGGAGACATTTGAAAATTTCATATCCATGTTGTCCAGACCTGTATTTGGATGGGCTACTGTAGGTTGTGGACTGAGTTATACAGAGATCTCCTTGGGTGATCTCTAGGGTTTGACACTACATAAGTTAGATTGTGCTGAGATCTGATAGTGCTGTTTAATGTGCAACTAACTGTTATGAACTTGTCTCAGTGTAATTGTTTTAGCTACACTAAGTTATATGTTTCAGTTCCAAGTATAGCTTTGTAGATAAAATTTACTTTCTGGGCATTTAAGTCTGTACAGAGCACTGCTAACCTCTTGATGTAAAAACTCCAGAAAAGATTGTTTGCAAGTGTAATGCTACAACAAAACAACTTAAATAAACTACACTGGCATGGCAGTCGCATGTATTTAGGGACCTTTAAAATGATTTAATGACAAAATCATCAAAGAAAGCAAAAAAATGCATAACACTCTAAAACAGTTAGCTGAAGTGCATAACAGCAAAACAACTCCGTTATGTGTCAAGGATATAGCAAGATTAACTCAGAAACCTCTCAAAGTGAGGTAAACATGCCAAGCAGATGGGAGCTCTAGGAAAATGAGCAGGAGACAATCTGTAGTAAAGGAGATTTAGTCAAGAGTAATACTGGTTTGCTGGGTGGGCACTTTGTATTATTGATATATGGAAAACAATGAGTGGAAAAGTACTTAAATAGGTTACACAACAGACAATAGCAATGAAAGAGGGGAGGGAGGGACTTTGGAAATCAGATTACCATAAGAGGCAGAGGTGAGATACACAACCTTATGAAACCATCAAAGCAAAAAGGGAGAGAGAGTTGGGAAAATTCAAGTTGGAGCTCTAGCCCTGTGATTAGAATTTCAGAAACTTTTAACTTAATGTCTCAGTGGGGGTTAGAGGACACTGAAAGAACAGGGGAAAAACAATAGCAAAGTCAGCAGACGGGCAGCGTAATGCAACTTTTAGCAGGTATATAAAGGTATAAAAAAGGTACTAAAGCACACATCCTGGAGCAGAATTCACAATGCTGTCACTTCTCGTATTCCACCACAGACTAAGGCACCAGACTATGCAGACGTTTACAAGTAACACTGTTTACATAAAAAATAAAAAATGGCATAATAAATTACTAAATGGGGATCAAATCTGGCAGTAGTTCACAGTTCTGCCATACCCGTGAATGAGGTCACAAGACTAAGGCCCCAGACTGGGTTCAAAATACAGAAAGATACCTTTTACATGTTATTGTACTTATGGAAATAGAAATGTAATATAATGAATATGCAATGGTAACATCTTGTAGTAATGCAAAATCTGCACACAACTGCAAATGAAGCAACAAGAGTAAGGTCCCAGAAGAAACTAAAAAATGCAAACAGATAACATTTTTGACGAAAACATGGATATAGGGTTGGGGTTGGGATAATGGTTAAGTTGTTTACTTCTGTGAAGTGGAAATTTGCTGGGCTTAAAACACCCCACAAGGGCAGCTAGCGTAGTAGTTACCTAAGAACAAAAAGCACAAAAGGACAAAAAAATATTACCGCATAGGTCATTATAATAACTTAAAATACTTAAGCAGAAATGTAAATAAAAGCTTTTTCTTACCTTTTGATAAAAAGGTTGTATTTCACTTTGGGCCTTTCCACACCTTTCAAAGTCTGGCATGTGATCTCCACTGGAAATCCTTTTAGTACAGTATTTATACAGCCAATCATCTCAGAGAATACCTTTGCTGCATAAGTTAGCTTGCTTGTTTGAGTTAATTACTCCAAATGTTTGCATTCACCTATTACTTTCAAGGGCCGAGATCATGTTAGCGGTAACTTCTAGGGAGTTCAGCAGATACGTACGGGTGGCAAAGTAAATCCTGCAATATCAGTGAGGGGACACTAGACACCAGGGAGACCTAAATAATATTCTTAACTCACTTAAAAAGGTAATAGAACAATAACTTTGCAACAAGCAAGATGTATGAGCAGGGGGAACACTATACACCAGGGATACTCATAAAATATTATCCTACAGTTATTTAAAAGTGAATAGAACAACAATTTTAAAGCAAGGAAGAGATATTGGTGGGGAAAGCGTTAGACCCCAATGATGCTTTTTAAACATCACTCGAAGTCAATTTCACAAGAGAGAATAAAGCTTTGAATCCTATACCATCAGCACTGAAAGCAGAGCTTTTGTTTTCTGTGCGAACACTAAATACCTTGAGGATAATTCAAAGTCTTTAAAAAACTACAAGGGGAAAAAGCTTTAAACCATGAACTCGGTGCAGGAAGCTGTTTTAAAAAAGAAGGTCTTTAGTGCTATGTGCTAACAGTAGATACCAAGGATAATATTTTAGTATTACCCTAAGTCACTTCAAAAAATAATGGGGTGGGCTTCAAACCCTGTACCCTTATTACTGAAAGCAGCTCCTTAACAAAGCAGAGCTTTAGTCCATTAAACCAAAGGAAGCCTTAAATAAGGGTGTCTCTGTCATCCTGATGGATTTTCATAAATATAAGTATGAAAGTCTAATGTCTGACATTATTGATTGACTGTAATAATCCATGATTTAAAAGGGGTGTGGAAATAACAAAAGACTACAGCAGGGATGTTCGGTAAACTAGGAGACAAGTATAAGGTATTGGGATTTGTTTGTAGTTATGTGTTTGAATGTGTGCATGTGTGTATTTATGTGTGTGTGTGTGTGTGTGTGTGTGTGTGTGTGTGTGTGTGTGTGTGTGTGTGTGTGTGTGTGTGTGAGTGTGTGTGTGAGTGTGTGTGAGAGAGAGACTCTGAATGAGGAAAGGTGTCTCTGTCAATGTGATGCATGGGCCCCCAGAGTGTAAAGTGTTAATTAGCACTAGCAGTAATATCACATGATTCAGAGACATGCAGATTAGCAGATACGGAGGTCATTATTCAGTGCAACTAAACATGTCCCTGAATCACATTTTTGGTGATTGCAGAAAGAGCCCCTTTTGTTCACAGCTCTCAATGCCCACAATAAGATTATTTATGAATCTCAGGGTTCATCTATTATTAGTAGACAAGATAAATGAAATAAAAGTGATGACAAACCCGTATTTCTTTATCTACTAAGATGTATTTCTTCTCCAGGTAAACACAAAAGGCTGGTAAAATTTAAAAAAATAATTCTGCAATTCATATGGTACTAAACAAATGTATGGATACCAAAGCATACCCTTTCCACATGTTACAGAAGTTTAACGGATGTTAAGTTACACTTCAGTGCATTTACAGTATATATGAAGTTGGTCATATGATATAGCAAGATTTGTTATTTGAACTATGGTTGTTTTCAGTGATGTTCATGATTTTCCCATGTTCATTATTTGATTTTGCAATAAAAATGTTTATCCTTTATTGACAGAATAAGCTGCACAGTCAGGGAGGGTCTTTTTGTGACTGTGAGGAAGGTAAGGAGTGTTACCTGAGTGGTGCAGTTTTCAGGTGGGAGGCTCAAGCACAAATGCTACTTCATTAATATGTAGAATTTGTAGGTGCAGTGATAGTGGTTCAACTGGTGGCATACTTCCTTTGTGCTAGAATATCAGAAGGCTTTGGGTTCTCTTCTCATCTTGGGTAATTAGATTTATCATCCAATAGTAATACTAAAGTGCATCATAGGGGGAATGCTGCACTCACTAGTGTGCCGTTCGTGGATGAGAGTTTACACTGATACTCCATCTGCCTGACTTGGTGGCAGCTCAGGTGAAATCCCATGGTATTTTTCTAAAAGGTTAGGTTAGTTGGTATGAATACTACCTTAGGTCTCCCCTGAAAAGAGTCCACTGGTGTAGTAGAGAAGTGTAAATAAAACTGACGTCCTATCATAAGTAAAGAACTTTGGCACTTCCTATTTGCAGTGGTTAGGAGCTGTAAACCGTAAATAATATGTGATTATCTTCACTGGAAATGCAGAAAGGCTGTCTAGAACTGGTTTCAAAATTGCATACATTTGCAGAGCTCTGTGATCCTTAACATGTCACTCACAGAGAATGTATTACCTCATTTAGTTTGAGGGTTTTATGTTCAAAGCAGTTTTATTTAAAAGAAAGAAAACAATTCTGTTTGCATTGAAACTTATTCCTCCAGGGAATGGTAAATGAGGACCTGTGTAACAAAGTGCCTTGGACTCTGCGGAGGTGGAGAGTTTTGTCTAGCGGACTATGCCACATAAATATTTTTCACAGTTTAATTTAAGGACATTTGTCAGTAATAGGACACATTCAAACAAAATGCAGTTGTTAAGAATTCAGTTAGTCTGTGCTGGCCTTCTGGGGTGTAAACAAGGGGCCACCATTTCTCAAGCTGAAAAGTCACTGCCTATGAGTTCTCTGCAACTTTTTTTTTTTTTGATTTTCAAGTGGTACACAGGACACGTTTTTTTTTTTGTTTGTTTTTTATCTAAAGGTAGTAACTAGACTCATTTTTTCTTTATATTATCTATTCGACTTTATAAAGAATCCCATCATGGACACTAAAAGCTGAGTCCAAAAGGGAGTGTTTCCATGATCAAGGAAAATGCTATCCAAAGATGTGTTAGCCTCAGTGAGAAGCCTCATTATCGGCTAATTAGCATGTCTCTGAATCTTGTGATGTTATGGCTTGTGCTAATCTGCAGTTTCCTGTGATAATCATCTCTGACTGTACATGCACCCACACCCACACACACACACACACACACACACACACACACACACACACACACACGCACACACGCACACACACTCACACACACACACACATGCACACACATGCACACACACTCACACACACACACACACATGCACACACACATACTCCCAAGTCACTCTTACACATAAACACACACACACACACACACACACACACACACACACACACACACACACACACACACACACACACATACTCCCAAGTCACTGTTACACACACACACACGCACTCCCAAGTCACTCTTACACACACACACACACACACACACACACACACACACACACACACATATTCCCAAGTCACTCTGACACACACACACACACACACATACTCCCTACACACATACATACACACACACACACACACACACATACATACTCCCATCACTCTTACACACAAACACATACACACACACACACACACACACACGCGCGCGCGCACACACATACTCCCAAGTCACTGTTACACACACACACACACACAAACGCACACACACATACTCCCAAGTCACTCTTACACACAAACACACACACACACACACACACACACACACACACACACACACACACACACACACACACACACACACAATGCCATATCTCTTATCTGTGCCTAAGCTGCCAGAAAATTCTTGACAGTCTTTTATTTTTTCTACTTTTCTTCATAAATCACAAATGATTACAGTCATCAGTGCCGGACATTAGAGTTTCATTCTTTTTATCGTTCAGAAAGTGATTCATATTTTACACCTATTATTCTATTAACTTCTTAAGAGATTTTGAGTAATATTTAAAAATAAAATCTCCCTGGTGACATCCAGTGTTTGGGTCTATATCATTTTGTCGAACACTTAGTTTGTCAAACCTTTATTTATCGAACTTTATCCATCGAACACCATTTCAGCAAATGGTTACAGCACTGAAACTTTTTCCAGTGGAAGGGAGTTAGTTGACCGTTGTTACAAATTTGTCATTTTCCCCAGTGTCGTGTGATCTTGGACTTGGTATATATAATTGGAGTGTGGGGGTGTGGGGGGGGGGGTGAAGCCCCCACCTTGGAGAGTTTAAAATAATGTCATTTTTGTTATGATCACTTTGGTGGCCAAGCAGCTTCTTTCACTAGGAAAATGTTTTGACAATATAAATGTTCCCCGAAATGGTGTTCGGTGGATAAAGTTCAATGAATAAAGGTTTAACAAAGTAAGTGTTCAACAAAATAATACAGACCCCAATAATCCTGCTGGCTTTATCCTAAAGTCTTGAGTACAGTCATTTATACAGACACCCCATCCCCTTCGACTATCCCTGATTTTACAGAATGTTCCTGATTTTATCTTATGCCTGCCCTGTCCCTTGTGACTGATGGGCCGTTACTGACAATCAGTAACACCAGACGATAGAGTTTCAAAATTCTTATTGTTCAGAAGATACACCTTAGTCTAACAGCTGATTTGTAGTGCAAGGGACTAAGGCATTGTTACTGAGGTACTTACAAAGCCAAAGGTGTGGGTTTCAAAGCTTTATTTCCCATTGTTCTTTTTTAACTGATGTATAGTGATATTTAAAGACTATCCTGCTGTCTAATGTTAATGCAGAATACTAAAGCTCTCCATGGTTGATGAGTTGCTTTCTGTTTAAAGGGTACACAGTCTGAAGTTCCCCCTTTCTTAAATTTTTTAAGTGTGTTAGGGTAGTATTAAATCAGTGTTTGCATTTCTAGCATGTTGCAAAACTGGTGTTTTATTAGCATTATATGTGACTTTAAAGTTATAAAATAAATTTATTGGGTGTCTAGTGTTCTCCCTCCCTTATTACTGGATTCACTCATTAGTCTGGGGTAGTTTAGAGATATGAAAACCCCTAATATACAACAGAAATGCTTATATACACACACACACACACACACACACACACACACACACACACACACACACACACACACACACACACGCACACACACACACACGCACACAGTTATAAACACTCATCCTTTTGCATACAGTCACATATGGAGGCACAGACACACACACACACACACACACACACACACACACACACACACACACACACACACACACACACACACACACACTCAACTGTAACCACTCATCTTTCTACATATACTTGCATATGCAGCCAGAAACATACACAGACACACACACACATGAGAGCGCACACACACACACACACACACACACACACACACACACACACACACACACACACACACACACACACACACACACACACACTCAACTGTAACCACTCATCCTTCTGCATACACTCACACATACAGCCAAAAACATATGCACATGTACACACCCACACTCACACACACACACACACATACACCTGTAACCACATATCTTTCTGTATACACTCACATTTGTTTGTGCACTTACAGTGATACTTAATGTATTCCAGAGCTGCTTAAATTAATCTTTTGTTAGATACTGATATTCTAAGCCTATTACTCACCTCAGACTAATAGTTTTTCAGCTCTTCTCCCTGCGTGGGCTAGGCTTGCTTCATTTGCTACCCTCACTCCACTCTCCACCCTGCTCCCATCCCTGCCCACCCCCCATACCATTAACCTTATATCTATCCTGACACCTCCCACACCTCTCTTCCACCTAACCCATAACCCCACTAGATATTCTCCCAGTCATAGTCCATACCTCCTAACTACTCTACCTCCCTACACATTCTAAATAGGGCCATATAGTGCTCCATCCCTTAAACTATCGCTATCCTGCTCATATTCATTCTATCACATTGCACACATCCACCATCATGTCCATCACTACTATTACTATGATCTCACTTCTCTCACACTATCTTTCCTAACAATAATCACAACTTTCCAAACACCCAACATACCTCCTACACCCACCTGTACAACCACCACACATAACCCACATTTATCAATTTACTCGGACATCCACCCTAGCTTATTCACATCTAATACCTCTGTACTAATCAAAGTAAAAATCATACCTCTCCAGAGCCACCCCCATTATCACACCACCAGCAGCAACTATGCCATTTTTAGGAAAAAAATAGTATGCATCACCCACATAATTTGCCAAGGCATTATATCCCAGTGTGGTGATATACAATCCAACCCCCTCCCCAGCCCCAGCAAAACTTGCAAATCTCTCATGCTATCAGCCATAAATCTCCAAAGCCGTAGAGACAAGATACCTGAACTCTAGGCATGGATTTCACAAAATAACACAGATATTATAGCAGCTACTGAAACCAGGTTGAAATCATATGTAAAAGATACCAAATTTCTTCCCCAAGGCTACTCATGCCTAAGAACCAATCAGCCCCACAAGAGAGGAGGGGGAGTAGCATTACTCTTTCCTAGCAAATATACATTAATTCCCTACTCAAAACCAACACCCAACTTCTCCCCAGCTGAAGTACTAATCTCTACATTAAAACTTAACAATCATAAAAACATTTGCATAATTGTTCTGTATATTCCTCCAGGAAAAAATATACCAATATTAGAGTACAGACTTGCCTGGACATCACAAAACACAGATAATGAAACCATCATCCTATGTGATGTAAACATTGATTGGCTAGACACTGGCCAAACAACTCCTCAAAAGCATAAACCTTTACAACTTTTCACAACTAATTCAAGACATCCCCAGACCCCACAAAAATAACAACTGGGGTTCCATAATAGACTGGATATTAGTGCCCAATCATAATAATATCACCACTGCAGGCATACTACCTAATACCATTAGTGACCACCACCCAGCATATATCCTATGCAAATCTACCCCAACCCCAGGCCAACACTAATATAAATCAACCAGAAATTTGACTAGGTTCCAACCATCCATACTTAATGAAACCTTAGCAAAGTAACTTGGGAATCCCTCACATCCCTACCACTTAATGAGGCTGTTGAATGCTTCAACTCAGCATGCCTAGACATCCTAAATAGGCAAGCACACACCCGCCAAAAACAAATAAAACATAACCACGTAAGCTGGCTCTCAAAATCCAGCAAAGAAGTCATGTCCACAAGGGACAAAATCTGGAAATCATGGCAGAAAAACAAAGACCCCCCCTCAACTCTACTACATTACAAGCAGCTCCGTAACCAGGCAAAACATCTAATAACCAGAGATAAAAAAGCCCACTACCTCCACCTACAAAGCCAACATGAAGATAATCCCCAAAAATCTGGTTCTCCATTAACCAACTATTACACTCAGGCTCTCAAAGCAACCCATCCCCTGACCCACAAACCCCCCCATTGAACTTGCCCCCCTCTTCAGTTCCTACTTCATTGATACCATAGCTAACCTAACCGCCACCTTTCCTACAGTTAACTCCACCACCCCCAAGACAGCTGGTGACCAAATCATCTCAGAAAACAATCTTACCCTAGACTCCAACCTAAAATTCTTTCCCATACCCACCGCCACAATAAAAAAAAACTTTTACTTAAGCTAAAACCCTGTTCTCTAGCCCCTGACAATCTACCCTGACACTTCCTACAGCTAGCTGCAAACTCTATAGCTTATCCCATCGGCATACTCATTAACAGATCAATTAAAGAATCCCTTGTCCCAGACATATGGAAAAAAAAACATTCATTCTCCCCTTACACAAAGGCGGCACCAACACAGACACCACAAACGTTTGACCCATAGCAATTCTCTCATCCCTCTCCAAAATACTGGAAAAATGGACCCCTAACCAACTCCGCAACCACCTGCTTGAATCCAAATTCTTTCACCCACTCGGCATGGTTTCAGACCAGGACACAGCACCACTACCCCCTCCTATCCTTCCTTGATACAGTCTCAGCATGGTGTCAGACCAGGACTTAGCACCACTACCGCCCTCCTATCCTTCCTTGATACAGTCTCAGCATGGTGTCAGACCAGGACACAGCACCACTACCGCCCTCCTATCCTTCCTTGATACAGTCTCAACATGGTGTCAGACCAGGACACAGCACCACTACTGCCCTCCTATCCTTCCTTGATACAGTCTCAGCATGGTGTCAGACCAGGACACAGCACCACTACCCCCTCCTATCCTTCCTTGATACAGTCTCAGCATGATGTCAGACCAGGACACAGCACCACTACCCCCCTCCTATCCATCCTTGATACAGTCTCAGCATGGTGTCAGACCAGGACACAGCACCACTACCCCCTCCTATCCTTCCTTGATACAGTCTCAGCATGGTGTCAGACCAGGACACAGCACCACTACCGCCCTCCTATCCTTCAGTGATACAGTCTCAGCATGGTGTCAGACCAGGACACAGCACCACTATCACCCTCCTCTCCTTCCTTGATACAGTTAACTGGGCACGGATTTCTGGTAAAATAATCGCTTCTCTTTTCCTAGACCTCTCCAAAGCTTTTGATACGATTTCCCACACCATCCTCCTGTCTAAACTATCCACCCACCACATTTCCCCACCTATCCTACAATGGTTCAATAGCTATCTCTCCATTATGGCAGCAATCTACCAAATGGCAACAATCTCCTTTCATCAGTACTTCAACAGGGGTACCGCAAAGATCCATACCTGGCCCTCTCTTATTTAGCATCTTTATTAAAAACTTTCACTCCACTCTTCCACAGTGCTCAGTAATACAGTATGCAGATGACGCTACAATAATATGCACTGTAAATTCCAGCTCTGAACTCCAGCAAATTATCCAGAATGTCCTCAACTCTACTGAATCTTGGATTCTTAACACTCATCTTGCCCTAAATAGTTTCATAGGTTCATAGGTGTGTACTAGGCTAATGGCCCTGGAGCCTTTACGAGCCTAGCCCATAGGATTACCCTGGCATTGTGCCACCCAACCTTAGTTCCTAGTGCCTCTGTCGAGTAGAGCCACTGGAGTGATACCCAGGGTGAATTTTCTATTTTCCATCCATTCATCAAGATTTCTCTTGAAGAGGGCCAGTGAGGTGCTCTGCTTGACATGTATAGGAAGTCTATTCCATAGTATGGGCAGTCTCTGGGTTATGAACCTGTCCCTCCAGCATGTTCTGTTGATTGTGGTAATGAGGTTGAGGTCTCTGGAGTGTGTGGTGCAGAGGGATTGGGATTTCTTTAGTTGTAGCATTTCTAATAGAGCTGGTTCAGACATGACTTTGTAAGTCAAGCAGAGATTGCCTCTAAGTATGCGATGTGAAACAGAGAATAGTTGGAGTTTTTTGAGTATTTAAGGCCTAGGATCCTCTTTGTGAGGTACTTTTGTGGCCTCTCCAGTTGTTGCAGGTGTCTAGTGAGGTACATGTTAAATAGGGGATTACACTTGATGAATGGCCTAATGAGGGAAGAGTAGAGGGAGACAGTGACCTCTTTCTTCCTGGATGCAAAACCCTTAGTAATGAGATGTGCCACATAGAAGGACTTTCTGACCAATGTGGTGGTCAAAAAAGAGGTTGCTGTCAACCTGGGTTCCTAGATCTCTTATAACGCCTTATGTGTTCAGTGGACTGCCATCAATGTGGTAATTCAAGGTAACCGGGTTTTTCCCAAGAGGGATGACAGCACATTTTTGGCATTGAGCTTAATGCCATGGTTCTGGCACCAGTCTTTGGTCTCATAGAGGCCTTTCTGTAGGATGTCAACATCACTTGGGGAGTTAATAATAGCTCCCAACTTGCAATCATCTGCAAACTTTGTCAGCCAGAGTCCCTTTGTGTTGGCCTGGACTTCAGAGAAGTAGATACCAAACAGGAGAGGACCCAGGACCAAACCCAGTGGGACTCCACTCATGACTGGCCAACAGTCTGACTTGGAGTCAGCTACTTTCACACTGTGGGTTCTATCCATGAGCCAGTTTGCAACCCACCTAGTGATATAGGGGTTGATACCTAGCTTAGTGAGTTTTTCTATGATTCCTGAGTGGGTAATGATAACAAAGACCTTGGCCAGATAAAGGCAGGCTGTATGAACCACCTTGCCTTAATCCACAGCTGTGGTGACTGACTCAAAGAAGTCGACCAATTTGAGCAGGCATGATCTACCCTTTACAAAACCAAACTGTGTAGGATCCAGAGTTTGTAGATTCCCTGTATCTTTGTTTCTTAGTTCCATGATGATGTATTCTATAGCTTTGCATATCAGACTCATCAGGCTAATGGGGTGATAGTTCCCAGGGTCTGTAGTCTACAGTGCACCATTTGGTAGGGACAAAGTCTGAGGTGAGGCTGTGATTGAACAGGGCACACAGGTGGGGTGCCAGTTCACTCTGTAGTTCATGTAAAACACAGCCGGGGATATTGTCAGGTCCCATAGAAGCTGTATTCTTGGCCTTGGACAGTGCTGTTTTAACCTGTGCAGCAGTAATACTGGGTGCCTGGCAATCTACTGGTATTGTGATTGGTCCTTTGTGGGGGGGGGGGGTTGGCGCTGAATCGGTCGGCCAGTATACTGGCAATATCTGCTGGCTCGGTATAGGAGGCACCGTTGTGCAGTAGCTCAGAGCAAACCTGGGTATTGCCATGGAGATTCTTTACATAACTATAGAAGGCCTTGTGGTTGTCTTTACTATCTGCTGCAATTCTGTTTTCATAGCTAGATTTAGAGGATTTGATAAGGGATCTCAACCTTTTTTGAGGCTGATAAGGGAGTTTTTCCAACCTTGGGACTTCACTTTATTCTGCATCAGTTTCCTCCTTCTCTTGTAGAGTTTGTTTATGGCAGGGAACCACCAAATTGGCTTCCTTTTTTTTGAGGAGAGTGTCTTGGTTCTATTGGGTATGGTGAGATCCATGCATTTGTGTACATGTTCGTACAGTGCATTGGTGTATGATTTGGCAATCATGCAACTATTCTCCATTTGAATGGGTGCCGAGAAGTCAGACACTTCTGTTTTTAGGAGCCCAAAGTTAGCTTTGGAGAAGTTTTTCATGGTGGTTACCTTTGTGGGGGTGGGGGATGGGAGAAATGTGGATTTCCAAGGTGATTAGTTTGTGGTAGGATCTAACCAGGGAGGAGTTGAGTATTGGTGTAGAGCAATGGTCACCCAATGTTAGTAAGCATTAATAACAAGGTATATGAATTGCATGCACTTCTGGATGTCCACTCCCCTGAGATTCTCTGTTTATCTGAAACCTGGTTAATACCTAACACTAAAGACAATGAAGTGTTACCACCTGGGTACAACATACACAGGCTGGATCGTGCTTCGAGGAAGGGGGGTGGAGTAGCTGTACTCTATAAATCCGAGTTGAATGTCACCATAGATGTAATACAACCTCCTCAGATTAATAACTCAGAGATTATTGCCACCAAATTGCAACTTAATAAAAATCAAGGCATTAATATCACCTGTATGTACATTCCACCAGGTAAAAATATATCTACATTTGAAGATATCCTGCACTGGCTATCATGTCACTACCCCCAAGAAACCCTACTACTTGGAGACTTTAACATAGACTGGGGCACCTGTTCCTCAGAATCCCCCAACCACCCTTATTAACCTGCATGCATTTACACAAATCATATCCACTCCTACCAGGACAGGTAAATCCAACCAAAAAGAAAGTATACTTGACTGGGTACTCATAAACAGTCACCCCCAACTGTACACCTCTGGTACCCTCATTAATGGCCTAAGCGATCATCTTCTCACATATGTAATTAAGCACAAAACCATTTATTCCCAACAACCCTTACTAAGAAAGGTTAGAAACAATAAAAACTTTGACCCTGCCAAATTCCAACAAGAACTAAACTCATGTAATTGGTCTATTTTAAAACACCTCCCCTTAGAGGAAGCAGTAGCATACTTTAACAACAAATTCCTTGAGATCCTTGATTTGCATGCACCTGTTCATTCAAAGAGAACCAAGGCAAAAACTGCACCATGGCTTTCTATAGAGTCTAAGCTCAAAATTACACTTGGAAACAAAGCATGGGCTTTATGGCATTCTTCTAAAGACCCTCAAGATCACATTAAATACAGGCAATCCAGGAACACCTCAAATTTGATCTTCACATACAACAAAACATTAGGAAAACCCACCAAAAGCTAGGTATGCTATATAGGAACAACCACTTTCTTTCGAACTCCACTAGGCATACCCTGGCAACCACCTACCTCCTACCTTCTCTTCTATATGGAGCCCCTCTCCTAACCAATTTGTCTGCTACCAACACCTCTAAGCTTGAAGCTTGCTATAATAAGATCTCTAAATTTGCCACCAAATTCAAAACATCAGCTCAGCACTGCCTCAGCCTTCACTCTCTGAACTGGTTAGAACTCCCTAACCACCTAGACTATCTACAACTAACCACCGCTCACAAGCTAATATTCTCCCCTGATAAATGCCCAGCCTTAAAGGACATCCTTCCTCCATACATCCCTAACAGATCGCTGAGATCTGAACACCAAAACCTAATCTCCATTCTTAAACCTAAACGACCCACTGGCCAGCTTTTACTCTCCTTTTCTCTAGGTAAAAATGGAACTCTCTGCCTCCTTCACTTAGGACTGTACCCAACACTGAATCCTTCAAAACTCAACTTTTAAAAATGGAACTCTCTGCCTCCTTCACTTAGGACTATACCCAACACTGAATCCTTCAAAACTCAATGTTTAAAAATGGAACTCTCTGCCTCCTTTACTTAGGACTGTACCCAACACTGAATCCTTCAAAACTCAACTTTTAAAAATGGAACTCTCTGCCTCCTTCACTTTGGACTATACCCAACATTGAATCCTTCAAAACTCAACTTTTAAAAACGGAACTCTCTGCCTCCTTCACTTAGGACTATACCCAACGCTGAATCCTTCAAAACTCAACTTTTAAAAATGGAACTCTCTGCCTCCTTCACTTAGGACTATACCCAACACTGAATCCTTCAAAACTCAACTTTTAAAAATGGAACTCTCTGCCTCCTTCAATTTGGACTGTACCTAACACTGAATCCTTCAAAACTCAACTTTTTCTTCACCTGTCTTCCAAATGGAAATGCTCCTGCTTTCACCCCACTTAAATTCTAGGGACTCCCAACTAAGCTCTCCTTACCCCCACTCCACTATACTCTCATACCTGTTCTTATTTCTCAAAAGATCCAGAACTAGCAGACTTTAAATTGACTCTGAGCATATGAATATTGTTTCAAAAAAAAAAAAAATCTGTTGTCAAGTTTTAAACTGTCTTATAATGTACTTTACACTCTGCATCTCTCGAATGTATGTACCCTACTCTTATTTCACATTGTAACCTTTATTTGTTTTTGCAAACTTTATTGTATGGTATTTCACTCTGCAACCTTTATTTGCATTTTTGTGACCTATATTGTATTATACTGTTCATGGAGCTTTTCTCCCCGGGCCTCCACTGAAAATGGGCACTTCTTGGCCCAGTGGACTTCCCCGGTAACCAAACTGAAAATAAAATAAATAAATAATAATCAATCAAACCATAGTAGAAGCTAAAATTCCCACCATCTGGAAAATATCCTATGCAATCCCACTTCACAAAGGAGGCAGCTCTACTGAATTC
>NC_056743.1:1898891388-1898978888 GCF_019279795.1 Protopterus annectens | reverse complement strand
GTGTACAGGGTTCTGTTGTTTAGTCAAAGACAGAATGGTTTCAGTAAAGTGTTTATTGAGTTCTACATTGTAATACCTAACTAAGAATATGGTGTTTTTTTTCTTTATACATTCAGCCCAGACTACACGGATCACATACTGCTGAGATTCATTCTGTTAAGACTTCCAGATGCACCATTGCAAGTCACTAAAAAAATTCTAAATGGCTTTCAGTACTTCACAGGACCTCTTTTCTTCTAAATACACTCATTTATGAGGTTCGAAAGCACGGTCACTGATCCTTTAATATTGAAACTACCTTTAAAAGTAAACCCTTATGAACCCAGAAGTACACAGAACAGTAGTTTCTGTCATTTGTCCTCCATTTTAAACTGCTGTAAAGGTGAGACAGCCTTCTTTAAACTGAGATGCGCTTCAACCATTAAAGCTTCAAAGACGCACTTACAGAGCATCTCTTTACAGAATCTTTCTACAGTTATTACCACAACAGTGGTTATGTAACTTACCACCTCATATAATTATAGCAGAATATATTTATGAAATGTTCCTCACCCTCATAATGTGGCATTTTATGGATATGTATTTCATATGCATATACAAGTACAGTATATTTATATGCATTATATGTTTGATTGCACTGTATTTTGTATTTTTTTCTTTGTTCTTCTGCACTCTGATTGGATCTTCCTAATCTCACCCTAACTGCACTGACGCTTATTACATACTCAGTTTTAGCATTTACACATCCCTTATATGGTATAGTTGAGTAGTAAAATGTTACTGTATCTTCTACATTCTGAGATCATGTCATGGCTGAAAAGGGTCAGTTGACCAGTGTACCTACCTGAAGGACAAATACTAATAAATAAAATAAGCTCAAACTTTTGGCTAAGCTAACTTATACAGATATTTCCAAGGAAAAGCACATGACTAATTAGCATAGGCATTTCTTCTGAAATGGCAACTGGCGATTTAATGTATTAAATGTATCTACCAAAATCAAAGATTAATAATTTTTTTGGCATCTATCTTTTAAAGAATGATTTCTTAGAGACATTTCTACCATACAGATATTTATTGCTTGTGTTATTTCATGGGTAAATAGTAACTGATTTTATTCTGGCAGGGGCAGTGTATGAAGATGGGGAGGTGGAAGCTGGTACTAGAAAGGTGTCATTCACCTTCTTAGAAAAGTGTGTGTGTGTGTGTGTGTGTGTGTGTGTGTGTGTGTGTGTGTGTGTATGGCGTGTTTGTGTATGCATGCATGCCTGTGTACTTGTTTGCATATGTGTGTGTGTGTGTGTGTGTGTGTGTGTGTGTGTGTGTGTGTGTGTGTATGGTGTGTTTGTGTATGCATGCATGCCTGCGTACTTGTTTGCATGTGTGTGTGTGTGTGTGTGTGTGTGTGTGTGTGTGTGTGTGTGTGTGTGTGTGTGTGTGTGAGCTCGCATGTGTATGAGTGTGTCTGTGTGTATCTGCAAAATTATTTTGGACAAATTTAAGTTTGTCTCAATAACACTGTGCTAGAAGTTAGGCCACTGTGGTGAAAGAAACACTGATGTGATGTGGATAACGCTGGAAGCCACTAATGTGGGATAAAGGAGGATAAGAACCTTCAGAACAAATAAATATAAATTTGCTGTTCAGTTACTCATTCTAAGTTTGTCTTAGTGGGACAGCCTCAGGCTGTTACCTTGTAGAGTTGTACATGTTTGCTATACAATCTTCATTCCAGCAGTCCCTCATACAGTGGCCAGTTAGTGGTGTGAAGATATGTGAAGGCTGCCAGCCTAGCTAGATAGAATTTTGTAGATAATTCTGTCATTTGTAAATATTAATATAAGCCAAAGGCTTGTTCTCTTAAATGGAAGAAATTTGTGTTAAATGCTAAACATCAAAAATGTAACAACAGTGCACTCTGTTGGAAGAAAGCTGATAAGTCAAGCCTTGTATGACTGTTTGAATCTCAAACTCAGAGCCATGGTGTCTGAACCAGCATATTCTTTCTATTGTTTTGAGACCAGAGTTAACTGCTAGATTTTACATATATAATGTCTTTAATTGCTTTGGTTTCCTGACCAGTTGCAAGTTTACTAAGAAATATAAATAGAGAGTTTCTGTTACCCTGGGAAACCAGAGAATTCTTAAGAATGATGTAATTTAAAATAGGTCAGCAGGATGTATTATCAATTTAAAGGACTTTCTCAGAGACAGAGAGAGAGCATTTTGGATTTTGTCTAAAGCTGACAACAACTCACCAGTGCTCTACTTTGCTCTATATGTAATTTTATTTAGAACTGTGATTGCTCTTAGATATAGATAGAAAATAGTCAGTTTAGTCTAGCTGTTTCCTGTATTGATATCAAAACTATTCTACTGTATTATTTTAAGCATTTCCTGTGATCTCTGAATTATTGACTAGCACTGTGTAGTAAAAAGTATTGTCTTGTGTTTTTATTAATTATTAAATATTTTTAAACCTTTCAACTGTGGTTGTGGTGTGTAGAGATAATTTAAGTTCTAGAGTACATTGCATGTATATAGTGATACTGGCCAAGCCACTCCAATAGTCTTGCTGTTCATTCACACTTACTATTTGGAAAATAATATTGCACAGTGATAATTGGACACCCTTTAAGGGCTTTATTAGTAGCTGATATTAGTGGTTGGTGGCAGTGATTTCTACATTATAGCCTGGCAGAGAAAGGGATATAGCTGGAGAACCTGTGCCAACCTTCCCCAGGACTGTCTGTGTGTTTGTGTATAACTCATATCTCAAAGTGTGTGTGTGTGTGTGTGTGTGTGTGTGTGTGTGTGTGTGTGTGTGTGTGTGTGTGTGTGTGTGTGTGTGTGTGTGTGTGTCAGCTACTTGGGGCAGGGACATCAAGCACTGGTTGGACAAAGAGTGTGCTGAAGGTTTTAGCTTGACCCCTAGGCTGATATCTGTACCCTCCAGCTGCGCCAGTGGGGAGTCTTACTAGGGATCTGGAGAGAAAGGGAGAAACCAGCCCCAGACTGACTGTGAGCTCTGTGTGCACATAAGGGAAACTATACTTTACTGTGTGTGTATTTGTTATTCTTCCCAATGTGGACACCCCTCACCGGTGTTAGTGGTGAGGATTGAGGCTCCTTTATTACTGGGCCAGTGCACGGTCATCACATATTAAAGGTAGGCAGTGGTGGGATATCCACACCAAATATTAATTGGCTGCCAATTGGCTTGTCGAGGTGAATTCCTGTAACTTGTGTACAGTGATCACTGAAGGTTTTTTGTACTCTAAATCAGCCGTGCAGTGAATATTCAGAGTTCAGATCACAATTGTTTTATTTCTTTTGTTAGCTTAGTTAGTCAGGGAGAGCAGGCAATCATGTCAGCAGGGGAGTATGGCAAGCTGTCAAGGAGCCTGTTGGCTGAGATATGCCAGGATTAGGGACTGGTGCATGGAAACTTGACTAAGGCAGACATGATTGCAGCTTTGGTCACAGTTGCATCAGAAAACAGCAATCAGGAGGATGATCAGACTGGCCATGGAGATGTACAACACTCAGAGAATGGACAGCTCAACTTTTCAGCAGAGGACTTAAAAATCCATCTGGAGCTAAAGAGACTTGAGTTGGAGGCCAGGCATTTGGAAACAGAAGCAGCAGAGAGACTGAGATGTCTACAGGCTGAGGAGAATGAGAAACTGCTATGCCTGGAAGTTGAGGAGAAGGAAAGGCAGAGGCAGCACCAAAAGGAGATGCTGACTCTTCACCAGAGTCATGGAGGTAATGGGGAAGGAAGTAACCGGATCCCAGAAGCACAAAAGGTCAGTAAATTTCTTCCGCAGTTTACAGAGGGGGATATTTTTGATAGTTTCAGTCATATGTTGTTTGAGAGGGTATGTAAACAGTATGATGTTGACCAAAGGCTCTGGGTACAGTTCCTGACCCCCTTACTCCATGGAAAAGCTGTAAGTGCATTGTCTAAACTTTCTGATCAGGAATGTTTTGATTATACTACTGTTAAGAATTGTTTGTTAGAATTTTTTAAGCTAACACCGGAAACTGATAGGAAAACGTTTTGTGAGCATAGACGTGTGTGAATATGTTGTAAACTGAACACTTATTTTCATAGTTGGGTGAGTGGATGTTAGGTCACCACTTTTCAAAGGCTGGGCAGACCTTTTGGTGAGGGAATAAGCCCTTAGCACTTTGCCTGAGGACACAAGGATCAGGTTAGATGATACACAATGTGCTACTTCAGATGAGTTGGGGAAGAAGGGAGACCTATACCTAGCAAAGAAGGGCATCCCTGCACAGGAAAGGGACCCCCAGTACTGCTCATGGGTCTAAAGGAACCCATGGTGGGCAGCCCAGACTGCCTCAACAGAATCTGCCAGTAGTAGGAAAAGCCACTAATCCAGGTACACGACCACGACTTAGGGTTACATGTTTTGAATGAAACCAGTAGGGCCATGTGGCATACAGATGTCCACAGAGGCAAGGTGGGGAACAAAAATTAAGCCAGTAAGTGAGAAGGACAAAATGCAAATAGAAGGTTGTCCTCAGACAACAAGGGCACCAAACAATCATCCTGCAGATGTCCTGGTAGGGAAAGATTTTGATGCGGCAGTACCATGTGTTTATGCAGTTACACACAGTCAGGCTAGGAGACAAGCATGTGGGTCTGGTGGCCTGGGGGAGATCCAGTCAGACAGCATACTTGCAGCCAGGACTGGTGATGTGGTTACTTCAGCATGGGAGCTACGCTATAGCAGTGAGACTGAAGGGGAGAGTGCTTGTGAGTGCTGATGTTCCCTTGTACAGAGTGGCTGCAAAGGTAGAGATGAGTAGTAGTACCCAGGCTGACAGTGAGGCACCACTGTCAAAGGATGCCAGACGTCTTGTGGAAGGGGAGCTGAGAAGGGTTACAATGAGAGAGTTGAGACAGGCTTAGCTCTCAGACCCTACATTGCAAGGCCTGAGACAGATAGTTAGTGAGGCACCTGATTTTCAAGGGAAGGGGGAATATGTATACTGGGACAAAGGGTTACTGTATAGAGAGTGGACCCCTGAGGGAGGGCTAGAAGGTGATAGGATACAGCAGTTGGTAGTGCCTAGAGCCTACCATCTGGCGCTTCTAGCCATAGCCCATGATATTCCCTTTGCAGGTCATATGGGCATAAAATGTACAACCAGATGTATGCATAACTTTTATTGGCCTGGAATTTCCAGAGATGTAACAGGGTACTGTTGGACCTGTGAGCAGTGCCAAAAGGTAGGCAAGGCAGAAGACAAGGTGAGAGCTCCTTTGATGTCTTTGCCTGTGATTGAGTAGCCATTTCAGAGGGTAGCTATGGATATTGTGGGGCCTTTGAGTACCCCAAGTTCCACAGGGAAAAAGTATATCCTAGTGGTAGTAGATTATGCTACAAGATACCCTGAGGCAGTGGCTTTGTCTTCCACTGAGGCAGAAAAGGTGGCAAATACTTTGTTAGAGATTTTCAGCAGGTAGTTTCCCAAAAGAAATACTGACTGACAGAGGTGCTAATTTCATGTCAGACCTGCTGGCTTGTCTGTGGATGCCTTGTAGGGTGAAGCACCTGAATACCACCCCCTACTATCCTCAGACTAATGGTCTTGTTGAGAGGTTAAACTCTACAGTCAAGTCCATGCTACGTGCATTTGCAGACCAGTTTAAGAGGGAGTGGGACAAATATTTGCCCCATCTGTTGTTTGCTTACAGAGAGGTTCCCCAGGAATCCACATGTTTTTCACCCTTTGAGTTGTATAGGCACAGGGTGAGGGGACCTTTAGATTTAATTTGTGATGATTGGGAAGGTGTGCGAATCTCAGAAGGAGTCTGTTGTGGCATATGTCCTAAACCTCAGGGCAAGACTCAGGAAAGTCATGGGTGTGGCCCAAGAGTACCTGGCAGAAGCCCAACAACCAAAAAAGGTTTAGTTTGACAGAAATTCTCAAACTAGAGAGTATGCTGTAGGGCAGCAGGTGATGGTTCTCATTCTTGTCAGACACAACAGGCTGCAACCAGCTTGGGAGGGACCCTACAAGGTGGTAAGAAAGGTACGTGATGTTAACTACATGGCAGAACTGCTAGACCAGAGGCAGGGGCACAAATTGTACTATGTTAACATGATGAAACCTTACCATTATAGGGAGGCCCTTGTGCTGAGTATTTGCAGTGGATTGTAGGAGGAGTCTGTGGGAGATTTGGTGACTGATCTCCTCAGTGAGTCTCGGACTGACACCTCAGTGGAAGGGGTAGCAATGTCACAGCAACTATCTCCTACCCAGGTTCAAGAAATCTAAGCAGTGCTACAGGAGTTTGGGGACATGCACTGGATAACCAGGGTGCACTCACCTGGTGTAGCACCAGGTGGATACAGGACCCCGAAGGCCTATTAGGCAGGCTCCTTATATGGTGCCTGAGAGAGTCACAGACTCTGAGGGAGAAGATACAGGAGATGTTGGAACTAGGGGTAATTCAAGAGTCCAACAGTCCCTGCCCCCCCCCCCAGTGGTGCTGGTGCCAAAGAAGGATGGCAGCACCAGGTTCTGTGTGGACTACAGGAAATTAAATAGTCACAGAGAGTCAGATGCTTACCCCATGCCTAGGAAAGATGAGGCCCTAGAGCAGCTGGGTGGAGCTAAGTATCTTACCACTCTTGATCTTATCAAGGGTTACTGGCAGGTGCCCTTGACTCCCAGTGCTAGAGAGAGGTCAGCTTTTGTGACTCCTTTTTGCTTGTATGAGGTCACAAAGATGCGCTTCGGGATGAAGAATGCCCCAGCAACTTTCCAGAGGCTGGTAGATCATATCCTAGTGGGAACAGGAGGGTTTTCCCTTGCTTACCTAGATAATGTTGCCATCTATAGCCATTCTTGGCAAGAGCACCTTCAGCATGTCAGGGAGGTGCTGGGCAGACTAAAGAGGGCAGGGCTGACCATTAAGCCCAGCAGATGTCAGGTGTGTAGATATCTGCTACCTGGGACATAGAGTGGGGTGTGTTAAGATCAGGTCAGAACCTGCCAAGGTGGAAGCCATTCAGCCATGGCCTGCACCTGCTACCTGTTACCAAAAATCAGATGAGAGCATTCTTAGGGACAGCAGGGTACTACAGAAAGTTTGTCCCCAGTTATAGTACCATAATTGCTCCCCTCACAGACCTGACAAGGAAAAACAGGCCAGATAATGTAGTGTGGATGCCAGCATGTAAGCAGGCATTCCAGAAGCTTAAAGAAGCTTTGAGAGTACCCCCTGTGTTAGCCAGTCCACATTACAGCAAAGAATTTGCTGTGCAGATGGATGCTTCTAACCAGGAGGTGGGGGCTGCACTTAGCCAGATTTCTTCAGAGGGAAAAGAGCACCCAGTGGTATATCTCAGTCATAGGCTGCAACACAGGGAGGAATGCTATGCAGCTGTAGAAAAGGAATGTCTAGCCATAGTGTGGGCACTGCAAAAACTACAGCCTTATCTGTATGGAAAAAAATTAACTGTAGTGACAGATCATAATCCCCTAACATGGTTAAACAGAGCCAGCAAGCAAAATGACAAGTTGCTAAGATGGAGCCTGGGGTTGCAAGCATATGATATGTCAGTACAGCACCGCAGTGGGAGTAGCAATGCCAAAGCAGATGGGCTTCTCAAGACAGAGAATGGGGTAAGGTATACTCAGACCTAACCCTTTCAAGCAATGTTTCTCAAGGTACACTTGAAAACTAGTTTGAGTTCTCGGGAGGGGGGAGAAATGTGAAGACATGTCAAGGGGCATCCAAATTGGGAAGGATAATAAATACACACACAGTAAAGCACAATTTCCCTTACGAGCTCACAGAGATCATGGTCAGTCTGGGGCTGGTTTCTCCCTTTCTCTCCAGATCCCCAATAAGACTCCCCACTGGCACAGCTATAGGGTACACGTCTCAGCCTAGTGGTCAAGCTAAAACCTCCAGCACCCTCTCTGTCCAACCAGTGCTTTGTGTCACTGCCCAAGTAGCTGACACACACACACTTTGAGATATGAGTTATATACAAACACTCAGACACTCCTGGGGAAGGCTGGCACAGGTTCTCCAGCTATGCCCCCTTCTCTGCCAGGCTATAAGGTAGAAATCACTTCCAACAACCACTAATATCAGCTACTAATAAGACCCTTCTAAAGGGTGTCCAATTATTACTGTGCAATATTATTATCCTAATAGTAAATGTGACTGAACAGCAAGGCTATTCAAGTGGCTTGGCCAGTATCACTATACACATGCAATGTACTCTAGAACTTAAATTATCTCTACACAAAACAGGCACAGTTGAAAGGTCAAAAAATATTTAATAATAAATAATAAAAACACAAGACAATACTTCTTACTACACAGTGCTAGTTAAGAGTTCAGAGATCACAGGAAAATGCTTAAAATAATACAGTAGAATAGTTTTGACATCAATACAGGAAACAGCTAGACTAAACTGACTATTTTCTATCTATATCTAAGAGCAATCACAGTTCTAAATAAACTTACATATAGAGCAAAGTAGAGCACTGGTGAGTTGTTGTCAGCTTTAGACAAAATCCAAAATGCTCTCTGTCTCTGAGAAAATCCTTTAAATTGATAATAACATCCCGCTGACTCATTTTAGATTACATTATTTTTAACAACTGTCTGGTTTCCCAGGCTAACAGACACTCTACATTTACATTTCTTAGTAAGCTTGCACCTGGTCAGGAAACCAAAGCAATTAAAGACATTATATATGTAAAATCTAGCAATTAACTCTGGTCTCAAAACAATAGAAAGAATCTGCTGGTTCAGACACCACAGCTCTGAGTTTGAGATCAGTCATACAAGGCTTGACCCATCAGCTTTCTTGCAGCAGAGTGCACTGCTGTTACATTTTTGACATTTAACATTTAACACCATTTTCTTCAATTTAAGAGAACATGCCTGTAGCTTATTTTAATATTTACAAATGACAGAATTATCTGCAAAATTCTATCTAGCTAGGCTGGCAACCTTCACGTATCTTCACAAATGGTACAAATCATGAGGACATAATTCCTCTTTTCACATCTTAACTTGTGGGTTATTGGTACTTGAACTACAAGGGCTGAAAACTTCCTGGGAGTGCATGGCTAGGCTTCTAAAAATCTTCAAAAATTGATATACTAGGGAGTGATACCTGCACCAGTCAAGAGTTGACCAGAGGGGGGCTGCCATCTGGGCAGACCTAAGCACATTGATATTGATATATATATATATATATATATATATATATGGTTCCCCTTGACTTGATCGACACTGCAAAACACAGACGCTCAGAAGACAGACTCCAGAAGACTGACGAGACAGATGATCGACAAGGTGAAATACCGACAGCCGAAACACCAACATGGGCAACGTGTGAGCGTGACTCGGTAAGTGTGCGATAGTGAGGGATTTAGCTTTAGGGAGCGGACAGGTAAGTGTGAGATAGTGAGGGATTTAGGGTTAGGGTGCGGGAAAGGTGAGTGTGCGATAGTGACGGAGTTTAGGTTTAAGGGCGGGTTAAGTGAGTTAGGGTTAGGGTGCGGGTAGGGTAAGTGTGCGATAGTAACGGACTTTAGGTTTAGTAACAGGTTAAGTGAGTTAGGGTTAGGGTGCGGGTAGGGTAAGTGTGCGATAGTGACGGACTCTAGGTTTAGTGGCGGGTTAAGTGAGTTAGGGTTAGGGTGCGGGTAGGGTAAGTGTGCGGTAGTGTCGGACCTTAGGGTTAGGGTTGGGTTACGGTTAGTGCATGTTTAATTGTGTGTAATGTGTAGTTTACATTTTGTGTGTCGGTGTTTTGGGTGTCGGTGTTATGGTGTTCGGTTTTGTGAGTTGTCGGTTTTGTGCGTTTTCGGTCTTTTGGTGTCGGTGTTTTGGGTGTTGGCTTTGTGGCGTGTCGGTGTTGTGATAGGGATTCATATATATATATAATGAGGGAGAGAGATGCAGTTAAATTAATCCCAGCACACTTCTATCTTTCTATTGGGGGCTTCAGCTAACTAACTATTAACAAACTGGCTGACCTACACCACTAATGCATAGCACTGCTTCCATGCCATTATGGCTGACAATTAGAAACAAATAGTGCAATGTGTAAAGCACTATGTTTTTCTAAATCCCAGCCATGATGGCAATCACAGGGTGTACATGATTCAGAGGTACATGTAGTGATGTTGTGCAAGAAGACAGTGTGAACATCATACAGAAATGAGCAGATAATGACAGAGAGTGCATGATTCAGAGGTACATGTAGTGATGTTGTGCAAGAAGACAGTGTGAACATCATACAGAAATGAGCAGATAATGACAGGGAGTGCATGATTCAGAGGTACATGTAGAGATGTTGTGCAAGAAGACAGTCTGAACATCATGACAGGGTGTACATGATTCAGAGGTACATGTAGTGATGTTGTGCAAGAAGACAGTCTGAACATCATACAGAAATGAGCAGATAATGACAGGGTGTACATGATTCAGAGGTATATGTAGTGATGTTGTGCAAGAAGACAGTGTGAACATCATACAGAAATGAGCAGATAATGACAGGGAGTGCATGATTCGGAGGTACATGTAGAGATGTTGTGCAAGAAGACAGTGTGAACATCATACAGAAATGAGCAGATAATGACAGGGAGTGCATGATTCAGAGGTACATGTAGAGATGTTGTGCAAGAAGACAGTCTGAACATCATGACAGGGTGTACATGATTCAGAGGTACATGTAGTGATGTTGTGCAAGAAGACAGTGTGAACATCATACAGAAATGAGCAGATAATGACAGGGAGTGCATGATTCAGAGGTTAATGTAGTGATGTTGTGCAAGAAGACAGTGTGAACATCATACAGAAATGAGCAGATAATGACAGGGAGTGCATGATTCAGAGGTACATGTAGAGATGTTGTGCAAGAAGACAGTGTGAACATCATACAGAAATGAGCAGATAATGACAGGGAGTGCATGATTCAGAGGTACATGTAGAGATGTTGTGCAAGAAGACAGTCTGAACATCATGACAGGGTGTACATGATTCAGAGGTACATGTAGTGATGTTGTGCAAGAAGACAGTCTGAACATCATGACAGGGTGTACATGATTCAGAGGTTCATGTAGTGATGTTGTGCAAGAAGACAGTGTGAACATCATACAGAAATGAGCAGATAATGACAGGGAGTGCATGATTCAGAGGTACATGTAGTGATGTTGTGCAAGAAGACAGTGTGAACATCATACAGAAATGAGCAGATAATGACAGGGAGTGCATGATTCAGAGGTACATGTAGAGATGTTGTGCAAGAAGACAGTGTGAACATCATACAGAAATGAGCAGATAATGACAGGGAGTGCATGATTCAGAGGTACATGTAGTGATGTTGTGCAAGAAGACAGTGTGAACATCATACAGAAATGAGCAGATAATGAGAAGAAAAGAAACAATATTGTGACGATGAAAGCAAATGAGGTAAACAACATGGTGGAGTGATTCAGAACGGTGTAAAAACTGAGCAATGACACAAGGCTGTATAGCTGTACTTTTCTAGTAAACTCTGACAGTGATTGCACTACAGTGTTAGGGTTAGCAGTAGTATTAGCCAGAATGTACATGTTAGTGGCCCGCCTTGCAGCTATCAGTTGCAGTGCTGTGCATCATCATCCAGAGCGGGATCAAGGTCATATGGGACCCTAGGCAGGGCGCTAGACTGGGGCCCACTTGCCACATGACATCACAACGTTGTTGCACCCCTCCCAAAACATTTTAAATTAAATAAAATCAAATTAACTTGCTACTACCACACAAATATTGGTAAAATATGCTTTTACTCTACACTGTATCTCTCAAGCAATCAGGGACAAATCTCAAAAGAATCACAGACAAATACAGAAATAATGCAAGACAATCAATGACAATCATGGACACTCTTGAAACATTACTACTATTAACTTGAAACATTGTCAGAATAAGAGAATGTGAATTGACACACTTTTCTGTAGTAAATGAAGCCTATAACTCAAATTACTGTCTTTATTTATTTTGGGTAATTCACCACCTTTTCTCTAAGAGCCATTGGTTAGTTCAGTAATTACTTAAAAGACATAATCTTCCAAGTCAGAGTAGGCTTACCTCTTAGAACAAAAAATCTGGACAAAGACAAACATAAGGGAGGAGGACAAAGCCAGGGTCTATATTAAATCAGTGAATGCTTAAAAAACTAACACTGATTTATCGACCCCATATAAGCAAAAGCTTATGATCTCAAACACTCAGAACAGCATTTTTTTCCCCATGGAAAGAAATGAGAAGTTAATGTTCTTACCATAACGTTCCATGTTAGTTGTCTTCTCATCGCCTTCTTTCTTGCTGGATGGGTTCGGAGCTGATCCTCGGCTCCGATTCGGGCTTCCTCGGCTCCGACTCGGCCTAATACTAAAGCTCGAGAGCTATTTTTACCGGCTCGAGGCTATGCTATGTCCTATAATGCTAGGCGTCATATACCCAGATCTCGTTTGATAGCTAACACTATGGACATATATGTCCCACCACAACAGAGAACAATCCACCTAATCATAGATACAAAAGGGAGAAGGATATATCTATATCTATATATATATATATATATATATATATATATATATATATATATATATATATATATATATATATATATATATATATATATATATATATAAGCCCTCTAGAAGAGCTAGCAACAAAGAGGGAGCAAGGGAGCTAGCTGGGGAAATAACTGAGGTGGCAAAAATTCTCACAAGGTACTCTAGATCTCCCAGGCTAGGGGGATGGAGGGTGGAACGCAAGAAAGAACGTTATGGTAAGAACATAACTTCTCAATGTTAAGTTTTCAATCTCGCCTTCATTCTTGCTGGATGGGGCAGTATCCCTAGCACCTAAATCCTGGGTGGCTCAATGGAACAAACTCTTGAGTACAGTGGAACCAAAATCAGCCCGACTTCTGGAGGCCATATCGAGCTTGTAATGAGAAATGAAGGTATGAGGAGAGGTCCAAGTGGCCGCTGCGCAAATGGAATCCATTGGCAATCTTGCCTGAAAGGCTATTGAAAAAAAAAAAGCTAAAGCTCTGGTTGAATGGGCTCTAGGCTTAGTAGGAAGTTCGGTGTTCCTCAACTGATAGACCAACATGATAAGACAGGACAACCACCTGGACAAAGTTACCTTAGAGACTGGTTGGCCTTGATTCCCCTCCGCATAAGACAGGAAGAGCTGGTTTGATTTTCTCATTTGCTTAGTTCTATCCAGGTAGAAGCGTAATTGACAGTGAACATCTAAACAATGTAACTTTCGTTCAGCTCTATTGGTGTAATTTGGGAAGAAGACTGGAAGATCTATGGTCTGATTCAGATTTTTTTCTGAAATTATTTTGGGTAAAAAGGACGGATTAGTCCTAAGTGACACTATGTCTTTGTGACAAACAAGATAAGGAGGGTGAACGCAAAGGGCTTGAAGTTCCGAGACCCTTCTTACTGAGGTGATGGCTACTAAGAGTGTTTTCCACGAGAGCAACTTCAACGAACAAGAAGCCACCGGCTCAAAGGGAGGAAGAATTAAGGAAGACAGTACCAAATTTAAGTCCCACGGTGGGGGAGGGTCCTTAACCGGAGGCCTAAGTAAAAGGGTTCCTTTTAAAAAGGCTTTGCAAAGTTTGTGGGACATGATGCTGGTCTCTGACAAGCCAACGTGAAAATTTGCAATAGCTGCCAGTTGAACTCTGATGGTAGCTGAAGAGGAGCCCAATCGAAAGAGTTCTGCTAGAAACTCTAGAACTGTCTGGACAGGAGCCATAAAGGGGTCCACGTGCTTTTTCCCTGCACAGACAGAGAAACACTTCCATTTCTAGCATAAGTCTTTCTAGTAGTAGACTTGTGAGAAGCGAGGATGATATCTCAAACTGGTTAAGAGATAAGGGGAAGCCTGGCTAGGGTTGGAAGTGGAGTAACCATGCTGTGAGGTTGAGAGATTGAAGGGACTGATGCAGCCCGCCCGATTGATGGATCAGAAGATCTGGCACTGGGTCCAGATGCCAGGGCTGCTCCAGTAGATGGCATTGCAGGAACAGAAACCAAATTTGTCAAGGCCAGTAAGGGGCAATGAGGATCATCCTGGCTCTCAAGGCAGTTGCTTTCTGGATTAATTGAGTAATCAAGGAAAAGGGGGGGAATGCATACAGAAGACCCCGGGGCCAATCGTGAACTAGAGCGTCTCTGGGGGTAGACCTGGGACAGGGAAGAGGGTGAAGAAGTCTGGGCACTTGCTGTTTAGAGGTGTTGCAAAAAGGTCGCAGCAAGGCTGACCCCACCTTCTGAAAATTCTTTCCACTATTGTCTGGTTGAGAGACCACTCGTGAGGCATGAGAATGGCTCTGCTCAGTCTGTCCGCTATGACGTTGGACTTCCCGGGAATATGCGTTGCTACCAGAAACCGTTGAGAAGAAATCGCCCATTGCCAAAGTCAGAGTGCTTCTCGACATAGGGGGTAGGATCTGGTTCCGCCCTGCTTGTTGATGTACCACACTAAAGACATAATGTCTGTTTGAATTGCAATAGTCCCGGTGGGTAGAGAGTCCTGAAGGGCCTGCAACGCTAAAAGTACTGCTCTCATTTCCAAGACATTTATGTGCAAGTGGTATTCGAAGGGTTGCCATGTGCCCTGGACTGTCCTGCCCCGAAAATGCCCCCCCCACCGATCAGGGAGGCATCCATTGTCACAGTGGCAACAAGAGGAGGAAGGACCACAGGTCTGCCCTGGAGTACTTGAGGGGAGACTGTCCACCGAGAAAGGTGTCTTTTGCATGACTGAGTGATTAGAATGGTGTGTGACATGGGGAGCTGCTGAAAGGATCACTGGGAAAATAGCACCAACTGCAGGATCCGCATATGAAAATGCGCTAGGGGGAGTAAAGTGATTACTGCTGCCATGAGACCAAGTGTTTTTAGTATAAATCTGGCCTGGACTCTGGTCTCCTGTAATAGGTTCTGAACATGGTTGCGCATGTCTGAAACTCTTTGTGTGGGTAGTTTTGCTGAGAGCTCCACTGTGTATAAAATGGTGCCTATGAAGGTAATAGACTGACAAGGTGACAATGCAGACTTTTCAAAATTTGTAGAGATACCTAGCACGTTGCACGTTTGTACAGCGTAATCCCTGGATTTGAGTAGTCGATGCCTATTGGTGGCAGTAAGGAGCCAGTTGTCTAAATATGGAAACACCTGGAATCCTTGTCATCTCAGGTGAGCCGCAACCACTGCCATGCATTTGGTAAACACCCTGGGGACTGTGGTGAGGCCAAAGGGCAGGGCTCTGAAATGGTAGTGACTGGCTCCCAGCCGGAAGCGGAGAAACCTTCTGGAGCGCCTGTTCATCTTGATATGGTAGTACGCATCCTGAAGGTCTATAGAGCACATCCAATTGTCCTGACCCAGAAAGGGTAGACTGGACTGTAGCGTGACCATCCGGAATTTCATTCTTTGAGCAGACTTGTTCAGCCTGCTGAGATCCAAAATAGGTCTCCAGTCCCCTGTCTTTTTTGGTACCAAAAAGAACTTGGAGTAGATACCGGATCCTTGTTGGTCTGCTGGGACTGGCTGGATGGCCCTTTTTCTTATCAGCTTTGAAATTTCTAGTGCTGCTAGATCCCTCAGACCGGGTGGAACATCTGGAAGGGGCCCTTTTGGCTGTTGTGGGGTGTGAGTAAAGGGAATTCTGTAGCCCTCAGATATGATCGACCGTACCCATTTGTTTTGTGTGAGGGAATGCCAGGCTTCTGGGTACAGTGATAGTCTTCCCCCGACTGCCTCCGAAGGTGGACAGTCAGGCAGCCCCTCAGGGGTGCTGGAAGGGTTTGTCAGAGAAAGATTCACTGCTACCCTGATTCTGCGGACCCCCCCCACCCCTCAGGCGGCGTCTATTATTGTTCCTTCCTCTGCCTCTGGAGGGAAGCTCACCACATGCGTCAGGCAGTACTCCCTGAGGTTTGCGGAGCCACATTTTCCCACCTTTCTGACCCTTAGGGTATGGTCTAGAAGGGGTAGAAAAACGGACTCCTACAGCAGAGAGGGTCTTGCCTTCCTGGTCACACCTGGTCAATGTATCTTTCACTTGAGGTCCAAACAAGGCAGAACCATCAAAGGGGGTGTTAGTGAAAGATGCCTTGAAGGGGTCGGCGAAGTTGCAAAGCCACATCCAGGCATGTCGCCTTAGAGCAATGCCCGTGCCTGCAGCCCTACTCACTCCATTGGCGGCATAGGAGATGAGCCGCATGGAGGAGTTTACAATAGAGTTCAGGGTCCCTAGCTGGGAGTTGATCTTTTCCTGAGACCCTGCAGCTGATGGGTCCTGCAAGGTATCACCTAGTTCTTTGAGAAGGTCTCTCTGAAGATTGGTGAAATGGCACAAATAATTCAGTGAATGCATGGCAAAGGTCGCTGAAGAAAACATCCGCTTGCCATACCTATCCATAGTCCTAGATTCCTTATTAGGAGGATGGACAGGAACTGAAGGGTCAGCCAACTCCTTCTTAGTGGCTGCCGCCACCACCATGGCATCAACGGGGATGCCCTTAGTGAGAAATTGCTTGTCCGAAGGCGCTGTAATAAATTTTGTGGGCCTCCGGGCAGTTGGTTCCATAGTATCCGGAGCCGTCAATGCCTTCCGAGCCACCACCTCCATGAGTGGGTCGAAAGGCGGGGACACCCAGGAGGTGGAAGGGCGAGAACTGAATGCGTCCAGGAACACTGACTCGTCCTTGGAAGGGTTGAGGGTAGACCAGTTCCCCCCTCTGTTTAAGGATTTCTAGGATGTCAGAAAATGAGACATCCTCAGAGGGGGACCTTGGGGACCCTTCTGAATCATCCAGGTCAGTGTCAGATGTCACTGACTCCGGGGAGTCCTCATGCTTCCTCTTGCATGTCCTCTTCCGAGGGGACTCCTCCTCAGGATCAGGGAAGGCCTCAGAAGAGGAGGATACGCCCAATGGGGCGACCTGGAGCGTTGGTTCTCCATGCTTAGGTTCGGGAGGGTAGGCAGAGGCCAAAGCAGGCACCATGGAAGGAGGGGCCGATGAGGCCGACCGTGGCACCGGTATAGGAGCCAGCACACTCCTCATGACCTCAAAGGCACCCCCATCAGGCAAAGAGGAGGGACCGAGCTCCGAAGAGATGAGAGCTCCTCCCGGCACCGAGAGGGATGGCTCCGAGGCCGATGTTGGGGGCCGAGCTCACCTGCGCCAACACTCCGAGAGGGAGAACGGGGTCGGACAAGGGTCCGATGCCACTCACCCCCTCGGAACCGACGAGGGAGTCTCGGCGCCCGGATCCCTCCAAGGACGGAGCCAATGAAGGGATTTGAGCCGACGAAGAAACTGATAAGGGTGGAATCGGTTCCGACGCCCCCCACAGTACCAACCCCGACGGCCTCCGGCGCCAAGCTCGAAGGAATAGTCAGAGGAGGAACTGGAGCAGGCGTTGGGGAGGCCGCTGTCTGTTGAGATGGGCTATGCAATAACTGGGTGAGCGCCTGCAACTTCAAAAGCCTACTGACTACCCTTTCGAGGTCGTGGTCCGAAAGCCTGGAAGATCTAGAGGAGTGAGACCTATGGCTCCGATCCGACAGCAAAGGGGACTTCTGAGCCAACCTGACCGACTCCAATGAGGGAGATCGGGAGCGCTTTCGGCTTGGAGACGGCTCCGACGCCAAGGTCGGAGCCGACTGAGGCCTCGATGTATCGGTTCTGGCCGGAACCGACGAGGCAGAAGAAGGTCCGCTTGGCGCTGGCTCCGGAAATGGAGCCAACGGTTTGGCAGGCTTGGAAGGTTTTCCTGACAGAGGCTTGGTAGGAGAACCTTCGGGCTTCAATAAGACCCTTAAGATGAGCTTATTTCTGTGCTCATGCAGGACTCTTGGGCTAAAAGCATGACAGATGGAACAAGAGTCCTGCAGTTGCAGAGGGCCTAAACAATACACACAAGAAGTGTGACCGTCTGTCAGAGACATCTTCACACTTCTTGAATCCCGATATCTTGGTATCCTTAGACATGATACCACAGGAATGGGACAACAAAGTCTAACAAGTATACAAACACACACACATCACACTTGACAGACAATCTTACAGTTACTACAATAAAACAAAATTCCACACACACACCTAGTAAAGTAACCTGTATAAATCTACTTTACAAACTACTGTAAAAGGGGGGAGATAAAAGCCTAACCACCTTAAGGGTGGAAAAGAGTAGGAAAACTACTAATAAAGGGTGGGAAGACTAGTCAGGTGACTACTAACACTACTAGAAAAAAATCTAGAAAAAAATATCAATCAAAAACTATTATAAAAAATATGACCTGGAGCCGGTGAAAACGCAACCTCGTAGCTGAAGCGGCAAATGAGATCTGGGTATATGACGCCTAGTATTATGGGACATAGTATAGCCTCGAGCTGGTAAAAATAGCTCTCGAGCTTTAGTATTAGGCCGAGTCGGAGCCGCTTGAACCCATCCAGCAAGAATGAAGGCGAGATTGACAACTTAACATTCGCTGTTACATGAAAAAAATAAAATAAAATAAAAATAAAAACTTTAAAACATTACATAAATTGGGGGGCTTCGCCTCCACACCCCCTACTTAAATATACCAACTCTGTGATCGCTCTACAATGACAAAAATGGCAAAGTAACAGAGGCGGCCAAGTGATTTCTTTCCCAGGGAAAGAATTCGCTTATATGCTGTTTCACTATTTTGCTGTTTTGTGCTTTCAAGTTCGATCAAGACGCATTCGAAGAATTGCATCTTCGATTATATAATAGGAACCCCAAAGCCACGAAAATGGGGCAAATTTTAAATACTGCTTTAGAAGTAAATCCATTATCTCGCCTGTGTTAGTAGTGAAATTATGACAAAAGTGTATCGTGTTATGCGGTTTACTAGAAGATGGACTTTACAGAATTAGCAGAGGGTACAGTGAGAAACACAATTAAAGCCTGATAACAGTTTTTACTATGGCAGCATGTACTTTGTGGTTTACCAGTTAGCAGAACTGCTTACATATCTAGGAACTATGGTTTGATCGCAACCTTTGCCTGGGTGAGGTTTGCATACTTTATGTATGTCTCAGTGATGGCTGCCACTTTATCTCCACACATGGTAAATGATTACATTTACTTAACTACTCATTTATATGCCATTTGCTCAAATCACAGTTAACATATGCCTAAATGATTTAGTCAACACACAGATAATACATGTAGAGGGTAATCACCTGTCCCTTTTTATAGTGGACAGTCCCTTTCTTGGACATATGTGTCCTGTGAAAAACATAAAATAAGTAAATGTCCTGAGATTTTAGGGTGAAACATATTACAACTTTACTTTTCTCTGTTTACTTTATATTGCTTAGAGCTACAGTTAGCACAGAAGAGTTGAAATATGCACTCCACAGAAGCAGTCACTATCAGTTGTACCTTTTCCTAATATAACTGACTTTCTCAAATCCTAACAGAATATAGGCTCTTACTACGTACAGGTGCAGCGGGTTGTACATGGTAGCATAACTAATTCTCATAGTCATGCACCTAGCACCCTAAAAGTAGCTTATAACAGCCCCTATTGGTGCTCAAATGTGCAGCTTAGCCCACTGCCATTTCAAATAAGCTCCACACCACTGCTACGCAAGTTTCTTGAGTTGTGCTAATCACAGTTGCATTTAAACCTAAGTAATGTATTTATCGAAATCAGAAGCATAGCTAGGGTGGGGACAGGTGGCAACCATCCAGGGGGCAAAGTGATAGGGATGTACAGATTGATCAGCCTCAGAGGTACCAACACACCTCTCACCCACTAGCCATTTCCAAGTGTGACCTCTTTTCCTGACCATATAAATTTACCTAAGACTATAGACAGACAATTTCTCACAGTTTATCCAGCCAGCTTGGTTGACATAGGCATCCTGAGGCAGTGTAGCAATGGCATCCTGAGGCAGTGTAGCAATTGCCTCATGTTCACTGACAACCATCTACTTCTACTCCACACAAACACATGTGAGAGATGCAACTATATTAGGAACCTTGAATCCATGCTCTGTCACACACCAGTCAGTACATATGACAATGAGTGGGCTGTCAGCATGCACACCACCTACTATTCCACCCAAACACATATCATCTTGCGTGTCCAACCTTCCCTATATCATTTATTTCTCTACCCTACAATTTCCTTTTAACTAACTTACAATAAAAAATAGACATAATTCATGTTTGTTCATGGGAACAAGTGAATATGTAAATAGATTTATTTTTGTGACTCGTACTATATTTTGATTTAACTGTATTTTTTCAGTAACTCCATTATTTCTGTATCTTCGTGTAACTGTAGTTTTTCAATAACTCTGTTGTTCTGTATTTCATTTTAGTTTGTAACATGCATTTTACTTTTATTTTGCTGTTACTTCCACTGTCTTACTATCTTAACTTTCTGGAGCTTTTCTCCTCGAGTCTTTGCTGAAAATGAGCTACTGGCCCAGTTAAACATTACCTGGTAATGAAATGTAAAGCAAGTAAATAAATCACACATACCTACATATGTGGAGCTCCTGAAGAGAACCATACCTAAAGAGGGCAACCTCCCAAACACAAACACAAGCACGTTACACATAATACTTCCTCTGCAGAACACAACACACATAATACCTCATGCACCAGTGTCTCACCTGTCAAGCCCTTAAGGCAAAACACAAAACCAAACATATTAGTCATAGGTGATTTCATCTTGAGACATACAGATGACCCTCTCACCAAGTTGGATAACAGAAAAGGTTATGGTCAGCTCTCTTTTAGGTGAAAGGATACACCATATCACACATGCACTCAAGTCTCTCAACAACGGGTACTGTTATGACTCCATCATAGTCCATGTTGGTGTGAACGACTTGAGATGTACCTCACTGGACTATATGAAGAGAGACATGACTGAGCTCTCAGATTATGTGTCTCAGGCAGGTATGTCCCTAGCCTTAAGCAGCATTTTCCCTTCACCTAGGATGATGCCTTACTGAAAGTAAAAAATGACTGACTTCAATAATTAGCTTAGTTTCTGTAGTCATTCTAAGGGGATCCAGTATTTTTCAGCCTGGGATGACATGATCGACATACCTCAATGCTTTGCCAGAGGCGGTCTTCATCTGTCACCCCTAGGGTTTCAGCTACTGGCTAAGGTTCTTGCCACCCTCATAGTGCCTTTTTAGGCAGTGTCTCAAGGACAAAATTCCCAACGTAAAAATTCCATCTAAAAACAACCTCAAAGTTATGCTGCTAAACACTAGGAGCCTTAATATGAAACTGCACTCACTGGAAGCAGCTCTCACCTTGGAAAACGCAGATGTTTGTGCAGTAACAGAGACCTGGTTCAAGGCTGTGGAGAGCACCCCACACCATACCAGGTTACACCTCCTTCTACACATTCAGACCATAAACTGAAGGCATTAAAACTAAAGGAGGTGGTGTATCAATATTCATTAAAGATAAATACACCTCCAGATTGGTTAAACAGTATGATTCACTGAATATACTTCAGGTGCAATTAACTGTTGGTAGGACGCCTATTCAAGCCATTGCCAGCTACAAGACCCCATCCATGAATCAGGACACCCTATGCCTATTTAAATCTACTTGAGTCAATCAAGATACATCCAAATATCATGGTTTTGGGAGACTTTAACTACTCATCAACTGACTGGGTAAATTCCTCATGTTCAAACTCACTTGTCCAAAGGTTCCTCAACTTTGGTAACTCCACAAGGAGTGCCAACATCCTGGATCTGGTACTTACCAATATGGGGGACCACTGTAGCACCCCCGCTGTGAGGTCTTCCCTGGTGAGATCTGACAACAGATCAGTCTCTTTCGAAGTAACTATCACACCTGACCCCCCCCCCCCAACAGCAACTAAACTAAAAAACTTCTCCAGAGCAGATTACAACCTCTTACAGGATGGTATAAATCCCTCTTCAGCTTAAACAAGCAAATAAAACTTCTTGTAAAGTCCTCCAAAGCAAACTATGAATCCAAATTAGCTTACTCAACTGGGATAACCATAAGGCATTCTTTAGTTACATCCATAACCTAAAAGGAAAGGTCCAGATTTGTGCCAAAATGGTAGTTAATGATACCACATATACTGAGCCTGTGGACATACCTAACCTGTTGGCCAACAGGTTCTGTGAAAACTTCACTCCTCTCTCTCTGCCACACATACTCCATGACATCCCTACCACCTGTCCCTTACCACGTATCTTTAAAGAGCAGGTCGTAAACACCCTAAGGCCAAAAACACAGCATCTATGGGATCTGATAACATCCCAGGCTGCATCCTACATGGGCTCTAAGAAAAATTAGCAGCACCATTACGTATTCTTTTCAGTCACAGTCTAAGCACCGTCTTTATCACAGCTGAATGGAAAATGGCCACCGTTATTCCCTTGCAGAAAGGTGGTGCTTCCACTGGCCCTGGGAACTATAGACCTGTTAGCCTGACTAGCCTTATCTGCAAGCCCATATAGCAAATCATCATGGAACTTATCAACAAAGACATAGGTAATCTCCAGACACTTGTCCCTACTCAGTTTGGAATTGTCAAAGCGAGATCATGCCTGTTAAACCTGGTGGACTTCTTCAAGACAGTCACCAAGGCCCTGGGCGAGGTGAAATCTGTGCATACAGTCTACCTAGAATTAGCCAAGGCTTTTGACATTATCTCCCACTCAGGCATCATTGACAAATTCACTCAGCTAAGTCTCAACCCTAATATCATTAGATGGGTTGCTAACTGGCTCACTGATAGAACATACAGTCAAAACAGGAGAATCCATCTCCAGCAGTAGACCTGTAACCAGGGGTCTGAATGGAGAGATGATACGTCGGCAAATAAAGGAGAGTAGTATTGCTGAAATTGAATTCATCCTCAAGACTTGGTATCTTCACGAGGCGGACCCTGTTTTTCACAAAATCTTGCCAAGGTGGCACTGATATATAGACTGTATTTATATAGTATATATCATGGAGAGACTTAGGTCAAAATTAAAAAAAAGATAGCTGGGTGCACAAGACCTAGGATAAAAAAAGTGCCCAAACCTGTTAGGCACACTGGTGTCAGGACCGGAAAAAATGACAATGTAGCATCCTCAAAATATGGAAACATTCCTACAATGGGGCCAGGCCAGGCCTAGGGGGAGGATGGCCCCCTGTTGTAGAAGGAAGTAGCAGTCCACAAAAACTGATAAGCCAAAAAAGAACCATAAAGATGATAAAGTGGACTACTGAAGATAATAGATAAATTATGTATTGTTACTATTATGCAAAAAGCCCAGAATTTCCAGACACAAGATATACAAAACGATTAAGAAATAAATTAGAGGAAAGAAAAAAACTTCCACAAGAAAAAACTGTCAGAAGCCTCAAATAAAAAATTGTGTTCATTAATACAACAGATTTGTGAAAAAAACAGTATACAGACCAAGAAACAGTGATCTGTTTGGAAAAAGAAGCACCTAAGGAAGTGTGAAAATATAAACAAGAAACCTAGAGATTTTTTGAAAAGTATAAAAAAGAAATATGGACATGGGGAAGAAAGAGAGATTTGATATGGTGCAATATTTATGCAAAGATGAAAGCCAAATTAATCAACAGAAAGAAGGCAGCTCCAAAGATATTTGAAAAGAAATATACAAGCAAAGGCATATGGAAAACTTTGCAATAAAAAATAATATCATAAAGAGGGAATGTAGAAAAGAAGATTAGTAAAGTAGAAGTTAAAAACTAGAAGCTGAAGATATGGAGGGCCTACGAAGTGTTTGGTGTAGAAGATCTAACACAGGTCACATCACAGCAGGATGGAACGAGTCCCCAAAGTAAAGAGGAACAGGAAGATCAGGAGACGTCCGAAGGAGAAATACAGACACGGGAAAGGAAAAGAGATTTAATACGGTGTGATATGTATGCAAAGGAGAAAGCAAAACTAACCAATACAAAAAGAGCAGCACCAAAGATATCTGAAGAGAAATACAGGCAAAGGAATCCAGACATAGAAAACTTTACAATACAAAAAATAAGAAGACAAAAAGGAAAAGCAGAAAAGGAGATTAGTAATGGAGACGAACTAGAAACTGAGGTTATGGAGTACCTGCAAAGTGAAGGATTTAGTGTAGAAAGTCTAATTCAGAAAGCACCATAGCAGGACAGAGCAATGGACATCTACAAAAGCAAGTGTCTGGAGCATTTCTCCCCAGGCCTGCCCTGAAAATTGGCTTTGTTCAAAGTCGGACTTTCCCAGTAAAAAATTAAAAGAATAAATAAATAAATAAGTTAAGTGAAACCAGTGGAATGATAAGCAACTGGTCAGGTTTCATATGAAGATATTTTGCAGCCTTCCACATTACACCAGTATAAATGTTCACTTGAAGCTGGACAGCAAGGGAAGGAACAGGAAACTGTGGAAACTCTGACGCAGTCAATGTTGAGGAGTGATAGGCCAGTGAGTTCCCATATAACAAAGCAATGAAATGGCACAGGATGAAACTGAAGAGAATGTGGCACAGGAAGATGCTATAGAACTTTCTATGGAATGCCCGCAGGGAATGGAAAACAAAAAATGTGCCTCAGTTTAGAAGAAAATGAGCTAAGAGAAGACTTGCTTGATTTAATAGAGATAGATAGACATATTAAGATTGATGAAAGAAATAGACTACAGAAGGTCAATAACACCCAAAAAGTCGGAAGTTTGATAAAACAAATAAACACAATAATTAGGACTATCCATAGAGATGTTAGTGATATAATAGAAGTAAACAGGATATATTACTGTGCAGCTAAATTAATAGCAGATAAAATTCTACCACAAGAAAAAGAAGTTATGTTCTTACCATAGCCTTCCATCTCTGTTGCTGATCTTCATTCATTCATTACTGATGGGTATTGGTTCCATCCTTGGAACCAAGTCGGCCTTTATAACAAGCTTGCACCAGCCAAAAAAAACTCTCGAAGTAAGCTTACCCATAGTGACCCTCTCCCTGTTACCTCAGATCGAGTTTGCCCATAAAAGAGAGAAAGCAGAGGCTTTTTATGAGCAAATTCCCTAAAAACAGGATTTGGACCTAGTCTGAACCTCCAGGAGCCTTTGGAGGGGGAAGGAGGGTGGGAAGTAATGAATGAATGAAGATCAACAACACAGATGGAACGTTATGGTAAGAACATAACTTCTTTATCTGATGTTGTTAATCTTCATTCATTCATTACTGATGGGACAGAGTCCCTAGCTACTTTATGTCCTGGATGGGCATATGGAAGGATGTTCCTGAGCACAAATGAACCAAAGGATGCTCTCTCCCTGTAAACCAAGTCCAATTTGTAATGAGTGATAAAGGTATGAGGAGTGGCCCATGTAGCTGCCGCCCAGATGTCATCCATGGAGACCCTAGAATGAAGACCCTACACTTTGCTGTGAAGGAAAGGTTAGTTTGCTTTTATTTTTTGTATTACTGTATTGCCTTTCTATATTTTGAATACTGTAGTTTGTTTTCTTTACCTTGTGTTTTGCTTGCATTCTGTTTTAACAGCATATTAAAACTTCAAAAGAGACCACAGCTCTCTCTGTTCTGAGTCAAGCAGAATTTTTTCCCACCCTCCCACCCATTTAAGTTGTCTTGTTAAATACCACTGTCTTTCTAGTTGCCCGCCTCTTATGTTAATCTGACCATATATCTCATTTCTCTCTACTTTCACTGGCTTATGTGAGTAATCACAAAATCATCATTTTTGAAATCCCACCCCTTCAATTATTTAAATTTATTGGCCATCCTACAATATTTCATAGTACCAAAATACAAAAGTGACCACCCCTTTCAATCCATCTTGCAGTTTTAAAAATAGTAACTCTCCACTAAACCTTAAATTTTTAAACAGGTAAAACTCAAGTTACCTACTTTCACATCTAACTTCTCTAGTGCACACTGCAGAGTGCATTCTTTTCAATCTTACCTTTAAGCATCCCTGTGACTAGCACTTTCTCTAATACCTGCTGGAAAACACTAGGAAGCCTTAAACTCATACAAACACTGAACTCTCCTTGTTAACAAGGAGAAAATAATAGTAGGCACTAAACAGCCTATAACTGCAAAGTACCTTGCTAAGGAAACAGCTCCTATACTTTACAAAGAAAAAAAAAGCCCCAAACCAGGCATGTCCAAGGGTCAGCTTCCGGTGATTTCTCCTGTCCACCTGGTGAATCTGGGCATACTGGGGCAATGCAGCAATTGCCTCATGTACACAGACAACCCTCTCCTCCTACCACCCAACACTACAACCTGTGAGAGATGCACTTACATAGCCAAAATGGAAGCAAAGCTCTCTCCACCCAAGATTGTGCTAAACAGTCAAGAGGAGAAGGTTAACACCCACACTACACCTCAAGCAACACATAGCCCTTCTAAACCCGCACCACCAACACCCACATATAGCAACACTAAATCCACATATGCAGAGGCCCTTAACTGTAACCTGCCCTAGCAACAAAGACCTCTGAAGCTGAAACGCAAACAAACACCAATCACAACCAATGTGTCACATAGTTCACAACACCAGTGTGCCACCCAGCAACAGCCCCTAAGGCAAGACAATGCACCTAACACTTTAGTCATAGGTGACTCTATAGTCCGGCACACTGATGTCCCTCTCACCAGGTTGAATAAGGAGAAAATTACAGTCAGCTGCCTGTCGGGTGCCAGGATCCGCCACATAACGCATGCACTCAAGTCACTCCACAACAACTACAAATATGACTCTGTCATTGTCCATGTTGGAGTGAATGACTTGAGACATACCTCCCTGGACTACATGAAAAGAGACATGGAAGAGCTCTCGGATCATGTGGCCCAGGCAGGTATGACCCTAGCCCTGAGTAGCATCCTGCCTTCACCCAGAATGATACCACAATATAAGGATAAAATGATTGACTTCAACAATTGGCTAAGCTTATGGTGTCATTCAAAAGGGATCCAGTATCTGTCTGCCTGGGATGACATGATTGACAGATCACAATGCTTTGCCAGAGATGGTCTGCACCTGTCGCCCCTGGGATTCAGGTTCCTGGCTAAGGCTCTTGTCACCCCTATAGTGCCTTTTTTAGGGAAACTTCAAAAGACAAAACCACCACAGTAACAGGTACAAGCATGCAAAATCTGAAGGTAATGCTACTCAATGCTAGAAGTCTAAACCTCAAAATGCACTCTCTCGAGGCACTCCTAAAAATGGAGAACATCGATATCTGTGCAGTAACTGAGACGTGGTTCAAGGCTCCAGAGAGCACCCCTGCAATACCAGGCTACAACTCTTACCACACTTTTCGGCCACCAAACCAGGACCGAAACACTAAAGGTGGAGGAGTGTCAATATTCACCAAGGATATTCACATCACCAGGCTAGTTGGCCAACACAATGTGTCTGAAATTCTCCAAGTGCAACTAACACTAGGTAAGACTGCAATCCAAATTGTAGCTTGCTACAGATCCCCCACCATACCCCAAGATTCTCACTACACCTTTCTAAACATACTGGAAAATATTAAGATAGAACCAAACACCCTAATACTGGGTGATTTTAGCTACCCTGCCATTAACTGGGAAAACTACTCATGTCCCAACACCTTTGCGCAACGGTGCTTGGAATTCATAAATTCCAACGCCCTGGATCAACTAATCCATAGTCCCACCAGGGGCTCCAATATCCTAGACCTGGTCATTACCAACATGGGAAATCAATGCTCCATACCTATGGTCACCCCCTCGTTAGTCAGGTCTGACCATAAGCTAATCACCCTTAACATCCACATCCCACCCCACCCCCAGTAAAGAAACCACCATAAAAACTTCTCCAAAGCCAACTTCATGCTACTCAAGTCAGAAGTGACAAACTTCATGACACCCATGCAGACGGGAACTGAAAGTTCAACTGCTGAATCCTACACTAAGGCACTGTACGAGCACATCCACTCATGCATGAATCGTGCCATCCCAAATAGAACCAAAATGCTCTCATCCAAAAAAAGGAAGCCAATCTGGTGGTCCCCTGCCATAAACAAACTTTACAACAAAAGGAAGAAACTTTTGCAGAAAAGAGGAAAATCCCAGGATGCAAAAAACTTCCTTACTAGCCTCAGTAAGAAACTGAGATGCCTCATAAAATCCTCCAAAGCTAGTTACAAAAATAAAATTGCCAAAGATTCCAAAGACAACCACAAAGCATTCTATAACTATGACAGAGGCACAGCAAAATGATAGGCATAGTTTTTATTCAAACTAAAGGGGTGGCGAAAGCCACATAACTATGGGCTAGGCTTATAAATGCCCTTGGGCAGATAGCCTAGTATGAACCTATGAACCTATAAGAATTTAAATGGCAATGCTCAGATCTGCTCTGAGCTAAAACAGAATGGCATTAAATATACTGATCCGAAGGATATTGCCAATATCCTGGCAGATTGATTCAGTGCCAACTTCACCCCCCTCTCACCCCCTAAATGGCCCATCTCAATACCGGAAGATTGCCAAATTCTAGTAATAACAGCCACACAGGTAAAAAATGCACTCTCTAAAGCCAAGAATACAGCATCCATGGGACCAGATGACATCCCGGGCTGTGTACTACATGAACTACAATATGAACTGGCACCTCACCTAAGTGTCATGTTTAATCATAGCCTCACCTCAGGTTTTGTGCCCACTGAGTGGCGCAGAGCTACAGTTATCCCAATCCACAAGGGGGGATCCACCTTGGATCCCGGAAACTACCGTCCCATCAGTCTGACAAGCCTTATCTGCAAGGCCATGGAGCGTATTATCATGGAACTTATAAACAAAGACATTGGCAACCTTCAAACACTGGACCCCACCCAGTTTGGGTTTGTGAACGGCCGATCTTGTCTCCTGAACCTGACTGACTTCTTTGAATCAGTCTCCATGGACAAGGGTAAGGTGGTCCACACAGCCTATCTAGACCTTGCCAAGGCCTTTGACACCATCCCCCACTCTGGAATCATAGATAAACTTACTAAGTTGGGCATTAATCCCTATGTCACCCAATGGGTTGCTAAATGGCTTACTGATAGAACACACACTGTAAAAGTAGCCGACTCCAAATCCAGCTCCAGACAAGTGACAAGTGGAGTACCTCAGGGTTCAGTCCTGGGGCCGCTCTTGTTTGGCATCTACTTCTCTGAAGTACAGGTCAACACTAAGGGACACTGGCTAACAAAGTTTGCAGATGACTGCAAACTGGGAGCCATTATTGAATCCCCAAATGATGTGGATACTCTACAAAAGGGCCTTACAGAAACAGATGCTTGGTGCCAGAGCCATGGGCTCAAGCTCAATGCCACGAAATGTATTGTTATCCCCTTGGGAAAAAACATGTATCCATGAATTACCATATAGGTGGCAGTACACTAAACACAGAAAGTGTGATAAGAGACTTAGGGACACAGGTGGACAGTGGTCTCACCTTCGATAACCACATCGCCACAACAGTCAGGAAATCCTTCTATGTGGCACACCTCATCATGAAGGGCTTTTCATCCAGAAAAAAGGAGGTCATTATCCCACTGTACTCATCCCTCATTAGACCCATTATAGAATACAACGCCCCATTTGGTATGTACCTCTCAAGACATCTGCAACAACTGGAAAGGCCTCAGAAATACCTCACTAAAAGAATCACAGGCCTAAAGCAGATGCCCTACGCTGACCGCCTTAAAAAACTCCAGCTATACTCTGTCGCATATCGTCTACTCAGAGGCGATCTCTGCTTAACATACAAGGCCACGTCAAACCCAGAGCTGTTGGACATGCTACACTTAAAGAAATCTCAATCCCTCAGAGCTACACGCTCCAGGGATCTAACCTTGTCATCACAATAAACAAAACATGCTGGAGGGATAGGTTCCTGACCCAGAGACTCCCCAGACTCTGGAATACACTGCCCATACATGTCAAGCAGAGTGCCTCTTTGGACCTCTTCAAGAGGAACCTTGACGATTGGATGGGAGAAAGGAAATTCACCCCAGGGATGACGTCAGTCACCCTGCTAGACAGGGGTCCAGGAAAGTAAATAATGTGGGAAGAAATAGCCAGAGAATTGTTATGGCTAGGCTTGTATAGGCCCTAGGGCTGATAGCCTAGTACCAATATGAAAGGCAGCAGATGTCACCACTGATCTGTTTGAATGTGCCTTGACTTTAGTTGGCAGAGGAATTTTGTTTTGTTGGTATGTAAAGCATATACAATTCCTCAATCATGTAGAAAGAGTCATCTTAGAAACAGATTTTCCCACATTTGGTCCTGAATAGGATACAAATAACTGGTCAGATTTTCCTAGTGATTTACTTCTGTCTAAACAGAATCGTAATTGTCTGTGAACATCCAATAAATGCAGGCAGTATTCTCCTAAATTAGGAAAATTGGTGAATAAAATGTCAGGTCAGTTGTTTGATTAATGGCCAATTCTGAAATAACTTTGGGTAAAAAAGAGGGATTTGTCCGGAGTGATACTCTGTCCTTATGAAAGACCATGTAGGGATGTTTTATGCATAAAGCTTGTAGTTTGGAAATTCATCTTGCTGAAGTAATAGCTACCAAGAATAGGGATTTACATGATAAAAATGTTATGTCACAAGTGGCAGTGGGTTCAGAAGGGGATTGAGTCAATGGTTGCAGAACTTGTGTCAGATTCCAAGGTTTGATGGATTCTTTGAATGGAGGTCCAATGTGCAAAACACCTTTTTAAAAGGTTTTACAGAGATGGTGGGAGATCAAGCACGAATGTTGGAAGTCATTGTGGAAATCTGAAATAGCAGCCAGGTGTACTCGAATAGTGGCGGCTGCCATTCCCAAATGGAGAAGATTTGAAAAGTAGTCCAATACAGCACTAATTGGGGCTGAGCAGGAGTCTGGTCCTTTCTGTTGATACCAAGTGGTAAATCTCCCCCACTTGTTGAGATAAAGTTTCCTGGTGGATGGTTTGTGTGAAGCCAGAAGAATGTTACAAACAGGGGAGGACAGATGTCTCTGCTTGGCGATTTCTGGAAGTGGAGAAACCAAGCTGTCAACTTGAGACAGGATATGTTTGGATGTATCAATCCCTGTGGGTGCAACAGTAATTCTGGAGTTGGATTCAGAATCCATGGTTGGTGTACTAGGTGATGACAAAGGAAGGGAAACCAAAGTTGTCGGGGCCATTAGGGTGCAATGAGGATTACTCTGCTTCTCAACCGAAAGGCCTTCTTTAGAAATTGTGGGATCAGGGGAAGGGGAGGGAAAGCATAAAGAAGTCCCATGGGCCAATCATGTATTAGACCATCCCTCGGGGACTCCCCCTGTGGGGGGATTAGGGCAAAGTACCTGCTGCATTTGTGATTTGCTGGTGAGGTGAATAAGTCACAGCAAGGCTGGCCCCAGCGGCTGAAGATCTTCACCACTATGGTTGTATTGAGGGACCTCTTGTGAGGCAGGAGGATGTATCTGCTCAGTTTGTCTGCAATCATGTTGGAATCCCTGGGAAAGTGCATTGCTATCAGAAAGCGGTTAAAAGCTATTGCCCATTGCCAAAGTCTCATGACCTCTCAACACAATGGGAAGGACTTGGTTCCCCCTTGTTTGTTGATATACCAAACCACCGACATGTTGGACTGGATAGCAATTGCCCCTGCACCACCCTCAGTTCTAGAACACTGATATGCAGATTGGCCTCCACAGGGGACCAAGTGCCTTGGACCATCTTTCCCTGGAGGTGCCCCCCCCCACCCCATCAGGGAAGCATCCATGGTCACTATGGCCTTGGGCTGAGAGGGGGAGAAAGGATGACTCCATAGGTCTTATTCTGGCTACAACCACCAAAATAGATCTTGTTTGCATTGGTTTGTTATGTGGATCTGAAATGATACTGGATGAGTTAAAGGGAACCACTGTGTTAGTAGAAGCCACTGTAGAAGCCTCATGTGTAGGCTCACCAGGGGAACTATAATAATCAATGCTGCCATTGATCCTAGAAGTTGAAGGACTGCCTGAGCTGAACTGAAACTTGGTCCTGAAATAGTATCACCCAGAGTTGGCACCTCAGTCTTTCTAATCTGTGACATGGGAGAGAGACTAGGCAAGGCTGAGTACTGAAAGCTGCTCCTATGAATTCCACAGTTTGAGAAGTATGAGAGTGTTAGGTTGGACCCTAATATTCTCCAGGGTGTAACTTGAGTGGGGAATGGTATCAAAGGCCTTGGCCAGATCAAGGTAGGTTGTATGAACCACCTTGCCTTCATCCACAGCTCTGGTGACTGACTCAAAGAAGTCAACCAAGTTGAGCAGGCATGATATACCCTTCACAAAACCAAACTATGTTGGATCCATGATGATGCGTTCCATAGCTTTGCATATCAGACTAATGGGGTGATAGTTCCCAGGGTCTGTAGCTGCTACTCCTTTGTAGAGAGGGATGACTGTAGCACTGCGCCATTTGGTAGGGACAAAGCCTGAGGTGAGGCTGTGACTGAACAAAGCACACAGGTGAGGTGCCAGTTCACTCTGTAGTTCATGTAGAACACAGCCAGGGATATTGTCAGGTCCCACAGAAGCTGTATTTTTGGCATTGGACAGTGCTGTTTTAACCTATGCAGCAGTAATACTGGGTACCTGAAAATCTACTGGTATTGTGACTGGTTCCTTGGGGGGGGGGGGGGGCTAAAGTTGGCACTGAATCTGTCATCCAGTATATTGGCAATATCTGTTGGCTCAGTATAGGATGTACCATTCTGCAGTAGTTCAGAGCAAATCTGGGTATTGCCATGGAGATTCTTTATATAACTATAGAAGGCCTTGCAGTTGTCTTTACTATCTGCTGCAATTCTGTTTTCACAGCTAGCTTTAGAGGATTTAATGAGGGATCTCAACTTTTTGTTGAGGCTGATAAGGGAGTTTTTCCAGTGTTTGGACTTCACCTTATTACACATCAGTTTTCTCCTTCTGTTGTAGAGTTTGTTTATGGCAGGGAACCACCAGATTGGCTTCCTTTTTTTGGAGGAGAGCATCTTGGTTCTATTGGGTATGGCGAGATCCATACATTTGTGTACATGTTCGTACAGTGCATTGGTGTATGATTCGACAGTCATGCAACTGATCTCCATTTGCATGGGTGCCATGAAGTTAGCCACCTCTGTTTTTAGGAGCCCAAAGTTAGCATTGGAGAAGTTTTTTATGGTGGTTACCTTTGCGGGGGTGGTGGGAAGGATGTGGATTTCCAAGGTGATTAATTTGTGGTCACATCTAACCAGGGAGGAATTGACTATTGGTGTAGAGCAATGGTCGCCCATGTTAGTAATGACCAGGTCAAGGCTGTTGCTACCTCTAGTGGGGGTAAGAACATGCTGGTCCAGGGCATTGGAATTAATGTATTCCAGGAAACTTTGGGCAATTGTATTGGTACATGAGTAGTTCTCCTAGTTAATGGAGGGGCAGTTGAAGTCGCCCAGTATCAGAGTGTTAGGTTGGATCCTAATATTCTCCAGGGTGCTTAGGAATGTGGAGTGTGTGTCTTGGGACATGGTTGGGGACCTATAGCAGGCTATGACCTGAACTGCTGTCTTACCCAATGTTAGCTGCGCCTGAAGTATCTCAGATATGTTATGTTGGGCTACCAGTCTGGAGGTGTGTGCATCCTTTATGAATATGGAAACACCACCACCTTTGGAGTTTTGGTCCATGTTCTGGGGCCAAAAGGTGTGGAATGAATTATAGCCTGGTAATGCAGGGATGCTTTCTGCTGCCTTGAACCAGGTCTCTGTTACAGCACAAATGTCGATGTTCTCCATTTTAAGGAGTGCTTCGAGTGAGTGCATTTTAAAATTTAGACTTCTAGCATTGAGCAGCATGACCCTTAGATTGCATTTGTTTGTAGCTGTTACATCTTTCCACTCCTCTGATTCCTAGAGTAGGATCATTGGGAGGGTGGGGGGTAGAAAAATGTATGCCCACGGCAGACAGGGTCTTGTCATCCTTTTCACACCTGGCTAATTTGTCTTTCACTTTCAGGCCAAAGAGAGAAGAAGCTTCTACTGGAGCGTTGAGAAAGGAAGACTTAAAAGGGTCCGCAAAATCACAAAGGCACATCCAGGCATGATGTCTCAAGACAACACCTGCACTGGCCGCTTTAGCTGCCCCTTCGGTAGTGTGAGACATCAGCCACATGGACGAGTTAGATATAGATTCCAGGGTTGCAAGGTACAAAACAACTTTGTCATGTACCTCGTCAGAGACTGCTCCTGTTAAAATTCTTGATATTTCCGAGATTAGGTCTCTCTGGAGCCTGGTAATGTGTGCCAAGTAGTTCAAGGACCGAATGGCAAAGATTGATGAACAAAACACTCACTTCCCTAGCCTGTCAATCACCCAAGACTCCCTGTTTGGGGAATGGACAGCATGTTTCTCCTCAGCCAACTTTTTCTTAGTGGCCGCCACCACCACCATAGCTTCTACCAGTAAGCCTTTAGACCAATGTGGACTGTCTTCTGGTGGGGAAAGAATTTTGTCTTGTCTCTGGGGGATTGATTCAATGGTGTCAGGACTCTTCCAGGCTTGCTACACAATGAACTGAACTAGTTCGTCTGCAGGCGGGGTCACCCAAGATGTAGAGGGTCGAGCATGAAAAGCCTGCAAGAATACAGACTCCTCGGGGGTGGGGTTGGTGGGCTTCCAGCCTCCCCACTGTTTTAAAATTTCCAGTATGTCTCCAAAGGAGACATCCTCGGGGGGCGACCATGGAGAACCCTCCTCTCATTGTAGTCTATATTTTCAGTAAGGGATTCCTCAGGGGAGTCCATGTGCTTCCTCTTGCATGGTACTTCCTCAGTGGCCATTTTAAGCCTAACCAGTTTCCCTTTTTGTGTTTGAAATAAACTCTCCCACTGATTACAAATTATCCTTACCATCCCATAGCCAATAATTATATATTACCTGTAATGAGAATAAATGGGTTCATACTCTACATAATCTGAGGGAGTCATGCAGGGGTTAAAGCATTTAGGAGCTACCTCTGTCCATCAGTAGTACAGGGGCAGTCCTAGAGTAAATTTTCTGTTTCCCATCCATATATCCAAGTTGCAGTTGAATATGGACAGGGATGAACTTTGTTTTTTTTTTTTTTGGATGGGGAAGTCTGTTCTACAGCAGCAGTATCCTCTGCAATATACACTCGTCCCTCCAAACCATCCTGTTGGATGTTGCAGAAGAGGTTTAGATCCCTGGACCAAGAGTTTCTGATGCCACTTGACTTGCTGATATGCAGTAAATCCATCATTGTAGTGACTCCACAGTGAGATGTACAGATTCCCCATTCACTAGGCTGGACAAATATAGGGTGACAGTGAATTATCTTTCAGGTGTCATAATCTTAGATGTTTCAGGGGCCCTTAATACCCTTTCACAGACAAATATAAGTATGACATGGAAGTTGTACATGTAGGGTTGAATGACTTATGCTGAAAACCCCCAAGGAAGATGTAAATAGAGATAGCTGAGCTTTCTGTGCATGTCACAAATGCAGGCAAGACCCTGATACTGTGTAGAATTCTGCTCTCTAAAATGATTCCTATGTACAAAGAAAAGATCTTTGGTTTCAACAATTGGCTAGATAATTGTAATTCCAGGGGATTCAGTATATATCAACATGGAGTGAGATGACTGACAGTCCTTCTTGCTTTGCAAGGGATGCTCTGCACCTCTTGTTCAAAGGCTTTTGCACACTGGTGAAGCCCCTGCTGCTTTCCATATTATCTTTTTTTTAGGCAAAGGTCAGTTAATGAACATTCCAACATGGCAAATGCATCAATATCAAAGTAAGGCAGATCGGCTGAGTGCCAGAAGTCTAAACAGTAAGCTGCCCATCTCTGAGGTACTCCTGCATGTGGAAGACATTCATATACTTGCAATCACTGACACATAGTATAAATGCACAGAAATAATTCCCTGCATACTTGGGTTAATGTGCATCATGCTTTCAGACCCAATGACAGCTGTGGTGGTGCATTCATACTGGTCAGAGATCATATCATGGATTCTCAGAGCCCACAAGTGGAACTTATCAAACTCCATATCATGCACACAAAATATATTACCTGTTACAGGATACCCTCTGTAACCCAAAAAGTTCATTTCAGGTTCCAAAACATCATGGATGAACTCCCAATAGATAAAAATTCCATCCTTCTGGGAGATTTTAACTATGCATCAATTGACTGTAGTACCTTCACCTCGAATGCTGGATACGCAGAGAAATTCTAATCAATAATCTTATAAATAAAACTTCAGTGGACCAGACTGTTACTAGCCCCTCTAGAGGACAAACTATTTTTAACCTGGTACTTACAAATGTATCATCACCATGTACAACTGCCCTAGTAACTGTGATTAAGCCAGACCATTAGGTAGTAACCTTTTCTATCAAACTATCTCATCCTTTGAAACCAATATATTACAATTCAAAGATTTCAAGCTCACAAATCTTATCAAATTCAATGATGAATTCTCAACATTTACTTATAACAAAATCACCCCAGACATTGCCTCAGCAAATTTGCAAAGGAGGTTTTACACCCATATATATAACATGCATACATACAAATATTTCAAGCACATGCAATAATGCCCTTCTAGCCTTCCAATATATCAAAACAGTTATTCAAATAGTAAGTGTTCAAGTTCTTCTTAAAAAGTATCCAAACGAATGCTTACTATAATGTAACTTGGTAGTCTTTTCCATGCACTCAGGTCTCTCAGCAACATGTACCTTCAAGGTATCTGAGTATGTGTCCCAGGCAGGCATGTCCCTAGCATACTACCCTCACATAGAATGATGTCACAGTATAAACAAAAAAATAGGATTGATTTCAATAATTGGCTTTGTTTTTGGTGTCATTTAAAGGGGATCCCTTATCCTCTCTTAAATTACAACAACCCTTCCCCCAAACTTCCCCCAACCCTACATATCTGAAGATCAGATCCTCAAGGTTCATGGAAGGTATAGCTGTAATATTGTGGGTGTAATCTATATTGCCCTGTGCTCCAGGTGTACCAGTTTTTATGTTGGAATGATTGCAAGGAATTTTTGCAAAAGGATTAGGGATTAGGATTAGGATTTGTATGCCTTAAAAGCTAAAGATAAAAACAATGCACTTTTTAGGCATTCAATTTTATGCACTAGTTTTAAGAATTTTAACTTTGGGGTACTTGAACACATCCCAGAGGATCAAAGAGGGGGAAATTATAAAAAACAAGTTGAAATGAGCGAGGTGGAATGGCAACTTAGATTAAGAGCTGATATGCTCCAGCCTTAAAGGAAACTATTTAGTGTTTCTTGAAGGGACATAAGTTAAAGGTCATTTAAGAATTAATTGTTTTTTAAAAACACTGCTTTTGAAATTGTTAAATTGATTAATTGTTTAAATTATTTTATTGGTTGAATATGTATATAAATGTTATGTGTTTTTACTGGTTTGTATTTCTGAAGAAGTTTTTATGAAAGCAGAAATTAAAAGCTAATTACAATAGTTTCTTGGTTCTTGGTTAAGTTTTCTACACTACTTGAAAGTATTTTTTTATATTCTGTTAATTGTGGTAATGAGGTTGAGGTCTCTGGAGTGTGTGCTGTGGAGGGATTGGGATTTCTTTAGATGCAGCATTTCTAACAGAGCTGGGTCAGACATGGCTTTGTAAGTCAAGCAGAGATCGCCTCTTAGTAGATGGTATGAGACAGAGAATAGCTGCAGTTTGTTGAGTCTGTCCATGTAGGACATGTGTTTAAGGCCTAGGATCCTCTTTGTGAGGTAGTTTTGTGGCCTTTGCAGCTGTTGCATGTGTCTAGTTAGGTACATGCCAAATGGGGCATTATACTCGATGACTGGCCTAATGAGAGAAGAGTAGAGAGAGATGATAACCTCTTTCTTCCTTGATGCAAAACCCTTGGTAATGAGATGTGCCACATAGAAGGACTTTCTGATCACAGTGGCAATGAAGTGGTTGAAGGTGAGGTTGATGTCAACCTGTGTCCCCAGATCTCTTATAATGCCTTCAGTGTTCAATGGGCTCCCATCAATGTGGTAATTAGTGGGAACTGAGTTTTTCCCAAAGGGGATGACAATGCATTTTTTGGCATTAAGCTTAAGGCCATGGTTTCAACACAAGTCATTGGTCTCAGTGAAGCTTTTCTGTAGGATGTCTACATCACTTGGGGAGTTAATAATGGCTTCCAGCTTGCAGTCATCTGCGAAATTGGTCAGACAGAGTCCCACCGTGTTGGCCTGGACTTCTGAGAAGTAGATGCCAAACAGGAGAGGACTCAAGACCGATCCCTGTGGGACTCCACTCATGACTGGTCGGCAGTCTGACTTGGAGTCTACTACTTTCACACTGTGGGTTCTATCTGTGAGACAATTTGCAACCCACCTAGTGATATAGGGGTTGATGCCTAGTTTTGTGAGTTTATCAATAATTCCTGAGTGGGGAATGGTATCCAATTAACAACAATACCCTAAGTACCGAAGAAGTGGTAAAGGACCTGGGATCACAAGTTGACTGCGACCTTAACTTCGACCACCACATGTCTACTGTAGTAAGGAAAGCTTTCTACATAGCACACTTGATTAGTAAAGGCATCATCTCAAGAGCAAAAGAAGTTATAACCCCCTATACTCTGCATTTATTCGGCCCATAATTAAGTATAACACCTCATATGGCATGTACCGTACTAATCATCTGCAGCAATTAGAGAGACCTCAGAGGTTTCTAACAAAGAAGATTAAGGGGCTCCAGCATGTGCCCTACACAGACCAACTAATGTCCCTGTCGCTATACTCTGTATTGTATAAACTTCTTAGGGGAGACTTATGCCTGGCCTACACAGCAATCCAAGCCCCAAACCTAATGAACTTGCTGCATATCTGTAGATCAAATGGGACTAGTGCTACCCATTCCAGAGACCTAAATATGGTTGCAACTTAAATAGAACAATCTGGAGGGACAGATTTATCTCACAATGACTGCCACAACTTTGGAACAGCCTACCAGTTCATGTGAAACAGAGCACCTCTATTAGACTGTTCAAGAGGAACCTGGGTGAATGGATGGGAAATGGTAAATTCTTACCAGGGATAGAGCCCACAATCTTCTTAGACATGGGCAGTCATCACTAAATGCAATCTTGGGTATTGACTAGCATTTCTATGGTATTACATTGGGATGCAAAGGCTAGGCTTAAAATGATCTCTGAGTCAATAACCTAGTAATCTCTTACAATCCTATGATCCTATGATTCTATGCATCAGCTATTCTCTCAGATAACCAATTAGTACACTTCTTGTTCCTCTGGAATCTTCTACAAAGGTTGTCTGATGATTCTCTACTACTCTTTGATAACCTCAAACATTCCCAGAGGTAGTTGTCTCTTATGACCCATATAACTGAATACAGTCTCTTCTTAAATATCTGTAAGTTCAGATAATATATTCTTTCATAACTTAAATTGTCACATCCATGGGTACCATTTGTGTATTTCTACTGTACTCTTTTCAATGTACTAATGCTTGTTTTCTTATAAGGTTTCCATTTTATTGCATACTCAAATTTTGGTCTAATATAACCTACAATTATTTTTTTTATCATTTCTGATTTCATAGACTTTATAAATCCTTTTATAAACCTATAGCTCTATGACCATCGTTAACCAACTGATTGATATTATTAGAAAAACTCAAAGCTAGATGTACCCAAATACCCATGTCCTTAATTTTATTTATTTAACATTTGTTTCCTGAGAAAGTCCAACTTGGAACAAAGCCAATTTTCAGCAGAGGCCTGAGGAAAAATGCTCCAGATGCATATCTTAGTAACTTAATCTACAGTTTCAATTAATTAAATATTCGCTTTTAGTCCATGTCTCCCAAATCTCATATGCTTAGTTTTTGATGCATTTATTATTTATTATTCTCCTGTGCCCAAATGCTCAATTTAGTCACTTTCTTTTGCAGACATGTCCTATTGTCACTAATGGAGTTTAAGTTGATTGCTGTCGCAGCTCCCTCTTTAATAGAATCATGACATGTGTGTTGTCCAAATCCCTTCATTAATGGAATCTTGAGTTGTGTGCTGTCCTCCCCCCATTAATGGAACCCTGAGCTGTGTGCTGTCTCACCCCCCTCATTAATGGAATTATGAGTTGTGTTCTGTCCAGTCGCCCTCATTAATGGAATTATGGGTTGTGTGCTGTCCCAGACCTCCTCATTAATGGAATCATGAGGTGCTTTCTTTCCAAACTCCTCATTAATGGAACCATTTGATTTGTGCTGTCCCAGTACCCCATTAATGGAATCATGAGTTGTGTGCTGTCCCACCTCCCTCATAAATGGGAGTCATGAGTTGTGTGCTTTCGCAGCCCCACTCATTAACGGAAACATGACTTGCATTCTGGACAAGTCCCCTAATTAATGGAATCATGCGTTGTCTGCCGCCCCACCCCCTCAATAATGGAATAATGATTTATGTGCTGTCCCACCCCGCTCATTAATCCAATCATCGGTTGTGTGCTGTCCCAGACCCCCACATTAATGGAGTCATGAGTTGTGTACTGGCCCAGCCCCCTCATTATGCCGTCCCATCCTTCATTAATGGAACCCTGAGTTGTGTGCTGACCCAGCCATTTCATTACTGGAAGCATGACTTGTGTGTTCTGTTTGAACCCCTTATTAATGGAACCATTAGTTATGTGCTGACTCAGACCCTCATTAATGGAATCATGAGTTGTGTGCTGTCCCACCCCCCTCATTAATGGAACCTTGAGTTTTCTGCAGTGCCACCCCCTCATTAATGGTATCATTAGTTGTGTGCTGTCCCAACCCCCCCCACATTATTGGAATCATGAATTCTGTGCTGTCCCACCCCCATCTTTAATGGAATCATGAATTATGTGCTGTTCCACCCCCCCCCCCATTAATAGAAACATAAGGCATGTGCTGTTCCACCTCCTCATTAATGGAATGATGAATTGTGTGCAGTCCTACCCCCCATTAATGGACTCATGAATTATGTGCTGTCCCACCCCCGTCATTAATGCAATCATGAGTTGTGTGGTGTTGCAGACCCCCTCTTTAATCAAATCCTGACGTGTGTTCTGTCTGAACCCCTCATTAATGGAATCATGTATTGTGTGCTGCCCCCCCCATTAATGGAATCATCAGTTATGTGCTTTCCCACCCCTTCCCACCCTCCTCATTAACGTAATCATCAGATGTGTGCTGTCCCACCCCCCTCATTAATGGAACCCTGAATTTTCTGCTGTCCCAGTCCACTCATTAATGAGATCATGAGTTGTGTGCTGTCCCACCCTCCTCATTAACGGAATCATGAGTTGTGTGTTTTCCCATCCCCCTCATTAATGGAACCTTGAGATTTCTGCTGTCCCACCACCCTCATTAATGGAATCATGAGGCGTGTTCTGACCGAACCCCTCATTAATGGGATCATTAGTTGTGTGCTGACACAGACCCTCCTTAATGCAATTGTGAGTTGTGTACTGTCCCAGCCCCCTCATTAATGGATTTAGGAACTGTGCACTCTCCCAGCCCCTCATTAATGGAACCGTGAGGTGTGCTCTGTCCCAACCCCTCATTAATGGAACCAATAGTTGTGTGCTGACCCAGACCCTCCTTAATGCAATCGTGAGTTGTGTACTGACCTAGCCCCCTCATTAATGGATTCAGGAGTTGAGTGCTCTCCAAGCCCCCTCATTAATGGAACCCTGAGGTGTGTTCTGTCTGACCCTCTCATTAATGGAATAATATGTTGCGTGCAAACCCAGGCCCTCATTAATGGAATCATTAGTTGTCTGCAGTCACAGTCCCCTCATTAATGGAATCTTGAATCGTGTGCTGTCCCACCCACCTCATTAATGGAATCATAAGTTGTGTGTTGTCCCACCCCACCTCATTAATGGAATCATAAGTTGTGTGCTGTCCCATCCCCCTCATTATTGGAACCTTGAGTTTTCTGCTGTCCCACCCCCCTCATTAATGGGATCATGGGTTGTGAGCTGTCCCACCCCCCTCATTATTGGAACCTTGAGTTTTCTGCTGTCCCAGTCCCCCATTAATGGAATCATGGGTTGTGAGCTGTCCCACCCCCTCATTGATGGAATCATGAGTTGTGTGCTGTCCCACCCCCCTCATTATTGGAACCTTGAGTTTTCTGCTGTCCCAGTCCCCCATTAATGGAATCATGAGTTGTGTGCTGTCCCACCCCCCTCATTAATGGAACCTTGAGTTTTCTGCAGTGCCACCCCCTCATTAATGGAATCATGAGGTATGTTCTGTCTGAACCCCTCATTAATGGTATCATTAGTTGTGTGCTGTCCCACCCCCCTCATTAATGGTATCATTAGTTGTGTGCTGTCCCACCCCCCTCATTAATGGAATCATGAGTTGTGTGCTGTCCCACCCCCCTCATTAATGGAACCTTGAGTTTTCTGCAGTGCCACCCCCTCATTAATGGAATCATGAGGTATGTTCTGTCTGAACCCCTCATTAATGGTATCATTAGTTGTGTGCTGTCCCACCCCCCCTCATTAATGGTATCATTAGTTGTGTGCTGTCCCACCCCCCTCATTAATGGAATCATGAGTTGTGTGCTGTCCCACCCCCCTCATTAATGGAACCTTGAGTTTTCTGCAATGCCACCCCCTCATTAATGGTATCATTAGTTGTGTGCTCTCCCACCCCCCTCATTAATGGAACCTTGAGTTTTCTGCAGTGCCACCCCCTCATTAATGGAATCATGAGGTATGTTCTGTCTGAACCCCTCATTAATGGAATCATGAGTTGTGTGCTGTCCCACCCCCCTCATTAATGGAACCTTGAGTTTTCTGCAGTGCCACCCCCTCATTAATGGTATCATTAGTTGTGTGCTGTCCCAACCCCCCCCACATTATTGGAATCATGAATTCTGTGCTGTCCCACCCCCATCTTTAATGGAATCATGAATTATGTGCTGTTCCACCCCCCCCCCATTAATGGAAACATAAGGCATGTGCTGTTCCACCTCCTCATTAATGGAATGATGAATTGTGTGCAGTCCTACCCCCCATTAATGGACTCATGAATTATGTGCTGTCCCACCCCCGTCATTAATGCAATCATGAGTTGTGTGGTGTTGCAGACCCCCTCTTTAATCAAATCCTGACGTGTGTTCTGTCTGAACCCCTCATTAATTGAATCATGAATTGTGTGCTGCCTCCCCCATTAATGGAATCATCAGTTATGTGCTTTCCCACCCCTTCCCACCCTCCTCATTAACATAATCATCAGATGTGTGCTGTCCCACCCCCCTCATTAATGGAACACTGAGTTTTCTGCTGTCCCAGTCCCCTCATTAATGAGATCATGAGTTGTGAGCTGTCCCACCCTCCTCATTAACGGAATCATGAGTTGTGTGTTTTCCCATCCCCCTCATTAATGGAACCTTGAGATTTCTGCTGTCCCACCACCCTCATTAATGGAATCATGAGGTGTGTTCTGACCGAACCCCTCATTAATGGGATCATTAGTTGTGTGCTGACACAGACCCTCCTTAATGCAATTGTGAGTTGTGTACTGTCCCAGCCCCCTCATTAATGGAACCCTGAGTTTTCTGCTGTCCCAGTCCCCTCATTAATGAGATCATGAGTTGTGAGCTGTCCCACCCTCCTCATTAACGGAATCATGAGTTGTGTGTTTTCCCATCCCCCTCATTAATGGAACCTTGAGATTTCTGTTGTCCCACCACCCTCATTAATGGAATCATGAGGTGTGTTCTGACCGAACCCCTCATTAATGGGATCATTAGTTGTGTGCTGACACAGACCCTCCTTAATGCAATTGTGAGTTGTGTACTGTCCCAGCCCCCTCATTAATGGATTCAGGAGTTGAGTGCTCTCCCAGCCCCCTCATTAATGGAACCCTGAGGTGTGTTCTGTCTGACCCTCTCATTAATGGAATAATATGTTGCGTGCAAACCCAGGCCCTCATTAATGGAATCATTAGTTGTCTGCAGTCACAGTCCCCTCATTAATGGAATCTTGAATTGTGTGCTGTCCCACCCACCTCATTAATGGAATCATAAGTTGAATGCTGTCCCACCTCCCCCTATTAATGGAATCTTGAATCGTGTGCTGTCCCACCCACCTCATTAATGGAATCATAAGTTGAATGCTGTCCCACCTCCCCCTATTAATGGAATCATGAGTTGTGTGTTGTCCCACCCCACCTCATTAATGGAATCATGAGTTGTGTGTTGTCCCACCCCACCTCATTAATGGAATCATGAGTTGTGTGCTGTCCCATCCCCCTCATTGATGGAATCATGAGTTGTGTGCTGTCCCACCCCCCTCATTAATGGAATCTTGAGTTTTCTGCAGTGCCACCCCCTCATTAATGGAATCATGAGGTATGTTCTGTCTGAACCCCTCATTAATGGAAACATTAGTTGTGTGCAGACTCGGACCCTTCTTAATGCAATTGTGAGTTGTGTAATGACCCAGACCCCTTATTAATAGATGTGATCTCCCAGCCCCCTCATTAATGGAACCCTGAGGTGTGTTCTGTCATTAATGGACTAATATGGTGCATGCTGACCAAGGCCCTCATTAATGGAATCATTAGTTGTCTGCTGTCCCAGTCCCCTTATTAATGGAATCTTGAATTGTGTGCTGTCCCACCCCCCTCATTAATGGAATCATGAGTTGAATGCTATCCCATCCCCCTCATTAATGGAATCATGTGTTGAGTGCTGTTCCATCCTGTTTATTAATGAAATCATGAGTTGTGTGCTGTTCCACCCACCACATTAATGCAATCATGAGTTGTGTGGTGTCCCAGATACCGTCTTTAATGGTATCATTAGTTGTGTGCTGACCCAGACCCTCATTAATGCATCCATGAGTTATGTGCTGTCCCCCCCCCCATTAATGAAATCATGAGTTGAATGTTGTCCCATCTCCCTCATTAATGGCATCATGAGTTGTGTGCTGTCCAATCCTGTTCATTAATGGAACCATGAGATGTGTACTGTCCCACCCCCTCATTAATGGCATCATGAGTTGTGTGCTGTCCAATCCTGTTCATTAATGGAACCATGAGATGTGTACTGTCCCATCTCCCTCATTAATGGCATCATGAGTTGTGTGCTGTCCAATCCTGTTCATTAATGGAACCATGAGATGTGTACTGTCCCACCCCCTCATTAATGGCATCATGAGTTGTGTGCTGTCCAATCCTGTTCATTAATGGAACCATGAGATGTGTACTGTCCCACCCCCTCATTAATGGCATCATGAGTTGTGTGCTGTCCAATCCTGTTCATTAATGGAACCATGAGATGTGTACTGTCCCACCCCCTCATTAATGGCATCATGAGTTGTGTGCTGTCCAATCCTGTTCATTAATGGAACCATGAGATGTGTACTGTCCCATCTCCCTCATTAATGGAACCATGAGTTGTGTGCTGTCCAATCCTGTTCATTAATGGAACCATGAGATGTGTACTGTCCCATCTCCCTCATTAATGGCATCATGAGTTGTGTGCTGTCCAATCCTGTTCATTAATGGAACCATGAGATGTGTACTGTCCCACCCCCTCATTAATGGAATCATGAGTTGTGTGCTGTCCAATCCTGTTCATTAATGGAACCATGAGATGTGTACTGTCCCACCCCCTCATTAATGGAATCATGAGTTGTGTGCTGTCCAATCCTGTTCATTAATGGAACCATGAGATGTGTACTGTCCCACCCCCTCATTAATGGCATCATGAGTTGTGTGCTGTCCAATCCTGTTCATTAATGGAACCATGAGATGTGTACTGTCCCACCCCCTCATTAATGGAATCATGAGTTGTGTGCTGTCCAATCCTGTTCATTAATGGAACCATGAGATGTGTACTGTCCCACCCCCTCATTAATGGCATCATGAGTTGTGTGCTGTCCAATCCTGTTCATTAATGGAACCATGAGATGTGTACTGTCCCACCCCCTCATTAATGGCATCATGAGTTGTGTGCTGTCCAATCCTGTTCATTAATGGAACCATGAGATGTGTACTGTCCCACCCCCTCATTAATGGAATCATGAGTTGTGTGCTGTCCAATCCTGTTCATTAATGGAACCATGAGATGTGTACTGTCCCATCTCCCTCATTAATGGCATCATGAGTTGTGTGCTGTCCAATCCTGTTCATTAATGGAACCATGAGATGTGTACTGTCCCACCCCCTCATTAATGGAATCATGAGTTGTGTGCTGTCCAATCCTGTTCATTAATGGAACCATGAGTTGTGTACTGTCCCACCCCCTCATTAATGGCATCATGAGTTGTGTGCTGTCCAATCCTGTTCATTAATGGAACCATGAGATGTGTACTGTCCCATCTCCCTCATTAATGGAACCATGAGTTGTGTGCTGTCCAATCCTGTTCATTAATGGAACCATGAGATGTGTACTGTCCCACCCCCTCATTAATGGAATCCTGAGTTGTGTTCTCTCCCATCCCCCACACCAATGGAATCATGAGTTGTGTGCTGTCCCACCTCTCCCATTAATGGAATCATGAGTTGTGTGCTGTGCCCCCCCCCCCTCATTAATGGAACCCTGAGTTTTCTCCTTTTGCAGTCCCTTCATTAATGCAATCATGAGTTGTGTAATGACCCAGCCCTCTCATTAATGGAATCATGAGTTGTGTACAGATCCAGGCCCCTCATTAATGGAATCATAAATTGTGTACTGTCACACCACTCCCATTTATGAAATCATGAGTTGTGTGCTGTGCCACCCCCCTTATTAATAGAACCCTGAGTTTTCTGCACTTGCAGTCCCCTAATTAATGCAATCATGAGCTGTGTACTGACCCAGGCCCATCATTAATGGAATCACGAATTGTGTGCTGTACAATTCCCCTAATTAATGGAATCATGAACTGTTTGCTGTCATAGACCTTCAGTAATGGAATCATGACTTGTGTGCTGTCCCAGAACCTCGCTAATGCACTCATGAGTTGTGTGATGTCCCACTCCCACTCATTAATGGAATCATGAATTGTGTTCCATCTCAGACACTCATTAATGCAATCATGAGTTGTGTAATAACCCAGCCCCCTCATTAATGGAATCATGAGTTGTGTGCAGACCCAGCTCCTCATTAATGCAATCATGAGTAGTGTACTGTCCCAGCCCCCTCATTAATTCAATTATGAGTATTATGCTGTACAATCCCCCTAATTAATGGAATCATGAATTGTCTGCTGTCATAGATCTTCAGTAATGGAATCATGAATTGTGGGCTGTCCCACACCCACCATTAGTGGAATCATGAGTTGTGCAATGACACAGGCCCCTCATTAATGGTATTATGAGAGTGTGGTGACCCAGCCCCCTCATTAATGCAATCATGAGTGGTATGGTGTACAATCCTTCTAATTAATGGAATCATGAACTGTGTCCTGTTATATACCTTCAGTAATGGAATCATGAATCGTGTGCTGTCCCACCCCCACTCATTAATGGAATCATGAACTGTGTACTCTCCCAGACCCTAATTAATGCAATCATGAGTTGTGTGCTGTCCAACCCTATCATTAATGGAATCATGAACTGTGTACTATCACAGACACTCATTAATGCAATCATAAGTTGTGTGCTGGCCCAGCCCCCTCGTTAATGCAATCATGAGTAGTATGCTGTACAATCCCCCTAATTAATGGAATCATGAATTGTGTGCTGTCCCACTACCACTCATTAATGGAATCATGAATTGTGTACTGCCCCAGACCCTTATTAACGGAATTATGAGTTGTGTACTGATCCAGGCTCCCTCATTAATGGAATCATGAGTGTGTGTTGACCCAGCCCCCTCATTAATGCAGTCATGAGTGGCATGCTGTGCAATCCCCCTAATTAATGAAATCATGAGTTGTGTGCTGTCCAGCCAAGGCTTTCGACACCATCCCCCACTCTGGAATTATAGATAAACTCACTAAACTAGGTATAAATCCCTATGTCACAAGATGGGTTGCCAACTGGCTCACTGACAGAACCCACACTGTGAAAGTAGCAGACTCCAAATCCAACTTCAGACGAGTGACAACTGGAGTACCACAGGGTTCAGTTCTGGGTCCTCTCCTGTTTGGTATCTACTTCTCTGAAGTACAGGCCAACACAGAAGGTCTTTATTAACGTTCGCAGATGACTGCAAACTAGGAGCCATAATCAAAACTCCAAAAGATGTGGACAACCTACAAAAGGGCCTCGCTGAGACAGATGCCTGGTGTCAAAGACATGGCCTCAAGCTCAATGCCAAAAAGTGCATTGTCATTCCTTTTGGTAAAAACTCAGTACCCATGAACTACCACTTAGGTGGTAGTCTACGTAACACTGAAAGTGTGATAAGAGACCTTGGGACACAGGTGGACAGTAGTCTCTCCTTTGATAATCACATCGCCACAGTAGCCAGGAAATCCTTCTATGTGGCACACCTCATCATAAAAGGTTTCTCATCCAGGAAAAAAGAGGTCATTGTTCCCCTCTACTCATCACTCATTAGACCCATTATAGAGTACAATGACCCTTTTGGTATGTACCTCACAAGAAATCTACAACAACTGGAAAGGCCACAGAAATACCTCACAAAGAGGATTACCGGCCTCAAAGAGATGCCCGTCTCAAAAAACTGCAGCTTTACTCCGTTGCATATCGCCTACTCAGAGGCGATCTCTGCCTAACACACAAAGCTATGTCAAACCCAGAGCTTTTAGACATGCTCCACTTAAAGAAATCCCAATCCCTACGAGCTACACGCTCTAGGGACCTAAACCTTGTCACCACAATAAACAGAACATGCTGGAGGGATAGATTCCTGTCCCAGAGACTTCCCATACTCTGGAACAAACTACCTATCTATATCAAACAAAGCTCCTCATTAGCACTCTTCAAGAAAAATCTTGATGACTGGATGGGAGATAGGAAATTCACCCTGGGGATCACTTCTGTGGCTCTGCTCGACAGTAGCACAGGAAAATAATTTTCTTGGGTGGTGAAAGCCAGGGTACATTTGGCTAGGGTTATATAGGCCCTAGGGCCAATAGCCTAGTACCTACCTATGAACCTATGAATTGTGTGTTGTCACACACCCACCATTAATGTAATCATGAATTGTGTAATGACCAGCCCCCTCATTAATGCAATTATGAGTAGTGTACAGACCCAGCCCCCTCATTAATGCAATCATGAGTAGTATGCTGCACAATCCCCTTAATTAATGGAATCATGACTTGTGTGCTGTCATAGACCTTCAGTAATGGAGTCATGAATCGTGTGCTGTCCCACCCTCACTCATTAATGTAATCATGAATTATGTATTGTCCCAGACCCTCAATGCAATCATGAGTTGTATTCTGTACAATCTTCCTAATTAAAGGAATTGTGAATTATGCGCTGTCATACACCTTCAGAAATGGAATCAAGAATTGTGCACAATCCCACTCCCACTCATTAATGGAGTCCTGAATTGTGTACTGTCCCGGACCCTCATTAATGCAATTATGAGTTGTGTGCTGTCCCGCCCCATCATTAATGGAACCATTAATTGTGTGCTGTTCCACCCCCACTTATAATTGGAGTCATGAATTGTGTACTGTCCCAGATCCTCATTAATGCAATCATGAGTTATGTAATGACCCAGCCCCCTCATTAATGGAATCATGAGTTGTGTGGTGACCCAGCCCCTCAATAATAGAACCCTGAGTTTTCTGCTATCACGTTCCCCTCATTAAGCAATCAGGAGTAGTGTGCTGTCCCACCTCAACATTAATGGAACTATTAGTTGTGTGCTGACCCAGGACCTCATTAATGGAATCATGAATTGTGCACTGTCCTACATACCACTCATTAATGGAATCATGAATTGTGTACTGTTCAAGACCCTCATTAATGCAATCATGAGGTGTGTGCTGTCCCACACCATCATTAATGGAACCCTGAGATTTCTGCTGTCACAGTCCCCTCATTAAGGTAGTCATGAGTTGTGTAATGACCCAGCCCCCTCATTAATGGAATCATGAGTTGTGTACTGAACCAGGCCCCTTATTAATGGTATCATGAGAGTGTGCTGACACAGCGTACTCATTAATGTAATCATGAGTAGTATGCTGTGCAATCCCCCTAATTAATGGAATTATGAATTGTGTGTTGTCATAGACCTTCAGTAATGGAATCATGAATCATGTGCTGTACAACCCCCACATTAATGGAATTATGAATTGTGTGCTGTCCCACACCCACCATTAATGGAATCATGAGTTGTTTACTGACCCAGGCCCCTCATTAGTGGTATCATGAGAGTGTGCTGACCCAGCCCCCTCATTAATGCAATCATGAGTTGTGTGCTGTCCCGCCCCATCATTAATGGAACTATTAGTTGTGTGCTGACCCAGACTATCATTAATGGAATCATGAATTGTGTGCTGTCCAACACCCACCATTAATGGAATCATGAGCTGTGTACTCACCCAGGCCCCTCATTAATGGAATCATGAGTGTGTGTTGACCCAGCCCCCCTCATTAATGCAATCATGTGTAGTATGCTGTACAATCCCCCTAATTAATGGAATCATGAATTGTGCACTGTCCCAAACCCTCATTAATGCACTCATGAGTTGGGTGCTGTCCCACCCCATCATTACTGGAATCATGAGTTGTGTGTTGTCCCACCCCCCATCACTTCTGGAATCATGGGATGTGTTCTGTCCGAAGCCCTCATTAATGCAATCATGAGTTGTGTGTTGTTCCAGCCCCCTCATTAATGGAACCCTGAGTTTTCTGCTCAGTCCCCTCATTAATGCAGTTATGAGTGGTGTAATGATCCAGCCCCCTCATTAATGGAATCATGAGTTGTGTACTGACCCAGGCCTCTTATTAATGGAATCATGAATCATGTGCTGTCCCACCCCCATTAATGAAATGAATTGTGTACTGACCCAGGCCTCTTATTAATGGAATCATGAATCGTGTGCTGTCCCACCCCCATTAATGAAATCATGAATTATGTACTGTCCCAGAGTCTCATTAATGCACTCATGAGTTGTGTGCTGTCCCACCCCATCATTAATGGAACCATTAGTTGTGTGCTGACCCAGACTCTCATTAATGGATTCATGAGTTGTGTGCTGCCCACCCCCCTCATTTATGGAACCATGAGATGTGTGCTGTCTCACCCCCTCATTAATGTACTCATGAGTTGTGTGCTGTCCCACCCCATCATTAATGGAACTATTAGTTGTGTGCCGACCCAGACCCTCATTAATGCAATCATGAGTTATGTAATGACCCAGCCCCCTCATTAATGGAATCATGAACTGCGTTCTGTCCCACCACCCACTCATTAATCGAATCATGAATTATGTTCTGACCCAGCCCCCTCATTAATGGAATCATGAGTTGTGTGCTGTCCCACCACCCACTCATTAATCGAATCATGAATTATGTACTGACCCAGCCCCCTCATTAATGGAATCATGAATTGTGTGCTGTCCCACCACCCACTCATTAATCGAATCATGAATTATGTTCTGACCCAGCCCCCTCATTAATGGAATCATGAGTTGTGTGCTGTCCCACCACCCACTCATTAATCGAATCATGAATTATGTACTGACCCAGCCCCCTCATTAATGGAATCATGAGTTGTGTGCTGTCCCACCACCCACTCATTAATCGAATCATGAATTATGTACTGACCCAGCCCCCTCATTAATGGAATCATGAATTGTGTGCTGTCCCACCACCCACTCATTAATCAAATCATGAATTATGTACTGACCCAGCCCCCTCATTAATGGAATCATGAGAGTGTGTTGACCCAGCCCCCTCATTAATGGAATCATGAATTGTGTGCTGTCCCACTACCCACTCATTAATCGAATCATGAATTATGTACTGACCCAGCCCCCTCATTAATGGAATCATGAATTGTGTGCTGTCCCACTACCCACTCATTATTCGAATCATGAATTATGTACTGTCCCAGACCCTCATCAATGCACTCATGAGTTGTGTACTGACACAGGCCCCTCATTAATGGAATCATAAGTAGTATGCTGTACAATCCCACTAATTAATGAAATCATGAATTGTGTGTTGTCACACACCCACCATTAATGCAATCATGCGTTGTGTGCTGAACCAGCCCCCTCATTAATGCAATCAGGAGTAGTATGTTTTTCAATCCCCTTAATTAATGGAATCATGAATTGTGTGCTGCTCCACACCCACCATTATTGGAACCATGAGTTGTGCACTGACGCTCATTAATAATATCATTAATGCAATCATGAGGTGTGTACAGACCCAGGCCCCTCATTAATGGAATCATAAATTGTGTGCTGTCCCACCCATTCCATTAATGGAATCATGAATTGTGTGCTGTCCCACCCCACCCCCTCATTAATGGAATCATGAACTGTGTGCTGTCCCACACCTTCCATTAATGGAATCATGAGTTGTGTACTGACCCAGGCCCCTCATTAATGGTATCATGAGTGTGTAATGACCCAGCCAAATAATTAATGCAACCATGAGTAGTATGCTGTACAATCTCCCTAATTAATGGAATCATCAATTGTGTGCTGTCATAGACCTTCAGTAATGGAGTCATGAATTGTGTGCTATCCAACTCACTCATTAATGTAATCATGAATTGTGTACTGACCCAGACCCTCAATGCAATCATGAGTTGTATTCTGCACAATCCTCCTAATTAAAGGAATCATGAATTCTGTGTTGTCATAGACCTTCAGAAATGGAATAATGAATTGTGCGTAGTCCCACCCCCACTCATTAATGGAATCATGAATTGTGTACTGTCCCAGACCCTCATTAATGGAATCATGAATTGTGTACTGTCCCAGACCTTCATTAATGCAATCATGAATAGTGTGCTGTCCCACCCCCACTCATTAATGGAGTCATGAATTGTGGACAATCCCAGACCCGCATTAATGCAATCGTGAATCGTGTGTTGTCCCACCCCCACTCATTAATGGAGTCATGAATTGTGTACTCTCCCAGACTCTCATTAATCCAATCATAAGTTATGTAATGACCCAGCCCCCTCATTAATGGAATCATGAGTTGTGTGGTGACCCAGACTGTAATTAACAGAATCATGACTTGAGTGATGTCCAAAAACCCTCATTAATGGAATCTTGAGTTGTGTGCTGTTCCAAACTCATTCCCTCCAGCACAACTCTTTTGAGTGTGTACCTTTAAGTCCTAGTGGGTGTGGCCTGAGCCTTTAGAAATTACGTTATCACCTTATAATGCTAACAAATACTAATTGACAGAGGTAAAATATTAATACAATTGTGTTTGCCATAATGTATGCTTCGAAAAAAATATTCGGATGCCTTGTATGTAGTGTGGTTTTGGAATTATTAATGCAAGTATGAACAAGTAATTTCTGATGCCTAGAGGAGCAGTAGGAGTTAACTATAGATGCACTTGAAGGTGTCACTTGGATGTAATGAGTTAATGGAATCAGGAGTTGTTTGCTTTGCCACCCCTCTCATTAATGGAACCCTGAGTTTTCTGCTGTAGCAGTCCTCTCATTAATGCAATCTTGAGTTGTGTAATGATCCATCCCCCTCATTAACGGAACCATTAGCTGTGTGCTTTCACACCTCATTAATGGAATCATGAGTTGTCTGCTGTCAAAACCCCTTCATTAATGGAATCTTGGGTTGTGTGCTGTCCCACCCCCCCCCATTAATGCAATCAGGAGTTGTGTACTGACCCAGCCCCCTCATTAATGGAATCATGAGCTGTGTGAATCCCACGCTCCTCATTAACAGAACCCTGAGTTGTGTGCAGACCCAGCCCTGTCTTTAATGGAGACATGGGTTGTGTGTTCTGTCTGAACCCCTCATTAATGGAACCATTAGTTGTGTGCTGACCCAGACCCTCATTAATGGAATCAGGAGTTGGGTGCTGTCCCACTCCTCATTAATGGAAACATACGTGCTGTCCTAACCCCCCCCCATTAATGGAATCATGAGTTGTGTACAGACCCAGGCCCCTCATTAATGAAATCATGAGTTGTGTGCTGTCCCACCCCTCATTAATCGAATCGTGATGTGTGCTGTCCCAGCCCCCTTATTAATTGGAATCATTAGTTGTGTGCTGTGCCAGCCCCTCATTAATGGAACCCTGAGTTTTCTGCTATTGCAGTCCCCTCATTAATGCAATCAAGAGTTGTGTAATGACCCAGCCCCATCATTAATGGAATCATGAGTTGTGTACTGACACAGACCCTCATTAATGCAATCATGAATTGTATGCTGTCCCACCCCCCCACTCATTAATGGAAACATGAATTGTGTACTGTTCCTGACCCTCATTAATGCAATCATGAGTTGTGTGCTGTCCCACGCCATCATTAATGAACCCTGAGATTTCTTCTGTCGCAGTCCCCTCATTAAGGCAATCATGAGTTGTGTAATGACCCAGCCCCCTCATTAATGGAATCATGAGTTGTGTACTGAACCAGGCCCCTCATTAATGGTATCATGAGAGTGTGCTGACCCAGCGTACTCATTAATGTAATCATGAGTAGTATGCTGTGCAATCCCCCTAATTAATGGAATTATGAATTGTGTGCTGTCCCACCCCCCCCACTCATTAATGCAATCATGAGTTGTGTGCTAACTCAGGCCCTCATTAATGCAATCATGAGTTGTGTGCTAACTCAGGCCCTCATTAATGCAATCATGAGTTGTGTACAGACCCAGGACCCTCATTAATGGAATCATGCAGTGTGTTCTGTCCCACACCCACCATTAATGGAATCATGAGTTGTGCATTGACCCAGACCCTCATTAATGGAATCATGAGAGTGTTGACCCCGCCCTCTCATTAATGCAATCATGAGTGGTATGCTGTCCAATCCCCCTAATTAATGGAATCATGAATTGTGTGCTGACATAGACCTTCAGTAATGAAGTCATGAATCATGTGCTGTCCCACTCCCACTCATTAATGGAATCATGAATTGTGTCCCAGACCCTCATTAATGAAATCAAGAGTTGTGTAATGACCCAGCCCCCTCATTAATGCAATCATGAGTGGTATGCTGTACAGAACTGTGTGCTGTCATAGACCTTCAGTAATGGAATCATGAACAGTGTGTTGTCCCACACCCACCATTAATGCAATTATGAGTTCTGTAATGACCCAGGCCCCTCAGTAATGGTATTATGAGAGTGTGCTGCCCCAGCCCCCTCATTAATGCAATCATGAGAAGTATGCTGTACAATCCCCCCAATTAATGGAATCATGAATTGTGTGCTGTCATAGACCTTCAGTAATGGAATGATGAACCGTGTGCTGTCCCACCCCAACACATTAATGAAATCATGAATTGTGTACTCTCCCAGACCCTCATTAATGCACTCATGAGTTGTGTGCTGTCCCACACCCACCATTAATGGAATCATGAGTTGTGTACTGACTCAGGCCCCTCATTAATGCAATCATGAGTAGTATGCTGTACAATCCTCCAAATTAATGGAATCATGAATTGTGTGCTGTCCCAGAACCTCATTAATGCAATCATGAGTTGTATGCTGTCCCGCCCCATCATTAACGGAACCATTAGTTGTGTGCTGACCCAGACTCTCATTAATGGAATCATGAGATGTGTTCTATCCGAAGCCCTCATTAATAGAACCATTACATTTGTGTTGCCCCAGACCCTCATTAATAGAATCATGAGTCGTGTGCTGTCTCACACCCCTCACTAATGGAATCATGAGTTATGTGCTCTCCCACACTCTCATTACTGGAATCATGAGTTGTCTGCTGTTGAAACCCCCTCATTAATGGAATTATGACTTGTGTGCTGTCTCAGACCCCCAAATTAATGGAATTATGAGTTGTGTGCTGTTCCAGACCCTCATTAATGGAATCTTGAATTGTGTGCTATCCCACTTCCTAATTAAGGGAGTCATGAGTTGTGTGCTGTTCGACCCCACTCATTAATGGAATTATGAGTTGTGTGCTGTCCCACACCTCATTAATGAAACCATTAGTTGTGTGCTATCCTCCCCTCATTAATGGAATCATAAGTTGTCTGCAGTCGAACCCTCTCATTAATAGAATCATGAGTTGTGGGATGCCCACCCCCCTCATTTATGGAATCATGAGATGTGTTCGGTCCGAAGCACTCATTAATGAAACCATTACATTTGTGCTGCCCCAGGCCTTCATTAATAGAATCATGAGTCATGTGCTGTCCCACACCCACCATTAATGGAATCATGAGTTGTGCACTGACCTAGGCCCCTCATTAAAGGTATTATAAAAGTGTGGTGACCCAGCCCCCTCATTAATGCAATCATGAGTAGTATACTGTACAATCCCCCTAAGTAATGGAATCTTGAAATGTGTGCTTTCCCACCCCCCATCATTTATGGAATCATGAGATGTGTTCTGTCCGAAGCCCTTATTAATTCAATTATGAGTTGTGTAATGACCCAGCCCACTCTTTAATGGAATCATGAGTTGTGTACTGACCCAGACCCTCATTAATGCAATCATGAGTTATGTAATGACCCAGCCCACTCTTTAATGGAATCATGAGTTGTGTAGTGACCCAGGCCTCTTCTTAATGGAATCATGAATCATATGCTGTCCCACCCCCATTAATGAAATCATGAATTATGTACTGTCCCAGAGTCTCATTAATGCACTCATGAGTTGTGTGCTGTCCCACCCCATCATTAATGGAACCATTAGTTGTGTGCTGACCCAGACTCTCATTAATGGATTCATGAGTTGTGTGCTGCCCACCCCCCTCATTTATGGAACCATGAGATGTGTGCTGTCTCACCCCCTCATTAATGTACTCATGAGTTGTGTGCTGTCCCACCCCATCATTAATGGAACTATTAGTTGTGTGCCGACCCAGACCCTCATTAATGCAATCATGAGTTATGTAATGACCCAGCCCCCTCATTAATGGAATCATGAACTGCGTTCTGTCCCACCACCCACTCATTAATCGAATCATGAATTATGTTCTGACCCAGCCCCCTCATTAATGGAATCATGAGTTGTGTGCTGTCCCACCACCCACTCATTAATCGAATCATGAATTATGTAATGACCCAGCCCCCTCATTAATAGAATCATGAGTCATGTGCTGTCCCACACCCACCATTAATGGAATCATGAGTTGTGCACTGACCTAGGCCCCTCATTAAAGGTATTATAAAAGTGTGGTGACCCAGCCCCCTCATTAATGCAATCATGAGTAGTATACTGTACAATCCCCCTAAGTAATGGAATCTTGAATTGTGTGCTTTCCCACCCCCCACTCATTAATGGAATCATGAATTGTGCACTGTCCCAGACCCTCATTAATGCACTCATGAGTTAGGTGCTGCCTCACCCCATCATTAATGGAACCATTAGCTGCGTGCTGTCCCACCCCCCATCATTTATGGAATCATGAGATGTGTTCTGTCCGAAGCCCTTATTAATTCAATTATGAGTTGTGTAATGACCCAGCCCACTCTTTAATGGAATCATGAGTTGTGTACTGACCCAGACCCTCATTAATGCAATCATGAGTTATGTAATGACCCAGCCCACTCTTTAATGGAATCATGAGTTGTGTACTGACCCAGGCCTCTTCTTAATGGAATCATGAATCATATGCTGTCCCACCCCCATTAATGAAATCATGAATTATGTACTGTCCCAGAGTCTCATTAATGCACTCATGAGTTGTGTGCTGTCCCACCCCATCATTAATGGAACCATTAGTTGTGTGCTGACCCAGACTCTCATTAATGGAATCATGAATCATGTGCTGTTCCACCCCCATTAATGAAATGAATTGTGTACTGACCCAGGCCTCTTATTAATGGAATCATGAATCGTGTGCTGTCCCACCCCCATTAATGAAATCATGAATTATGTACTGTCCCAGAGTCTCATTAATGCACTCATGAGTTGTGTGCTGTCCCACCCCATCATTAATGGAACCATTAGTTGTGTGCTGACCCAGACTCTCATTAATGGAATCATGAATCATGTGCTGTCCCACCCCCATTAATGAAATGAATTGTGTACTGACCCAGGCCTCTTATTAATGGAATCATGAATCGTGTGCTGTCCCACCCCCATTAATGAAATCATGAATTATGTACTGTCCCAGAGTCTCATTAATGCACTCATGAGTTGTGTGCTGTCCCACCCCATCATTAATGGAACCATTAGTTGTGTGCTGACCCAGACTCTCATTAATGGAATCATGAATCATGTGCTGTCCCACCCCCATTAATGGAATCATGAGTTGTGTACTGACCCAGGCCTCTTCTTAATGGAATCATGAATCATATGCTGTCCCACCCCCATTAATGAAATCATGAATTATGTACTGTCCCAGAGTCTCATTAATGCACTCATGAGTTGTGTGCTGTCCCACCCCATCATTAATGGAACCATTAGTTGTGTGCTGACCCAGACTCTCATTAATGGATTCATGAGTTGTGTGCTGCCCACCCCCCTCATTTATGGAACCATGAGATGTGTGCTGTCTCACCCCCTCATTAATGTACTCATGAGTTGTGTGCTGTCCCACCCCATCATTAATGGAACTATTAGTTGTGTGCCGACCCAGACCCTCATTAATGCAATCATGAGTTATGTAATGACCCAGCCCCCTCATTAATGGAATCATGAACTGCGTTCTGTCCCACCACCCACTCATTAATCGAATCATGAATTATGTTCTGACCCAGCCCCCTCATTAATGGAATCATGAGTTGTGTGCTGTCCCACCACCCACTCATTAATCGAATCATGAATTATGTAATGACCCAGCCCCCTCATTAATGGAATCATGAGTTGTGTAATGACCCAGCCCCCTCATTAATGGAATCATGAGTTGTGTGCTGTCCCACCACCCACTCATTAATCGAATCATGAATTATGTAATGACCCAGCCCCCTCATTAATGGAATCATGAACTGCGTTCTGTCCCACCACCCACTCATTAATCAAATCATGAATTATGTACTGACCCAGCCCCCTCATTAATGGAATCATGAATTGTGTGCTGTCCCACTACCCACTCATTATTCAAATCATGAATTATGTACTGTCCCAGACCCTCATTAATGGAATCATGAGTTGTGTACTGACACAGGCCCCTCATTAATGGAATCATGAGAGTGTGTTGACCCAGCCCCCTCATTAATGCAATCATGAGTTATGTAATGACCCAGCCCCCTCATTAATGGAATCATGAATTGTGTGCTGTCCCACTACCCACTCATTATTCGAATCATGAATTATGTACTGTCCCAGACCCTCATTAATGGAATCATGAGTTGTGTACTGACACAGGCCCCTCATTAATGGAATCATGAGAGTGTGTTGACCCAGCCCCCTCATTAATGCAATCATGAATTGTGTGCTGTCCCACTACCCACTCATTATTCGAATCATGAATTATGTACTGTCCCAGACCCTCATTAATGCATTCATGAGTTGTGTGCTGTCCCACCCCATCTTTAATGGAATCATGAGTTGTGGGATGCCCACCCCCCTCATTTAAGGAATCATGAGATGTGTTCTGTCTGAAGCCATCATTAATGGAACCATTACATTTGTGCTGCCCACGACCCTCATTAACAGAATCATGAGTCATCTCCTGTCCCACCCAACTCATAAATGGAATCTTGAGTTAGGTGCTGTTGTACCCCCTCATTTCTGAAACCATGAGTTGTCTGCTATTGAAATCCCCCTCTTTAATGGAATCATGACTTGTGTGCTGTCCCAGACCCCCAAATTAATGGAATTATGAGTTGTGTGCTGTCCCAGACCCTCATTAATGGAATTTTGAATTGTGTGCTATCCCACTTCCCTCATTATTGGAGTCATGAGTTGTGTGCTGTCCCACCCCCTCATTAATGGAAACCTTAGTTCACTGCTGACCCAGGCCCCTCATCAATGGTGTCATGAGTTGTGTACTGAAACAGCCTCTTCATTAATGGAATCATGAGTTGTGTGGTCTGTCCGAATCTCTCATTAATGGAACCATTAGTTGTGTGCTGTCCACCCCATCATTAATGGAACCATGAGTTGTGTGCTGTCCACCCCATCATTAATGGAACCATAAGTTGTGTGCTGCCCACCCCATCATTAATGGAACCATGAGTTGTGTGCTGTCCACCCCATCATTAATGGAACCATAAGTTGTGTGCTGCCCACCCCATCATTAATGGAACCATGAGTTGTGTGCTGTCCACCCCATCATTAATGGAACCATGAGTTGTGTGCTGTCCACCCCATCATTAATGGAACCATGAGTTGTGTGCTGCCCACCCCCTCATTTAAGCAATCATGAGATGTGTTCTGTCCAAAGCCATCTTTAACGGAACCTTTACATTTGTGCTTCCCAAGACCCTCATTAATAAAATCATGAGTCATGTGCTGTCCCACCCCACCCAATTAAATCATGAGTTATGTGCTGTTGCACCCCCTCATTACTGCAATCATGAATTTTCTGATATTGAAACCTCCTCTTTAATGGAATCATGACTTGTGTGCTGTCGCAGGGCCTTCATTAATGCATTCATGAGATGTATGCTGTCACACACCCCAGAATTAATGGAATTATGAGTTGTGTGCTGTCCTAGACCCTCATTAATGGAATCTTGAACTGTGTGCTATCCCACTTCGCTCATTAAGGGAGTCATGAATTGTGTGCTGTTCCATCCCACTCATTAATGGAATCATGGGTTGTCTACTGTTAAAACCCCCTCATTAATGGAGTCATACGTTGTGTGCTGTCCCATCACACTCATTAATGGAAACCTTAGTTGACTGCTGACCCAGCCCCCTCATTAATGGAATCATGAATTGTGTACTGAAACAGCCCCCTCATTAATGGAATCATGAATTGTGTACTGAAACAGCCCCCGCATTAATGGAATCATGGGTTGTGTGTTGTCCCCCACTCCTCGTTAATGGTGCCCCGAGTTGTGTGCTGACCCAGCCCTGTCATTAATGGAAACATGAGTTGTGTGTTCTGTTCAAACCTCTTATTAATGGAACCATGAGTTGTTTGCTGTCTTAAGCCCCTTCATTAATGGAATCATAAGTTGTGTGTTGTCCCCCACTCCTCGTTAATGGTGCCCTGAGTTGTGTGCTGACCCAGCCCTGTCATTAATGGAAACATGAGTTGTGTGTTCTGTTCAAACCTCTTATTAATGGAACCATGAGTTGTTTGCTGTCTTAAGCCCCTTCATTAATGGAATCATAAGTTGTGTGCTGTCTCATCCCCCTCATTAACGGAAACCTGAGTTGTGTGCTGTCCCACCGTCTCATTAATGGAATCACGTGTTGTGTACTGACCCAGCCCCTCATTAATGGAATCATGCATTGTGAGCTGTCCCAGCCCCGTCATTAATGGAATCATGAATGGTGTGCTGTCCAGCCCCATCATTAATTCTATCATTAGTTGTGAGCTGTCCCAGACCCCCAAAGTAATGCAATCATGATTTGTGTGATGTTCCAGACTCTCATTAATGGAATCTTGAATTGTGTGCTGTCCCAACCCCTTCATTAATGGAATCACGTGTTGTGTACTGACCCAGCCCCTCATTAATGGAATCATGCATTGTGAGCTGTCCCAGCCCCGTCATTAATGGAATCATGAATGGTGTGCTGTCCAGCCCCATCATTAATGCATTCATGAGTTGTGAGCTGTCCCAGACCCCCTCATTAATGGGACCATCAGTTGTGTGTTATCCCAGCCCCCTCATGAGTTGTGCGCTGTCCTACCCCACTCATTAATAGAATTATCAAGTGTGTTCTGTCCGAACCCTTTATTAATGGAACCGTTAGATGTACACTCTCCCAGCCTCCTCATTAATGGAAACCTTAGTTGACTGCTGACCCAGGCCCCTCATTAATGGAGTCATGAGGTGTGTACTGACACAGCCTCTTCATTAATGGAATCATGAGTTGTGTGTTGTCCCACGCTCCTCCTTAATGGAACCCTGACCCAGCCCTGTCATTGATGGGAGTATGAGTTGTGTGTTCTGTTCGAATCTCTCATTATTTGTGTGCTGTCCACCCCATCATTAATGGAACCATGAGTTGTGTGCTGTCCACCCCATCATTAATGGAACCATGAGTTGTGTGCTGTCCACCCCATCATTAATGGAACCATGAGTTGTGTGCTGTCCACCCCATCATTAATGGAACCATGAGTTGTGTGCTGTCCACCCCATCATTAATGGAACCATGAGTTGTGTGCTGCCCACCCACTCATTTAAGGAATCATAAGATGTGTTCTGTTCGAAGCCCTCATTAATGGAACCTTTACATTTGTGCTTCCCAAGACCCTCATTAATAGAATCATGAGTCATGTGCTGTCCCACCCCACCGAATGGAATCATGAATTATGTGCTGTTGCACCCCCTCATTACTGGAATCATGAGTTTTTTGATATTGAAACCCCCTCTTTAATGGAATCATGACTTGTGTGCTGTCACAGGGCCCTCATTAATGCATTCATGATATGCATTGTGTCCCACACCCCAAAATTAATGGAATTATGAGTTGTGTGCTGTCCTAGACCCTCATTAATGGAATCTTGAATTGTATGCTATCCCACTTCCCTCATTAAGGGAGTCATGAATTTTGTGCTGTTCCACCAAACTTATTAATGGAATCATGGGTTGTGTGATGTCCCACCCCTCACTAATGGAACTTTTAGTTATGTACTTACCATAACTTCGGATGTATGGGATCCATCTCGCCTACATTCACAACATATGGGTTCGGAGCCGATCCATCGGCTCCGACTCGGCAACTAATACACTAGCACGAAGTCTCTCATTGGCTGGGCTACTCCCTATCCCAGGATGCACTACACCTGCTTCCCCAGATCTTGTTTGTTCGCTTTCATACACCCATGCAAACACAGAAAAATTAGTAGTCACTATAACCAACTAAAGTTCTTCAAGAAAGATCTCCAAGAAAAAAGAGACTACAGCTCCTCTAAATCCGAATGGAAGGGGAAGGAGGGTGGGTACTTATGAATGTGCGAGATGGATCCCATACATCCGAAGTTATGGTAAGTACATAACTAAAAGATGTAATGGGATCCTATCTCGCCTACATTCACAACATATGGGACAGCGTCCCTAGCACCTACATCCCGGTGGCTCATTGGAACACACTCCTGAGAACTGTGGAACCAAAGGAAGCTCTGCCTCGAGAAACCACATCCAATTTGTAATGAGAAATGAAAGTGTGCGGAGAAGTCCAGGTTGCCGCAGCACAAATATCATCTATTGATAACTTGGAGTGAAAAGCTACGGAAGTAGCCATTGCCCTGGTAGAATGAGCCTTGACTGGAAAGGGAAGGTCTTTGTTAGCCTGTGAATAAATAAAAATGATACAATCTTTAATCCATTTAGATATGGAGGTTTTGTTACTGGTTGACCAAATTTGTTCACTGCAAAGGAAACAAACAATTGATTTGATTTCGCGTTTGAGCGGTTCTATTCAAATAAAACGCAGTTGTCTATGTACGTCCAATTGATGCAAAGTATATTCTGCGTTATTAGAGAATTCTGGGAAAAAGACAGGGAGTTCTATAGTTTGTTGCATACAGAAAGAGGAGGCCACTTTTGGTATAAATGCAGGGTTTAATTTCAATGAAACTCTATGCTTGTGAAAAATCAAATAGGGAGGATCAGAACAAAGAGCTTGAAGTTCTGAAACTCGCCTAGCAGATGTTATGGCTACTAAAAGGCCGTTTTCCAAGACAGAAATTTTAAATCACAAGTAGCAGCTGGTTGAAGGACGGGCAGTTAGGGCAGCGAGAACCATATTCAAATCCCAAGGGGACAGGCTGAGATAAAGGAGGCCTAAGGAGCCAAGCCCCTTTAAGGAAAGCCTTACAAAGTTTGTGAGACATCAATGAAGGTTCAAAAGAAGCATGAAAATTAGAGATCGCTGCTAACTGAACCTTAATGGTAGAAACTGAAGAGCCCGACTGAAAAAGGGAGGCCAGAAAATTCAGAACCTCCGATACTGGTGCAGTGAGAGGATCTATACCTCGTTCTTGAGCCCAGAAGGCAAACCTTTTCCATTTACTGGAATAAAGTTTGATGGTGGAAGGTTTATGAGAAGAAGACAGTATGTGGACCACGTCCGGCGAAAGAGCATTGTCTCGGACTAAGGATGGAAGTGGAGTAACCATGCTGCCAACTTCAGGGACCTGAGAGACGGATGAAGCCGTCCTGACTGATGAGTCAACAGGTCTGGCACCGGATCCAGAAACCATGGACCTTCTATCGCATGCCTCTGTAGGAAAGGAAACCAAACTTGACGAGGCCAGTGCGGGGCAATCAAAATCATCTCGCTCTCCATGTAAATGGCCTTCTGTATCACCCTCGGTAGGAGGGGGAATGGAGGGAAGGCGTAGAGAAGACCGGGGGGCCAAATGTGAGTCAGAGTGTCCCTGGGAATCTGTCCCTGAGAAGGAAACAGTGTGAAGAACTCTCTGCATTTCGCATTGTGAGGGCTGGCAAACAGGTCGCAGTAAGGAAGACCCCATCTGTCGAAGATTTTCGCAGCTATACTCTGGTTGAGGGACCACTCATGGGGTAAAAGAATGGTCCTGCTTAATCTGTCCGCAATCACATTGGACTTCCCCGGTATGTGCGTTGCCATTAGAAAGCGGTTGGTAGCTACCGCCCAGTGCCAAAGTCTCATGGCTTCTCTGCATAGTGGGTAAGACCTGGTTCCACCTTGCTTGTTTATGTACCACACCACCGACATGTTGTCGGATAGGATAGTAATCGGGCCCTGTGGGAGAGCGTGATGGAGAGCTTGGAGTACCAATAGTACCGCTCTCATCTCCAGGACATTGATATGCAAATGCGTTTCCTGGATCTGCCATGTGCCTTGGACCGACCTGTCCAGGTAATGACCCCCCCCACCCTACCTGGGAGGCGTCCGTAGTCACAGTGGCAACGGGACGTTGAGGTATAAAGGGTCGCCCCTGGTCGAGATTTGATTGGAGAAGCCACCAATGCAGATCTCGACGGCAACTTTCCGTGATTATGATTAAGTGGTTCAAGGGAAGTTCCTGATAGGACCATTGAACCGACAGTAGCCATTGTAAAATTCGCATGTGAAGTCTGGCCAAGGGAACTAAAAGTATGGTCGACGCCATCGAGCCCAACAGTTGTAGGATCCGATGGGCCGGGGCTCTTTGTAGGGGGAGACAGGATTTGACTTGATCTTGTAAGACCTGAATTCTTGCTGCCGGTAAATAGGTGCACATTCTTTTTGTGTCTAAGTCTGCGCCTATGAAAGTAATACGCTGAGATGGCTGTAGTACAGATTTTTGCAAATTGAACGTGATCCCCAAGAAACGGCCCAAGGTGAACGTGGCTCTGAGCGCTTGGAGTAGTAGATGCTCGGAGGTGGCAGTAAGGAGCCAGTCGTCTAGATAAGGAAACACCTGGAATCCCAGACTTCTCAGGTGAGCAGTTACCACTGCCAGACACTTGGTGAACACCCTGGGGGCTGTGGTGAGACCAAAGGGCAGTGCTCGGAATTGAAAATGACTGGCTCCGGGAAGCGTAAATGTCTCCTGGACTCTTGAGCTATGGGAATGTGATAGTAAGCGTCCTGGAGATCTATGGAGCACATCCATGCATCTTTTCCAGCAAAGGAAGAATAGATTGAAGAGTGACCATTCGAATTTGGACTTCTTACTGAAACGATTCAATGAACTGAGGTCCAAAATGGGCCTGAAGTCCCCTGTCTTTTTGGTACCAAAATAATTTTGAGTAAGTTCCTGATCCGATCTGGTCGATGGGGACAGGCTGGATGGCTCTTTTTTCTAGCAGCTTTGAAACCTCTAATGCTGCTTGATCCCGCTGACTGGGTGGTACGTCCGGGATTTCCCTTAAAGAAAGGGGTTTGTTGAAGGAATGATATATCCTCCGGTAATAATGTGAAGCACCCACTGATCGCTTGTTATGGATTCCCAAGCTTGTGGGTGCGCCAAAGCGACCCCGACTGGCTCCGGAGTTGCACAGTCGGGCAACAACTCAGGAACGCTGGTTGTATGAAGAACCACGAAAGGAATCGCGGTCTCCAGAGTTACGGGGGCCTCTGCCACCTCTGGGGTGGCGTCTTCCAAAATTCCCCCCCCCCCTGCCTCTGGAGGGGGAATCACTGGGTGGAGTAGGGAAAGACTTCTGAGATTTTTTAAACCACATTTTCCCTCCTCTCCCGGCCTTGGGGTAAGGCCTAGAAGGAGCGGAAAATCGGGCTCCAACGGCAGTCAAAGTCTTGCCCTCCTGCTCGCACCGAGTTAGTGTGTCCTTCACCTTGGGTCCAAACAAAGATGACCCATCAAAGGGGGCGTCGGCGAAGGAAGACTTGAAAGCCTCCGTGAACGAACACAAGCGTAACCAGGCTTGTCTCCTGAGGGCAACGCCTGTTCCCGCTGCTCTACTCGCCCCTTCGGCCGCATATGAAATGAGCCTCATGGACGAGTTAACAATAGAAAAGAGGGTAGTCATCTGTGCGCCAACAGTCGGGGCCAGCATCTCAGGTAGATTACCAACAAGAGAGTCATTTAGCTCTTTGAGAAGATCCCTTTGGAGCCTCGTAAAATGACATAAGTAGTTCAGTGACCGTAAGGTAAAGGCCGCTGAGGACAGGGTACACTTCCCGTACCTATCCATACTCCTAGAATCCTTATTAGGAGGATGAATAGATGTCGAAGCCTCTGCCACGTCCTGCTGTGTGGCAGAAGCCACCACCAAAGCATCTACAGGCACACCCTTTGTGAGAAACTCCTTCTGGGGGCTGACAAAATTTATTGGGCCTCGCAGGCACCGGTTCCACAGAATCAGGGTGTTCCCACACCCTTCGAGAAACCAAATCAAGGAGTTCATCGAAGGGCGGAGACACCCAGGAGGCGGAAGGCTGGGCCCCAAAGGCCTTGAGGAAGACTGACTCCTCAGCTGAAGGGGTTTTGGCTTGCCAGTCACATCTCTGTCTCAGAATCTCCAAGATATCTGAGAAGGAGATATCATCCGAAGATGATTTGGGGGACCCTTCTGCGTCATTGAGGTCAGTATCCGATGTAATAGACTCATCTTGGGAGTCTACGTGCTTCCTCTTACACAATTTCTTCCGTGGGGGTTCGTCCGAAGCAGTTTTGGACGGACCACCCGGAAAAAGGGAACCCCCGATGGGGGTATCCTCAGGCCCTGGGGCCCTGCTGCTGGGGGGCTGCAACACAACAGAGGCACCAGTCTCCAAATCTAGGGACGGTGAGGTAGAATCTTGCTGAACCGGCAAAGGCATGGCCAGCGCTCCTCATGGCCTCAAAGGCCGGACCTCCAGAATCCAAGGAGGTCACTGGTCTAGAGGCCACGATGGCACTGGGAATTCCAGCAGCCGATGCTCCGAGAGGAAGACTAGGCACCGAAGCACCCAATCCCAAAGTATTCCCCTCGGGCCCGGCTGAAGAGGTCGCAGTACCAAACCCTGAACCGGAGGACAGGGTAGGAAGCACAGTCGGAACCGAGAGACCTCGAAGGGGTCTCTGCTCCGACCGCATGGCTCGCTTTGCTCCACCACCACCGACTCCAACGGCTCTGAGGAGGTTGGAGGAGGAATCGAATGTGTTGGAGGGGATCGGCTCGAAGCTAACTGTGCTGGAGCCAAGACCAATTTAGTAAACACTGGAGATTGGAATAGCCTCTGTAAAACCCTATCCAGGTCCGAATCTGAAAGTCTCGATGATTTAGAGGAGGTAGACAATCGAGAAGACTTTCCTGTCGGCTGCGAGAGAAGGGACCGGCTCGAAATGGCTCCAATGTTATCGGCCCGACTCCACCACAGCATGGACCACCATCGGCACCGAAGGAGCCTTCTCGAGCCGAGGGGAAGAGTCTGAGCTGCACACTTCCACCGGCTCCGAAGCCATTGGAACCGATGGAGGTGATTCACCTCTCGATACTCCAACCTGCGGCTCTGAAAGCAATGGAGCCGAGGTAGGAGGTATCGAGGCAGACTTCACCCTCGGCCCAAGTCAGTGGAGCCGAGGAAGAAGAGGTCAATTTAGTCTTTAGAAGTCGGCTCCGACGGACTTGTCGGAGCCGGCGATCTTTTCTTTGGAAGCAACAGGTAAATCTAAGGCTTCTTCAAAAGAAGGCTTGATAAGCCCTTTCAATATTAATTTGTTCTTGCGTTCTTGAAGAACTCTAGATGAGAATGCATGACAGACGCTACAAGTCTCTTGCAGATGTTTCGGCCCCAAGCAATAAACACATACTGAATGACTGTCTGTAATGGACATTTTGTATTTGCACCGAGTGCATTTTTTAAAACCTGACTTTTGTTCCTTAGACATGATACAGGCCACAACAAGTACAACTCTAAGGAAAAATACTCTACACAACAAGAAAAGCCCTACACACAAAATGCGCCAACTGAAAAGCGCGAGACACTGGCGAGTACTGGTGAAGTTTACCTCACAAAAATTTGAAACAAATTAAACGGACCAAAGCCCTCTAATTTAAACGGGCTTTGCCCAAAAGACAACTAACCAAAAATTAATAAACTTAAAGCAGTCAAAAGGTAGGGCAAAGGCCCTCTAACTTAAACGGGCCTTGCCCGACTGACAAATTAAATTTTTAGGAAACAAGCACTCAACAAAAAAACTATAAGAACTAGTAAGAAATAGCTGTTAAAACAGCTGTTTGGTTAATATAGACAAAAATTCCCTAGGTCAAGGACCAAAAGGTAAAAAGAACCACTTAGCTCCAGCCAAGTCGAGACCACGTCCAGCTTGTTAAGCGGCAAACGAGATCTGGGGAAGCAGGTGTAGTGCATCCTGGGATAGGGAGTAGCCCAGCCAATGAGAGACTTCGTGCTAGTGTATTAGTTGCCGAGTCGGAGCCGATGGATCGGCTCCGAACCCATATGTTGTGAATGTAGGCGAGATAGGATCCCATTACATCCATTAGTTGTGTGCTGTCCCTCCCCTCATTAATGGAACCATTAGTTGTGTACTGACCCAGGCCTCTTATTAATGGAATCATGAATTGTGTACTGTCCTCTCCTCTAGACTTCGCAGTCAAATCCAACAACGGCACCCTTATATTCCCCGGCTCTACCACCAAACTGTTAGGAGTCACAATCAAAAATAACCTTAACTTCGATAGCCATAAAAATAACACTATACAAACAGTAAATAGACAAATGGGCTCCTTATATAGAATCAAACCCTTCTTAATTCCAACAGCTAGAACCACCATTACCCACTCTCATTTAATCTCAACTCTTCTTTACGCCTCACCTATTTACACTAACCTAAAAAAAATAATCTTCTCAAACTAGCAAGCTCCTACAACAATATTGCCAGATTTGCCACTAGTAATGCATTTTGAATTCATCACTGTCAGAATCTAAAGCAGCTAGATTGGCTTGAACTTCATAACATTCTGATTATTTCCCAACTTAACACTGCCCATAAGATCTTTTACCAACCACAAAATACTCCTATACTCTCTAACCTCATTACCCCCTATAATAATCTTAATTCCCTACACTTTTCTAGCAAACTGCTTGTAGCATAAGCAAGTCCAATAACTTGGCAGGTGACTCCCTTTTCTCCAATACTGCTGGAAAAAACTGAAACCTTCTACCAATAGATCTAACTTTACTACCTTCACTGTCACTCTTTAAGCAAAAGCTCAAAAGACACCTAAAAACTCATTGGTTATGTCCTTGCAGTAACCCTGACTAATCTTCAACCTTTCCCTTCTTCTATCTTCACACTGCCTCTGGATACAAAATGTCACTCTGTGTACCCCTCTGTATGCAGTAACTGTTACTAGTAAGATTAATATAACTTCCAGTATTTATTTAATCTATCAATGAACTGTAAAGTACCTCATATATCATGTTGTAAGATGACTTATATATCCTATATACTCATCCTTCTTAGCATTAGTACTTCTTCTAGACTCCTTTTTTCTATTCTAATTGCCTTCTACTTTATTTGTTATATATCTGTATATGATATTTTTGTGCTATGTTTGGAGCTTTTCTCCCCGGGCCTCTACTGAAAATGGAAATATATCCAGTTAGACTAGCCCGGTTAACAAATGTAAACTAAAAATAAATAAATAAAATAAATACTGAAACAGCCCCCGCATTAATGGAATCATGGGTTGTGTGTTGTCCCCCACTCCTCGTTAATGGTGCCCTGAGTTGTGTGCTGACCCAGCCCTGTCATTAATGGAAACATGAGTTGTGTGTTCTGTTCAAACCTCTTATTAATGGAACCATGAGTTGTTTGCTGTCTTAAGCCCCTTCATTAATGGAATCATAAGTTGTGTGCTGTCTCATCCCCCTCATTAACGGAAACCTGAGTTGTGTGCTGTCCCACCGTCTCATTAATGGAATCAAGCGCTGTGTACTGACCCAATGCTATCATGAGAGTGTGCTGACGCAGCCCCCTCATTAATGCAATCATGAGTTGTATGCCGTATAATCCCCCTAATTAATGGAATCATGAGTTGTGTGCTGTCATAGACCTTCAGTAATGGAATCACGAATTGTGTACTGTCTCAGACCCTCATTAATGCACTGATGAGTTGTGTCCTGTCCAACCCCATCATTAATGGAACCATTAGTTGTGTGCTGTCCCACCCCCTCATTAACGCAATCATGAGTAGTGTGCTGTCGCACCCCCCCACTCATTAATGGAATCTTGAATTGTGTGCTGTCCCACACCCACATTTAATGGAATCATGAGTTGTGTACTGACCCAGGCCCTTCATTAATGGTATCATGAGAGTGTGCTGACCCAGCCCCCTCATTAATGCAATCATGAGAAGTATGCTGTACAATCCCCCCCAATTAATGGAATCATGAATTGTGTGCTGTCATAGACCTTCAGTAATGGAATAATAAATTGTGTGCAGTCCGACCCCCACTCATTAATGGAATCATGAAATGTGTACTGACCCAGGCCTCTTATTAATGGAGTCATGAATCGTGTGCTGTCCCACCCCCATTAATGAAATCATGAATTATGTACTGTCCCAGAGTCTCATTAATGCACTCATGAGTTGTGTGCTGTCCCACCCCATCATTAATGGGACCATTAGTTGTGTGCTGACCCAGACTCTCATTAATGGATTCATGAGTTGTGTGCTGCCCACCCCCCTCATTTATGGAACCATGAGATGTGTGCTGTCCCACCCCATCATTAATGGAACTATTAGTTGTGTGCCGACCCAGACCCTCATTAATGGAATCATGAGTTGTGTACTGACCCAGACCCTCATTAATGCAATCATGAGTTATGTAATGACCCAGCCCACTCTTTAATGGAATCATGAGTTGTGTACTGACCCAGGCCTCTTCTTAATGTAATCATGAATCGTGTGCTGTCCCACCCCCATTAATGAAATCATGAATTATGTACTGTCCCAGAGTCTCATTAATGCACTCATGAGTTGTGTGCTGTCCCACCCCATCATTAATGGGACCATTAGTTGTGTGCTGACCCAGACTCTCATTAATGGATTCATGAGTTGTGTGCTGCCCACCCCCCTCATTTATGGAACCATGAGATGTGTGCTGTCCCACCCCATCATTAATGGAACTATTAGTTGTGTGCCGACCCAGACCCTCATTAATGGATTCATGAGTTGTGTGCTGCCCACCCCCCTCATTTATGGAACCATGAGATGTGTGCTGTCTCACCCCCTCATTAATGTACTCATGAGTTGTGTGCTGTCCCACCCCATCATTAATGGAACTATTAGTTGTGTGCCGACCCAGACCCTCATTAATGCAATCATGAGTTATGTAATGACCCAGCCCCCTCATTAATGGAATCATGAACTGCGTTCTGTCCCACCACCCACTCATTAATCGAATCATGAATTATGTGCTGACCCAGCCCCCTCATTAATGGAATTATGAGTTGTGTACTGACCCAGCCCCTTTATTAATGCAATCATGAGTTGTGTGCTGACCCAGCCCCCTCATTAATGGAATCATGAGTTGTGTACTGACCCAGACCCTCATTAATGGAATCATGAGTTGTGTAATGACCCAGCCCCCTCATTAATGGAATCATGAGTTGTGTAATGACCCAGCCCCCTCATTAATGGAATCATGAGTTGTGTGCTGTCCCACCACCCACTCATTAATCAAATCATGAATTATGTAATGACCCAGCCCCCTCATTAATGGAATCATGAGAGTGTGTTGACCCAGCCCCCTCATTAATGCAATCATGAATTGTGTGCTGTCCCACTACCCACTCATTATTCGAATCATGAATTATGTACTGACCCAGACCCTCATCAATGCAATCATGAGTTGTGTACTGACACAGGCCCCTCATTAATGGAATCATAAGTAGTATGCTGTACAATCCCACTAATTAATGAAATCATGAATTGTGTGTTGTCACACACCCATCATTAATGGGACCATTAGTTGTGTGCTGACCCAGACGCTCATTAATGGAATCTTGAATTGTGTGCTATCCCACTTCCCTCATTAATGGAGTGATGAGTTGTGTGCTGGCCCACCCCTCACTAATGAAACCATTAGTTATGTGCTGTTCCACACCTCATTAATGGAATCATGAGTTTTCTGATGTCAAAACCCCCTCATTAATGGAATAATAAGTTGTGTGCTGTCCCACCCCCTCATTAATGGAAACCTTAGTTGACTGCTGACCCAGGCCCCTCATTAATGGAGTCATGAGATGTGTACTGACACAGCCGCCTCATTAATGGAATCATGATTTGTGTTTTGTCCCACGCTCCTCATTAATGGAACCCTGTGATGTGTGCAGACCCAGCCCTGTCATTAATGGAAACATGAGTTGTGTGTTTTGTCTGAACCTCTCATTAATGGAACCATGAGTTGTTTGCTGTCCACCCCATCATTAATGGAACCATAAGTTGTGTGCTGCCCACCCCATCATTAATGGAACCATGAGTTGTGTGCTGTCCACCCCATCATTAATGGAACCATAAGTTGTGTGCTGCCCACCCCATCATTAATGGAACCATGAGTTGTGTGCTGTCCACCCCATCATTAATGGAACCATAAGTTGTGTGCTGCCCACCCCATCATTAATGGAACCATAAGTTGTGTGCTGCCCACCCCATCATTAATGGAACCATAAGTTGTGTGCTGCCCACCCCATCATTAATGGAACCATAAGTTGTGTGCTGCCCACCCCATCATTAATGGAACCATAAGTTGTGTGCTGCCCACCCCATCATTAATGGAACCATAAGTTGTGTGCTGCCCACCCCATCATTAATGGAACCATAAGTTGTGTGCTGCCCACCCCAACATTAATGGAACCATAAGTTGTGTGCTGCCCACCCCTCCTCATTTAAGGAATCATGAGATGTGTTCTGTCCAAAGCCCTCATTAATGCAGTCATGAGTTGTGTAATGACCCAGCCCACTCTTTAATGGAATCATGAGTTGTGTACTGACCCAGGCCTCTTATTAATGGAATCATGAATCATGTGCTGTCCCACCCCCATTAATGAAATGAATTGTGTACTGACCCAGGCCTCTTCTTAATGTAATCATGAATCGTGTGCTGTCCCACCCCCATTAATGAAATCATGAATTATGTACTGTCCCAGAGTCTCATTAATGCACTCATGAGTTGTGTGCTGTCCCACCCCATCATTAATGGGACCATTAGTTGTGTGCTGACCCAGACTCTCATTAATGGATTCATGAGTTGTGTGCTGCCCACCCCCCTCATTTATGGAACCATGAGATGTGTGCTGTCCCACCCCATCATTAATGGAACTATTAGTTGTGTGCCGACCCAGACCCTCATTAATGGAATCATGAGTTGTGTACTGACCCAGACCCTCATTAATGCAATCATGAGTTATGTAATGACCCAGCCCACTCTTTAATGGAATCATGAGTTGTGTACTGACCCAGGCCTCTTCTTAATGTAATCATGAATCGTGTGCTGTCCCACCCCCATTAATGAAATCATGAATTATGTACTGTCCCAGAGTCTCATTAATGCACTCATGAGTTGTGTGCTGTCCCACCCCATCATTAATGGGACCATTAGTTGTGTGCTGACCCAGACTCTCATTAATGGATTCATGAGTTGTGTGCTGCCCACCCCCCTCATTTATGGAACCATGAGATGTGTGCTGTCCCACCCCATCATTAATGGAACTATTAGTTGTGTGCCGACCCAGACCCTCATTAATGGATTCATGAGTTGTGTGCTGCCCACCCCCCTCATTTATGGAACCATGAGATGTGTGCTGTCTCACCCCCTCATTAATGTACTCATGAGTTGTGTGCTGTCCCACCCCATAATTAATGGAACTATTAGTTGTGTGCCGACCCAGACCCTCATTAATGCAATCATGAATCATGTGCTGTCCCACCCCATTAATGGAATCATGAGTTGTGTACTGACCCAGGCCTCTTCTTAATGGAATCATGAATCATATGTTGTCCCACCCCCATTAATGAAATCATGAATTATGTACTGTCCCAGAGTCTCATTAATGCACTCATGAGTTGTGTGCTGTCCCACCCCATCATTAATGGGACCATTAGTTGTGTGCTGACCCAGACTCTCATTAATGGATTCATGAGTTGTGTGCTGCCCACCCCCCTCATTTATGGAACCATGAGATGTGTGCTGTCCCACCCCATCATTAATGGAACTATTAGTTGTGTGCCGACCCAGACCCTCATTAATGGAATCATGAGTTGTGTACTGACCCAGACCCTCATTAATGCAATCATGAGTTATGTAATGACCCAGCCCACTCTTTAATGGAATCATGAGTTGTGTACTGACCCAGGCCTCTTCTTAATGGAATCATGAATCATATGCTGTCCCACCCCCATTAATGAAATCATGAATTATGTACTGTCCCAGAGTCTCATTAATGCACTCATGAGTTGTGTGCTGTCCCACCCCATCATTAATGGGACCATTAGTTGTGTGCTGACCCAGACTCTCATTAATGGATTCATGAGTTGTGTGCTGCCCACCCCCCTCATTTATGGAACCATGAGATGTGTGCTGTCTCACCCCCTCATTAATGTACTCATGAGTTGTGTGCTGTCCCACCCCATAATTAATGGAACTATTAGTTGTGTGCCGACCCAGACCCTCATTAATGCAATCATGAGTTATGTAATGACCCAGCCCCCTCATTAATGGAATCATGAACTGCGTTCTGTCCCACCACCCACTCATTAATCGAATCATGAATTATGTGCTGACCCAGCCCCCTCATTAATGGAATCATGAGTTGTGTACTGTCCCACCACCCACTCATTAATCGAATCATGAATTATGTGCTGACCCAGCCCCCTCATTAATGGAATCATGAGTTGTGTGCTGTCCCACTACCCACTCATTAATCGAATCATGAGTTATGTAATGACCCAGCCCCCTCATTAATGGAATCATGAACTGCGTTCTGTCCCACCACCCACTCATTAATCGAATCATGAATTATGTTCTGACCCAGCCCCCTCATTAATGGAATCATGAGTTGTGTACTGACCCAGACCCTCATTAATGCAATCATGAGTTATGTAATGACCCAGCCCACTCTTTAATGGAATCATGAGTTGTGTACTGACCCAGGCCTCTTCTTAATGGAATCATGAATCATATGCTGTCCCACCCCCATTAATGAAATCATGAATTATGTACTGTCCCAGAGTTTCATTAATGCACTCATGAGTTGTGTGCTGTCCCACCCCATCATTAATGGAACCATTAGTTGTGTGCTGACCCAGACTCTCATTAATGGATTCATGAGTTGTGTGCTGCCCACCCCCCTCATTTATGGAACCATGAGATGTGTGCTGTCTCACCCCCTCATTAATGTATTCATGAGTTGTGTGCTGTCCCACCCCATCATTAATGGAACTATTAGTTGTGTGCCGACCCAGACCCTCATTAATGCAATCATGAGTTATGTAATGACCCAGCCCCCTCATTAATGGAATCATGAACTGCGTTCTGTCCCACCACCCACTCATTAATCGAATCATGAATTATGTTCTGACCCAGCCCCCTCATTAATGGAAACATGAGTTGTGTACTGACCCAGACCCTCATTAATGCAATCATGAGTTATGTAATGACCCAGCCCCCTCATTAATGGAATCATGAACTGCGTTCTGTCCCACCACCCACTCATTAATCGAATCATGAATTATGTAATGACCCAGCCCCCTCATTAATGGAATCATGAACTGCGTTCTGTCCCACCACCCACTCATTAATCGAATCATGAATTATGTTCTGACCCAGACTCTCATTAATGGAATCATGAATCATGTGCTGTCCCACCCCATTAATGGAATCATGAGTTGTGTACTGACCCAGGCCTCTTCTTAATGGAATCATGAATCATATGCTGTCCCACCCCCATTAATGAAATCATGAATTATGTACTGTCCCAGAGTCTCATTAATGCACTCATGAGTTGCGTGCTGTCCCACCCCATCATTAATGGGACCATTAGTTGTGTGCTGACCCAGACTCTCATTAATGGATTCATGAGTTGTGTGCTGCCCACCCCCCTCATTTATGGAACCATGAGATGTGTGCTGTCTCACCCCCTCATTAATGCACTCATGAGTTGTGTGCTGTCCCACCCCATCATTAATGGAACTATTAGTTGTGTGCCGACCCAGACCCTCATTAATGCAATCATGAGTTATGTAATGACCCAGCCCCCTCATTAATGGAATCATGAACTGCGTTCTGTCCCACCACCCACTCATTAATCGAATCATGAATTATGTGCTGACCCAGCCCCCTCATTAATGGAATCATGAGTTGTGTACTGTCCCACCACCCACTCATTAATCGAATCATGAATTATGTGCTGACCCAGCCCCCTCATTAATGGAATCATGAGTTGTGTGCTGTCCCACTACCCACTCATTAATCGAATCATGAGTTATGTAATGACCCAGCCCCCTCATTAATGGAATCATGAACTGCATTCTGTCCCACCACCCACTCATTAATCGAATCATGAATTATGTTCTGACCCAGCCCCCTCATTAATGGAATCATGAGTTGTGTACTGACCCAGACCCTCATTAATGCAATCATGAGTTATGTAATGACCCAGCCCACTCTTTAATGGAATCATGAGTTGTGTACTGACCCAGGCCTCTTCTTAATGGAATCATGAATCATATGCTGTCCCACCCCCATTAATGAAATCATGAATTATGTACTGTCCCAGAGTCTCATTAATGCACTCATGAGTTGTGTGCTGTCCCACCCCATCATTAATGGAACCATTAGTTGTGTGCTGACCCAGACTCTCATTAATGGATTCATGAGTTGTGTGCTGCCCACCCCCCTCATTTATGGAACCATGAGATGTGTGCTGTCCCACCCCATCATTAATGGAACTATTAGTTGTGTGCCGACCCAGACCCTCATTAATGCAATCATGAGTTATGTAATGACCCAGCCCCCTCATTAATGGAATCATGAACTGCGTTCTGTCCCACCACCCACTCATTAATCGAATCATGAATTATGTTCTGACCCAGCCCCCTCATTAATGGAATCATGAGTTGTGTACTGACCCAGACCCTCATTAATGCAATCATGAGTTATGTAATGACCCAGCCCCCTCATTAATGGAATCATGAACTGCGTTCTGTCCCACCACCCACTCATTAATCGAATCATGAATTATGTAATGACCCAGCCCCCTCATTAATGGAATCATGAACTGCGTTCTGTCCCACCACCCACTCATTAATCGAATCATGAATTATGTAATGACCCAGCCCCCTCATTAATGGAATCATGAACTGCGTTCTGTCCCACCACCCACTCATTAATCGAATCATGAATTATGTAATGACCCAGCCCCCTCATTAATGGAATCATGAACTGCGTTCTGTCCCACCACCCACTCATTAATCGAATCATGAATTATGTTCTGACCCAGCCCCCTCATTAATGTACTCATGAGTTGTGTGCTGTCCCACCCCATCATTAATGGAACTATTAGTTGTGTGCTGACCCAGACTCTCATTAATGGAATCATGAATCATGTGCTGTCCCACCCCATTAATGGAATCATGAGTTGTGTACTGACCCAGGCCTCTTCTTAATGGAATCATGAATCATATGCTGTCCCACCCCCATTAATGAAATCATGAATTATGTACTGTCCCAGAGTCTCATTAATGCACTCATGAGTTGTGTGCTGTCCCACCCCATCATTAATGGGACCATTAGTTGTGTGCTGACCCAGACTCTCATTAATGGATTCATGAGTTGTGTGCTGCCCACCCCCCTCATTTATGGAACCATGAGATGTGTGCTGTCTCACCCCCTCATTAATGTACTCATGAGTTGTGTGCTGTCCCACCCCATCATTAATGGAACTATTAGTTGTGTGCCGACCCAGACCCTCATTAATGCAATCATGAGTTATGTGATGACCCAGCCCCCTCATTAATGGAATCATGAACTGCGTTCTGTCCCACCACCCACTCATTAATCGAATCATGAATTATGTGCTGACCCAGCCCCCTCATTAATGGAATCATGAGTTGTGTGCTGACCCAGCCCCTTTATTAATGCAATCATGAGTTGTGTACAGACCCAGGCCACTCATTAATGGAATTATGAGTTGTGTGCTGTGTTACTCCCCCCCATTAATGGAATCCTGGGTTTTCTGCTGTTGCAGTCCCCTCATTAATGCAATCATGAGTTGTGCAATGACCAATGCCCCTCTTTAATTCAATCATGGGTTGTGTAGAGACCCAGGCCCCTCATTAATGGAATCATGAATTGTGTGCTGGCCCACACCCACCATTAATGGAATCATGAGTTGTGTACTGACCCAGCCCCCTCATTAATGCAATCATGAGTGTACAATCCCCCTAATTAATGCAATCATAAATTGTGTAGTGTCCTACCCCCCACTCATTAATGGAATCATGAATTGTGTACTGACCAGGCCCCTCATTAATGCAATCACGACTTGTGTCCTGTTCCACTCCCCCTTATTAATGGAATCATGAGTTGTGTGCTGACCCAGACCCCTCATTAATGGAATCATGAGTTGTGTGCTGACCAAGGCCCCTCATTAATGCAATCACGAGTTGTGTACATACCCAGGTTCCTCATTAATGGAATGATGAACTGTGTGCTGTCCCACACCCATCATTAATGGAATCATGAGTTGTTTACTGACCCAGGCCCCTCATTAGTGGTATCATGAGAGTGTGCTGACCCAGCCCCCTCATTAATGCAATCATAAGTAGTATGCTGTACAACCCCCTCATTAAAGGAATCATGACTTGTGTGCTGTCACACACCCCAAAATTAATGGAATTATGAGTTGTGTGCTGTCCCAGACATTCATTAATGGAATCTTGAATTGTGTGCTATCTCACTTCCCTCATTAAGGGAGTCATGAATTGTGTGCTGTTCCACCCCACTCATTAATGGAATCATGAAATGTGTTCTGTCCGAAGCCCTTATTAATGGAACCATTACATTTGTGTTGCCCCAGACCCTCATTAATAGAATCATGAGTCGTGTGCTGTCTCACACCCCTCACTAATGGAATCATGAGTTATGTGCTCTCCCACACTCTCATTACTGGAATCATGAGACGTCTGCTATTGATACCCCCTCATTAATGGAATCATGACTTGTTTGCTGTTCCATGCCCCTCATTAATGCATTCAAGAGTTGTGTGCTGTCCCAGACCCTCATTAATGGAATCATTAGTTGTGTGCTGTCACAGGCCCCTCATTAATGCATTCATGAGATGTGTGCTGTCTCAGACTCTCAAATTAATGCAATCATGAGTTATGAGCTGTCCAAGACTCTCATTAATGAAACCATTAGTTGTGTGCTGATCCAGACCCTCATTAATGGAATCATGAGCTGTGTGCTGCCCAGCCCCCTTATTAATGGAATTATGAGTTGTGCACTGTCCCCGCCCCCCATTAATGGAATCATGAGTTGTGTGCTGACCCAGCCCCTCATTAATAGGACCATGAGTTGTTTGCTGCTGAATTAGGGACAATCAGGGACACATAGTTAGCATATGATCTTCAGATTCAGTTGAGCACATGGATGCACACAACTAGACAAGTTGAATTACACAAAGACGGGGCATCATTTTAAATGATAATAATTAGAAGTTATGTACTCACCATAACGTTCCATCTGAGTAGGTGTATTCATTTGTCTGCAACCTGTGGGTTATGGATCCGATATCGGATCCGAACCGGCATAGTTTTCCAGCTATGGATCCAAGCTCTCAGCTCCTCCCCTCACCCATAATGCCCTGCTCTACCCTCATGACCTCAGATCGAGTTTGCCAAAGCAACAATACCCTCAAAAGGGTAACACGGAATATGCAGGAAACTGAAAGGCCAGGGGATAGGAGGGCGGGATGGTTGCAGACAAATGAATACACCTACCCAGATGGAACGTTATGGTGAGTACATAACTTCTAAATCTGAAGTAGGATATTCATTTGTCTGCAACCTGTGGGACAGAGTCCCCAGCTACCTGAATCTTGGGCCATCATGGAAGGATATTCGAGCACCGCGGAGCCAAAGGATGCTCTACCCCTAGATGCAAGATCCAACTTATAGTGAGAAATAAATGTATGAGATGAAGCCCACGTGGCTGCTGCACAAATATCATCTAGAGGAATCCTAGCCTTGAAGGCTGCCGAGGTAGAAACTGACCGGGTTGAATGGGCATGAACACCCCGGTGCGGGCCTTCCTGGCTTGATAAGCCAATAAAATGCACTGTGAAATCCAGCGGGACAGAGAAACTTTAGAAATTGGCTTGCCCAAATTGAATTTTGCAAAGGAAATAAACAGCTGGTCGGATTGCCTATGACCAGCTGTCCTGTTGAATAAAATCTTAGTTGCCTGTGAACATCTAGTGAGTGTAGCTTATATTCACCTTTGTTTTCATACTTAGGGAAGAAAACAGGGAGGTTAATGGATTGATTGATGTTTGCTTCAGAAGCGATTTTAGGAAGGAAGGACGGGTTGGTCCTGAGGGAGACACGGTCCGGATGAAATACCAAGTAAGGAGGTTTAGCTGATAAAGCTTGAAGTTCAGAAACTCTCTTGGCTGATGTAATGGCTACCAAAAGGCTGTCTTGTAGGACAAGAATTTGAGATCCACCGTGGCAGCGGGCTCGAAGGGGAGCGGTCAAGGCCTGTAGGACCAAAGAAAGGTCCCAAGGAGGAACTGCTTGCTTTATAGGGGGCCTGAGAAGGAAAGTACCTTTAAGAAATGTTTTGCACAATTTGGCTGACATAAGAGGATTGGACTCATGACCAATGTGATAGTGAGAAATTGCCGCCAGTTGAACTTTGACTGTGGAACTGCTGGCACCATCATTAAAGAGAGAGGTTAGAAAATCAAGCACTACAGGGAGAGGAACCGTGAAGGGATTTAGGCCTTGCCGCTCCGCCCAAACAGAGAAACGTTTCCATTTGCTCCGGTAAACCTTTCTAGTGGATGGTTTATGAGCCGCCACCAAAATAGCCTTTACCGGTGAAGAAATACCGGGAGTCCTTATCAAGAGTGGAACTGGAGCAGCCAAGCGGTCAGCTTCAGGTTGTCCAGGTTCGGAGGAGGAATGCAGGATGGATGGGAAATCAGATCCGGGATGGGATCTAGAATCCAAGGAGGATTCACCGAGTGAGACCTTAGGAAGGGGAACCAGATCTGTCGAGGCCAGAATGGAGCAATGAGAATCATTCTGCAACCCACCCGAGAGGCTTTCTGAAGAACTTGGAGCATCAGAGGCAAGGGTGGATAGGCATACAGAAGACCGGGTGGCCAAGCATGCACCAGAGCGTCTCTTGGGGTACCTCCGGGAGGAGGTATTAGAGCGAAAAACTGTCGCACTTGGTGTTTGAGGAGAAGCAAAAGATCGCATGAAGGGTTCCCCACCGTGCGAATATGCGTTCGCTACTTGACAATTGAGAGACCACTCGTAAGGGGTCAGAATGGTGCGACTGAGCTTGTCCGCTAGGATGTTGGACCGACCGGAATGTGCGTTGCTATGAGAAAGCGATTGGTGGAAATTGCCCATTCCCAAACTCTCATGGCCTCTCGACAAAGAGGGTAAGACCTTGTTCCCCCTTGCTTGTTGATGTACCAGACAACAGACATATTGTCGATTGAATCGCAATTGTTCCCAAGGGAAGAAAGTCCTGAAGTGCTAGCAACGCTAAGAGCACTGCTCTCATCTCTAGAACATTGATATGCAGTAAGGTCTCTGAGTCGTTCCACGTGCCTTGGACTGTCCGGCCCATAAAGTGCCCCCACCCGAGGCGGAGGCGTCCGTGGTCACCGTGGCGAGAGGGAGAAGCACAAAATGGGCGACCCTCGTGGAGATCCGGGGAGTGGAGCCACCACAAGAGGGACCGCTTGCAGCCTTGCTGATCGCTATGGGATGATGCATGGGGAGAGCAAGGTATGACCACTGTACTAAGGCGTCCACTGCAGAATGCATATTGAGCCTGGCAAGAGGAAGAAGTGCTATCGAAGCCATGGACCCTAGAGCCCTCAGGACCAACTCCGCTGGAACAGAACATGAATGGAGAATGGCCCGCACCTGGAGCTGCAGATTTAGAACTCTGTCCGCAGTGAGGAAGGCTCGTAAACTCCTTGTGTCTAGTCTGGCCCCTATGAAATCTAAGAGTTGAGTGGGCGCCAGGTTGGACTTGTTTGTATTTATTGTGATGCCCAGAAATGGAGCAAGATGGAGAAAGGAGTCTCGCGCCGAGAGAAGTAGATGCCTTGTTGGGGCGGTAAGGAGCCAGTCGTCCAGGTAGGGAAAGACCTGCACCCCTGAAGCCTCAGGTGGGCCGCTACCACTGCTAGTACTTTGGTAAACACCCTGGGGGCTGTGGTGAGACCAAAGGGAAGGACCCGGAACTGGTAGTGACTGGCTCCTAGCCGGAAGCGGAGAAACCTCCTGGGCGCCTGTCCATTAGGATGTGGTAGTACGCGTCCTTGAGATCTATCGAGCACATCCAGTGGCCTTCTCCCAGAAGGGGGAGAATAGATTGTAGAGTGACCATTGAATTTTTCTTTGGGGACTGCCAGATTCAAGAGAGAGGTCTAGGATTGGTCTTAGTTCCCCGTCTTTTTGGCACTAAAAGAATCTGGAGTAGAACCCTGATCCGATCTGGTCTGGGGAACGGGCTGGATGGCTCTTTTCTCTAGCAGATGGCCAATTTCTGCCAAAGCGGCCTCCCTTTGACCGGGTGGTACGTCTGGGAGGGACTTCATCTTTGGAAGGTGAAGGAAAGGAATGCGATATCCCTGGATATGATCTGGAGAACCCAGCGGTCCGATGTTATGGACTCCCATGCCGCTAGGTGCCCGAAAACGTCCCCGACTGCCTCCAGAGTAGAGCAGTCGGGCAACCCTCAGGGTTGCTGCGCGGGCCGTTCAGAGAAAGGTTCCCTGGACCCGAAGTTTCTGGGAGCCCCTCTGCCTCTAGGGCGGCGTCCTCCCTGTCCTCCTCTGCCGCGGAAGGACTGGTTGTCCGGAGCAGGCTGGGACTGCTGCGACTTCGGAACCACATCTTCTTCTGACCCTTTTGGTTCCTAGAATAGGGCCTCTGGGGTGCAGAGAAGCGGATTCGACGGCAGACAGCGTCTTCCGTCCTTCTCGCTCTGGGTCAGCGTCTCATGAGCGGTCTTGCCAAACAGAGCAGAACCATCAAAGGCGTTGCAATAGCGCCTTGAAGGGCTCAGAAAAATCGCAGTGGCGGAGCCAGGCCTGACGTCTCGTGACCAGTCCTGTCCCCGCGGCTCTAGCGGCGCCCTCCGTAGCATGGGAGAGTAGCCGCATAGAAGTATTTGTGACTGACCTAAGAGTGGCCATTTTGGTGGAGTGCAGAACTCTGTCCTCCTCCGAAATGGACTCAGGGGGGGATGCAGCGTACTCCTTAATAAGGTCTCGCTGCATCCGAATAACGTGCCAAATAGTTCAGCGCCCTTACCGAGAAGGTCGCCGAACTGAACATCCGCTTCCCCAAGCGGTCCATCATCCGAGACTCCTTGCTCGGTGGGTGGACTGAGGGACTCTCCTGAGCCAGTTCCCTCTTTGTGGCCGCCGCCATCAACATGGCATCTACAGGAGGCCCCTTACTCCAATGGGTCCTGTCGGAAGGCGGGCTAAGGATTCTATCAGGTCTTTTGGGAATTGGCTCCACGGTGTCCGGTTCCTTCCACGCCCTGGTGGTAATAAGGTCCACCAGGGGTCGGCAGGGGACACCCAAGAGGTAGACGGGCCCGTTTCGAATGCCTCCAAGAACACGGACTCGTCCGAGGAAGACTTGGGGGCAGACCACCCCCCCCTAATACGGAGCATTTCCATGATGTCTCCGAAGGAGACATCCTCGGGGGGTGACCGTGGGGAGCCTTCCCTTCCTCCAAGTCCGTGTCTTCAGTGAGAGACTCAGGGAGTCAATGTGCCTCCTTTTGCGTATGCTTGCGAGGAGCCTCCTCTGGGGGCTGTCAGAGGAGTCCTCGAAGCAGCAATTTGCTCCATGGGAGCAACTTGGGGCACAGAAGCGGGCTGTCCCAGGGGCGGATGGTGGAAGCCTGGCCCAGTGCAGAGGAGAGCGGACGGAGCCGAAGCAAGTGCCGGGGTCCGGAGACCCTCAACAGAGCCCTCTCCACTACATCAAAAGCCGAAGGAGCCGACCTCGACCAAAGGATCCGACAATCGGCTCCCCTCGGATCCGAAGAGTGGATCGGAGCGGCGCCGCACTTTCGGATCCGAAGGACAGTGCGCTCCGACACAGACGGCGCCGAAGGAGCACTGATCCCCGGATCGGCTCGGATCCAGGCTCCGAGATCGGGTCCGGCGCACTCGAGGCAGGGTCGGATCCAGTACCAAGTACTATCGGATCCGCCCTCCCCGGCTCCGAGCTGCTCGGCTCCAGTTGCTCGAACCCGGGTAGCGGGTCGGAGAAGGAGCAATAGGCTTAAAAAGGGTGTTGAGCTCCCCGGGGAGGCAAACACTCCCATCTGCATCTGGGCCTGGATGAACCTTCTCATCATCCGGTCCAGATCAGCATCGGAAAGGCTATGGGTGGATCTCGACGAGGCTACCGAGGTAGGCCTGGAATGCCTCCTCGATAGCCTCGGCGGAGATCGGTCTCCTCCTCCTCGGGACCCGGTGAGAAGCAAACAGGGGACGGAGCCGAGAAGGAGGAGACCGACAACGGAGCCGGGAGAAGCCAGCTTAGCTGGCGGGGCGAAACAGAGGTCTCGGCCCGCCGCTTGTGCTTCTCCCTCCGGTCCTTTCTAGATGCATCCCTCTCCTCTCCAGAAGCGGGAGTTTGAGTCCCGGAGCAGGAGGGGTGCCACAGGGGAACTACTGCAGCCGCAGGAGTCCCGAAGGAGCGGAGGTCGGAACCGAGTCCGGTAAAGACCCGCCAAGACCAGCTTGGACCTCCGCTCCCTCAGCGCCCTGGGGTTGAACCCTGCACAAATGGTACAACCAGATGTGAGGTGTTCAACCCCAAGACACTAACACACGAGTGTGGCCATCAGCCGGAGAGAGCTTATGGCCACACTCGGGCATTTGGAAAATATAGACTTAGGCTGTTCAGCCATAATCTATAACAACCCAAAGTTACTGAAAAGTAACTTAAACAAAAATAAAGCACACAGGCCTACACACACACTCATTACAGCGAGGAGGGAATAAAAATTATTACTGTAACTTAAAATACACTTAAAAACAGTCTATATAAACGGGAAACCTACTACTTTCACACAAAAATTATTAAAGAAAGAAAAAATTGTCTATTTTTCAACAAGAAAAAGTCTACTTAGCTGAGAGCTATGTATCCACATCTAGTTACCAGCGCGGCAAACAAGATCTGAGGTCATGAGGGTAGAGCAGGGCATTATGGGTGAGGGGAGGAGCTGAGAGCTTGGATCCATAGCTGGAAAACTATGCCGGTTCGGATCCGATATCGGATCCATAACCCACAGGTTGCAGACAAATGAATATCCTACTTCAGATCTAAAGTTTTGGACTTCTTTTACTTCCTAAAATGTATATTAATTAACATCCTCTTATTCTTTATTAGGTGAAGATCTTAACCTTTATGCTAAACCCACCTGTAATACTTTAAAATGTGTTAAAATCTCCACCTTATAAAAAAAATCTGACAATGCTATACAGGATATAAAAATATACAACAGAATAAAACAGACAATCACAATTGAAGCATCTGGTTGATAAACAGTATTGAGTATGGGATTGATAACAATTAGAATTAAATTTACTTTGCTTCAGAAACAATGTATGCTAATTCATATGTTCTTAGTCTGCCAGTGGTTCAAGTTAATCGCACTAACACAACAGTCAAGGCAAAGAGGATGACTGGTTCATTCGAGAAAAAGAAGTAAATCCAAAAACACATAGGATGAACCCAAAGTCGCAGTCAAAAAACAAATTTCAAGTGGAGTTAAAATCAAGAACTTTAATGGTACGTAAGTGCTTTTGCAGTAGTTAAAAAATACTGCTTCTTCAGACATTAAAATAAAACCAAGCATTGCTTAGTATTAAATAAAGAAACCAATAAAGTTGTAGTCAATCGGGTAAAAGAACATATAATATCCTAGCACCACGGTAACCTTAGAGCTATGAGAAAACTAGCCTGCTGATTTAGACACAGCGTAGAAAAATAGCATAAAAACAGAATAAGAAAAAATGTGCATAATCGTACTAAATAAAAAACATTCATACAGATGCTTGCTATAAAACATTAAAATACATATATAAAAACATATATCGAAAACCTACATAAGGCATATTCAAAAATATTAATTATTTTGTAAAGACCTGGCTTTGAGTAAGGGTTTCAACGGAATCTTATCATTGCCCGCATCTGCCTTTAATCTAATGATCCATCTTGTTTCTGATACTTATTCCCGATGTCCCCTCCACATTCGTTCACTGCAATCTTTTCCATAACCAAAAACTTAAAACTGTGTGTTAGATCGTTACGAGCTACATGCTTAGCCAGAGCATTAGTAGCGTTCCCAGTCCTAATGTCGTATACATGTTCCCTTATCCTGTCTCTGACACAACTGTTGGTCTTCCACACAT
>NC_056743.1:1898691388-1898886388 GCF_019279795.1 Protopterus annectens | reverse complement strand
GACGCCCATACACTGGCCCAGCTATCAAGGAGCCTCAATCCTCACCACTAACACCAGTGAGGGGTGTCCATATAGGAAAAGGATAATAAATACACACACAGTAAAGTACTATTTCCCTTAAGAGCACACAGAGATCACAGTCAGTCTGGGGCTGGTCTCTCCCTTTCTCTCCAGGCCCCCAATAAGACTCCCCACTGGCACAGCTATATGGTTCAGATCTCAGCCCAGTGGGCAAGCTAAAACCTCCAGTACCCTCTCTGTCTAACCAGTGCTTTATGTCCCTGCTCAAGTAGTTGACACACACACACTTTGAAATAAGAGTTTATACAACCACACAGACACTCCTGGGGAAGGCTGGCACAGGTTCTCCAGCTGTGCCCCTTTTCTGCCCAATCAGAAAGGTAGTACCAGCTGCCACCACCCACTAATATTTATCAGCTACTCAAAGGCCCTTAAAGGGTCTCAAATTAGTACTGTGCAGTATTATTATAGGTCCCTTATACAGATGCAAAAACTACCTAACCACAAACCCCATAATAACCACAGCCAGAACTCATCTTCTGTCAACTTTACTCACCCATCCTAACCAGCCTCTCCAAAACAGACCTAAGCAAGCTAGATGCCTGCTATAATGAGACAGCTAAATTTGCCACTAGCTGTCCTCCTAGAACCCATCATTGTAAGGCCCTAAGACAAATATCTTGGTTAGAACTACCCCACCAACTCCTTCTCACGCAGCTCTCTACTGCCCACCAAATGTACTATAAAATTGATAAAACAAAAGCTCTACAAGGCCTCCTCAATCCCAATATAAGTACCCATCCACTAAGATCCACTAATAAAGCTCTAATTGAAGTAACCGGGAATAAAAATAGCTCAGGTGACTCTCTATACTCCTACTACATTGCTAAACTGCAGAATGCCTTACCACTTGAAATTAGAACTATAGCTAGCTTAAAAAAAGTCAAGCATCACATTAAAGCCCACCTCACCAATTTCTGGACTTGTACATGTACTGGGCATGGGTAGCCCAAACCATGAAACTAGCTGATTTTTAAATTTTAATTGCATATGTGATGAGCATTAAATTTAAGCCATATGACTACCTTATGTTTTTTTTTCTTTCTCACTGTTAATATCTACCAGATATTAAGTCTTCAGTTTACTATGCTAACTGTATATAAGACTAAATATCGTAAGTGCACTCTTATTGTATACAATCTCATTACCTGCTACTACTGTAAGAACTATCTTGTAGAAGCATTGTTATACAAGATTATTGCTCATCTCCCACTTGACCAATTTATTCTGTTCTAGTCTTTTTACCAGTATGAATGTCTGTTACTATTTTTTCTTTATTGTATTATACAATTTTCTTTCTACTAACAGAATAGTTTACAAACAATGGAGCTTTTCTCCCCAGGCCTTCGCTGAAAAAGGGTTTTATGCCCAGTCGGACTCTCCTGGTAAACAAATGTAAAATAAATAAATGGTAAGTGTGACTGAACAGTCAAGGCTTATTAGACTGACTTGGTAGAGTATCACTATATACATGCAATGTACTCTGGAGCTTAAATTAACTCTACATAAAACAGCCACAGTTGAAAGGTTTAAAAATATTTAATAATAAATAATAAAAACACAAGACAATACTTCTTACTACACAGTGCTAGTCAAGAGTTCAGAGATCACAGACAAATACTTAAAATAATACCGTAGAAAAGTTCTGACATCACAGAAAAATAAATTAATCTAATCGTCCTAGTTCCTAGCTATGTCTAAGAGAAAACACAGTTCTAAATACCTTACATATAGAGCAATGCAGTGCTGGTGATGTTGAATATTCTCAAGACAAAATGCTCTGAGCTCTCTGATTCTCTCTCTCTTTAAATTGATAACACAGAGCTGCTTCACATTACATCATTCTTCACACTTCTCTGGAGTTCCCAGGCTAACAGAAACTACATTTACATTCTTTACACCTGGTCAGAAACCAGAGCAATAAAGGACATTTATACATGAAAATTCTAGCCATTAACTCTGGTCTTAAAACAACAGGCAGGATGCCTCCCTCTAGACATATTGGCTCCGAATTTTGACATCAAAGACAGTCATGAAATGCTTGACTTAGCTTTCTTACAGCAAACTGCACTGTTGTTAAATTTTTGCAGTTCAATATCCAATGCAGTCTTTTCACATTTAAGAGAACAAGCCATTGGCTTACATTAATATTTACAAATGACAGAATTATCTACAGAATTCTATCTGGCTAGGCTGGTAACATTCATCTAGCTTCACAAACGCAATCATGTTTTCATCTTTGTAGGACTACACTTAGAGATGTTTTAGTGCAGCAGGTCCCTTACCTTTCATTGTCCCTCTGCTTTTCCAATGAGGCTCTTAATGCTGCATTGCTGAGCATTACTGTAGACCCCAATGCTACGGACTACTTTAGTTTCTCGCTTTAGACTGCATTAAGACTATGTGATAAGAGATAAATGCACTTCAGCAGACATCATCTTAGTACCCCGTTTTATAATCTTACTATATTGCTAAACTACCTTCAGGAGACCCACTACTATGAGCACAGGTCACTACCAGAAAGGTGTATTTGGATAATTCCAATACCGTGTAAGTAAAATTATAAATAAACCTAAAATGTAAGTTATTACAGCCAAGTGCACCTCCAGCCATTTCTGCAGTTACCTCCTACTGTGCCTCTAGGCATGAAATCTTGCTTGCTCATAGTTACATTAATAATTCCAAAACCATGCTACATACAAGGTATCATATTATTTTATCTTGAAGCAAACACAATGGCAAACACAACTGTATTAATATCTGACCTTTGTCAATGAGTATTTGTTTGAACTCTAAAGTGATAACTTCACTTTTTAAAGGCTCAAGCCACACCCACTGAGAATTAAAGGTACACACTCAAAAGAGCTGTACTGGATGGAATGAGTTAAAACCCATGTCCTTTCCAGACTGATGCTCAGTACCCCCCCCCCCCCAGACATGTATCATGTTTCCAGGTCTTGCAAAAGCATCTGTACCCTCCTTTATAATGTAATTTAACACAAGTTGTCCTAATTCCGATGCTTTTCCACATTTCGTTGCAGTCTCTGCATGTTCTCCTCCTTCCCATCTAATGTCATACATGTTAAGGTGGGAGCAACAGGACAAGCAACAATCATGGATGTGCATTAAGGTGGGAGCAACAGGACAAGCAACAATCATGGATGTGCATTAAGGTGGGAGCAACAGGACAAGCAACAATCATGGATGTGCATTAAGGTGGGAGCAACAGGACAAGCATCAATCATGGATGTGCATTAAGGTGGGAGCAACAGGACAAGCAACAATCATGGATGTGCATTAAGGTGGGAGCAACAGGACAAGCAACGATCATGGATGTGCATTAAGGTGGGAGCAACAGGACAAGCAACACTCATGTATGTGTGTTAAGGTGGGAGCAACAGGACAAGCAACAATCATGGATGTGCATTAAGGTGGGAGCAACAGGACAAGCAACAATCATGGATGTGCATTAAGGTGGGAGCAACAGGACAAGCAACAATCATGGATGTGCATTAAGGTGGGAGCAACAGGACAAGCAACAATCATGGATGTGCATTAAGGTGGGAGCAACAGGACAAGCAACAATCATGGATGTGCATTAAGGTGGGAGCAACAGGACAAGCAACAATCATGGATGTGCATTAAGGTGGGAGCAACAGGACAAGCAACACTCATGTATGTGTGTTAAGGTGGGAGCAACAGGACAAGCAACACTCATGAATGTGCATTAAGGTGGGAGCAACAGGACAAGCAACAATCATGGATGTGCATTAAGGTGGGAGCAACAGGACAAGCAACAATCATGGATGTGCATTAAGGTGGGAGCAACAGGACAAGCAACAATCATGGATGTGCATTAAGGTGGGAGCATCAGGACAAGCAACACTCATGTATGTGTGTTAAAGTGGGAGCAACAGGACAAGCAACAATCATCAATGTGCATTAAGGTGGGAGCAACAGGACAAGCAACAATCATGGATGTGCATTAAGGTGGGAGCAACAGGACAAGCAACAATCATGGATGTGCATTAAGGTGGGAGCAACAGGACAAGCAACAATCATGGATGTGCATTAAGGTGGGAGCAACAGGACAAGCAACAATCATGGATGTGCATTAAGGTGGGAGCAACAGGACAAGCAACAATCATGGATGTGCATTAAGGTGGGAGCAACAGGACAAGCAACAATCATGGATGTGCATTAAGGTGGGAGCAACAGGACAAGCAACAATCATGTATGTGCATTAAGGTGGGAACAACAGGACAAGCAACAATCATGTATGTGCATTAAGGTGGGAGCAACAGGACAAGCAACAATCATGGATGTGCATTAAGGTGGGAGCAACAGGACAAGCAGAATTCATGGATATGCATAATTTCATTACAGTGTAAAAGAGCTTCATTGCAATCTCTTCATGATGTACATTTGTTGAAACTGCTTTGTTTCAGCTGGTACTTAATGTGTTAGAAATTGGGATAATAACTTGTTTCTTCAACGGTATCCTGCTTTTGCTCTCTTTTATAATTATGCCCAAAATGAACTGCTAATTTAACAACTTTAGACTGCATCATATTTTGTGTATATCTGTTTGTGTGTTGGTATATGTGTGCTTGTGTGTGTGTGTGTGTATGCATATGTGTGTGTGTGTGTGTGTGTGTGTGTGTGTGTGTGTGTGTGCGTGTGTGTGTGTGTGTGTGTGTGTGTGTGTGTGTGTGCGTGTGTGTGTGTATGCATATGTGTGTGTGTGTGTGTGTATACATATGTATGTGCACATGCATATGTGTATGTGAGTTCATGTGCATTTACTTATGCTACACCTTCATGTGTGGACATGTGTGACTGAAGTCACTGTGTTTACATTTTATGTGTGGTGTCTGTAACATATATGATGTTATACAGACATCACAATGCAGCTGGACCTTTAAATGGAAGTTGCTAATGGTTGTTGTGACTATGAGCTATTTTCTGTGCAGTGAAATTTGTTTTTTAATATTTATTAACTCTTTTGCCTCTTTATTCAGTTGTCTTGACTGTCTGTGTATTTAATTGTATACATATAATATTTGGTATCAAATACACTGTCTTTCGGCTTTTCCCGGTTAGGGATCTCCACAGCGGAACTCCAGTCCGCTAATGATTGGCAGTGAATTTTTACGGTGTTGAGTTGCCAGCCCAGTGCCCAACCTTGAAGGAAGGCACACCCACACATGCTTGCACCTACCTGCAAGTCTTGAATTGCCACCAAATGTTATTTACTTTATGCTGCACAATGCTTTTGTAATTTTCGAAGCATTTGTCTTCAGAATGCAAATTCTTCCATCTTGGGGATGCCTCTGGAGTACCTGAGTTGTGTCTGACAGCAGCTTAATTAATTTTCCTATTCTTGATATAAACTGATGGAAACATAACTTTTTTCAGTTTTCACATTTCAAACACTGAAACAAACCACGTTTTGAATAGTTTGTTGTAAAGATGTTGCAGTCCTTGCATCCACTTGGACCTGTTATATCTGGATACAGTGATGCTATAGAGACTTGCTCAGCTGTAGTTTGCATGTTACTAATAAGTACTTCTCAGATACATGCCCCCCTCCTCTGGCTCATACAGCACTCTTCTCTGTTTGCCCACCACTATGGAGAACACCAGCCCATCCCTCTAACCCATGTATTTAATCTTTGTCTCAACAAAAACATCATGTTCATTATTAGGAAACCAACATTTGTTAAAGTCCCTCCCCCCCAGACACGCAAACCACACCCACTGCACCTGTTTTCACTTCATCTCTATCCTTCTAACACTAGGTAATTCCTGAAAAAATGTTTATGTCTCTCTCTCCCAAATACATCCAAAAGTATCACCTCTGCCAAAAACAGTATGGAATTTGTCCTGGTCATAGCATGACGACTGCACTTTAGACTCACTGACAGTATCTTACAAAATATAAGCATGTAACATCACTGCAGCCATTTTCATTGACCTCAGTAAAGCCTTTAATATGATGATCCACCTTCTACTATTTAAAAGTTCTTATAAAGAAATTTAGTAGTAATAACTCAAACCCTGGTTCAAAACAAACTTAGATAATACGCACTTCAAAGTCAACATAGGTAAAGCCCTTTCCAAGCCAGCCCAGCTATGGAAAGGCATCTGTGTCAAGGTTCAGTTCTGTCCCTGCTGTAATTCTTCATTTTCATTAACATGCTTCATTCCCACCTACCACCATCTTCCACTACTTGTCTATGCAGACGACACAGTCATCTACAGATCCAGCCCCTTTCACTCCAAAATCCAGTCTCTCAACTCCAAGTTGACCTTCATAAAATTCAGCTTTGGCTTATCCAGCAAACCCTACTTATAAACCTCTCCAAATTCACATCAGTGCTGCTTGGAACCTTCCTGAGACTATCCAAATGTCTAGCCAATGTCACCATAGTTGACTTAAACAACTCTGTCACAGATGGCACAACTTCTTTCAATTACTCCTGCCTCCAGTTTAACCAGTCTCTCAACTTCCACTAGCACTTACATATCAAAAGTATGCACCCTGCTTTTCGGGGACAAACTGGTCTTCCTTTTTCTCTTCACTGTCAGCAGGTCTGCTATTGGGAAAGGCATTCTATTCACCCAGTTGAAGTATGGTCTACACATTTTTGCCACAGATTCCATGCATAAAACCATCTCTAAATTCATCTCTTTTCATTACCAACTCCCCCCTCTCAAGGACATCACTGTCTCACGCTGGAAAAAGCAAGCTGGTTTCTATTACATCAAAGAGCCAACCACGAGCTGGAAACTAAACTCTTTAAACTTCTGGACCTCCACTGCATTTCTCTACTCTCAGTCAAACAACATAAAAAAATATTTTCTAACCATCTCTACAACATACCTCAAAATGTACACTTACTTTTACTACAAGATAATTTCTGTCTCTCTGGTCTACCAGGGTCTGCCAGACATGCCTTCTTCATACTGTCCATTATCTCAAGGAATGCCACCTTCTATCCATCAGAGAGAACTCCAAATTACCCATTCTCAGAAAGGATACCATTACCCAACTGCAATAACAGGCCAGATGCACCTGCTCCCGTGAAAGTCATATTACTTAAAGTTGCCCTCCTCTCTCTCTCTCTTTTCCATTTCCTTATCCTCCAACTAAACTGCCTTTTTCCCCCAAGTCTAAGATAATCTGAGTTAACACTATTCTTACTCAGATCCTGGCATGTAATTATTTTAACACTATAAGGGGATCCCGTATCTGTCAGCCTGGGATGACATGATTGACAGACCACGGTGCTTTGCCAGAGACGGTCTTCATCTGTCACCCCTGGTATTTTGACTACAGGCTAAGATTCTTGCCACCCCATAGTGCCATTTTTAGGGAATGTCTTGACAACAAAATTCCCAGTGTAAAAATTCCATCTAAAAACAACCTCAAGGTTATGTTGCTAAACACTAGGAGTCTTAACATGAAACTGCACTCACTGGAAGCTTTCCTCACCTTGGAAGGCGCAGACATTTGTGCAGTCACAGAGACCTGGTTCAAGGCTGTGGAATGCACCCCAGCCATACTGGGTTACAACTCCTTCCACATGTTGACACCTCACACTGAAGGTGTAAAAACTAAAGGAGGAGGTGTATCAATATTCGTCAAAGATAAATACACCTCCAGATTGGTTAAATTGTATGATTCACTGGAGACACTTCAGGTGCAATTAGCTGTTGGTAAGTAACCTACTGAAGTCACTGTCAACTACAGGACTCCCTCCATGAATCAGGACACCCTATGTTTATTTTGATCTACATGAGCCTATCAAGATACAGCCAAACACCGTGGCTTTGGGAGACTTCAACTATCCATCCATTGACTGCATAAATTACTCATGCTTCATCTCATTTGCCCAAAGGTTCCTTGACTTTAACTCCACTGCCCTGTACCAGCTGGTTGATAACCCCACAAAGGGTGCCAGCATCCCGGATCTGGTGCTCACCAATATGGGGGACCACTGTAGCACCCCCACTGTGAGGTCCTCCCTGGTGAGATCTGACCACAATTTGGTCTCATTCGAAGTAACTATCACAGCTAACTCCATCTAGCAGCAACTAAACAAAAAAAAAATTCTCCAAAGCATATTATAACCTCTTATGGGATGGTATAAATAGTTTCACTGCACCTCCTCCCTTAGATGGAACTGACAGATATACTGAGTTCTACAACAATGCTTTATACAAACACCTGTATAACCGCATTGACTCGGCCACACCTGATATGACCAAAACAAGCTCCTCAAGGAAGAGCAAACCTGCAAGGCCATGGATCAAATCATCATGGACCTTATCAACAAATATATAGGTAATCTCCAAATACTTGATCATCTCAGTTTGGATTTGTCAAAGGGAAATCATGCCTGTTAAACCTGCTGGACTTCTTCAAGACAGTCACCAAGGCCCTGGATGAGGAGAAATCTGTGCATACAGCCTACTTGGACTTAGCCAAGGCATTTGACACTATCTTCCACTCAGGCATCATTGACAAACTCACACAACTATGCATCAACTCTTATATCGTTAGATGGGTCACTAACTGGCTCACTGATAGAACACATATAGTCAAAATAGGGGAATCCACCTCTAACAGCAGAACTGTAACCAGTGGTGTTCCACAGGGATCAATCCTGGGACCTCTACTGCTTGGAATCTATTTCTCCAAAGCACAAGCAAAAACTAAAATTCTGTGGCTGACAAAGTTTGCTGATGACTGCAAACTGGACAGGTCACAGAATCTCCAAATTATGTCAACATCCTACAAGATGGCCTTACACAAACAAATGACTGCTGCCAAAGTCATGGCCTTAAACTCAATGCAAAAAATGTATTACCATTTCTTTTGGTAAAAGTGATGTTCCTGTTAACTATCACATCAATAGCAACACCTTAAGTACACACTCAAGTGGTGAGAGACCTGGGCACACAGGTTGACAGCAACCTTACCTTTGACCACCATGTCTCCACAGTGGTAAGAAGGGAATTCTATATTGCTCATCTGATAAGTAAGGGCATTGCCTCCAGAAAAAAAAAGAAGTTAAAACCTCCCTGTACTCTTCACTCCTCAGGACAATAATTGAGTACAATGCCTCTTTTGGTATGTACCTTTCTAAGCACCTGCAGCAATTTTAGAGACAACAAAGGTTCCTCACAAGGAAAATTCAAGGTCTTAACCATCTGTCATATGGGGATCATCTGAAATCATTGTCACTTTGTTCTGTTTCATATAGACTACTCAGAGGTGATCTCTGCCTGGCATATAAGGCAATCTCTGACCCTGCATTACTGGAAATGCTTCATAGCTGAAAGTCAAATGGTACAAGGGTTACTCGCTCTAAAGACCTTAACCTGGTATGTGACATTAATAAAACCTGCAGGAGGGACAGATGCGTCTCCCAGAGGTAACCACACCTTTGGAACAAACTCCCACTTCATGTCAAACAGAGCACATCATTGGCCCTCTTCAAATGCAATCTGGACGATTGGATGGGTGATTGTAAATTCATGCCAGGGGTTCCACCTGTGTCCCTCTCAGATAGGGGCAATAGACGCGGATTGTGGAAATAAGGATGAGAACTTGTCTAGGCTTGTAAAGGCCCGACGGCCATTAGCCTAATAACTTCTTATGATCATATTCATTCATTCATTCTATTTAGATTGTGAATAAGTAGTGTATAGAACTGTTATGCTTCTAACAATACACACACACACACACACACACATATATATATATATATATATATATATATATATATATATGTGTGTGTGTATGGATTCACTTTATAATCTCAAAATACTGAAACATCGAATTTCATTATCTTGAGGCTATAAAGTCGAAAACTCACAGACCCGAAAACCAAAACCACGAAATTCAAAACCGCAAACGTAAACAAAACACTACATCACACATACAAACACAAATACATCTACCTCCCAACAATATAACAAAGCAAAACAACACACATGAACACAACAAATAAACACACACACCTTCACTTCCTATAAGCAGGAGGACAAGCCCCCCTCCACCCCCTCACCCCACTACTTATATATACTAACTCCGAGGTCGCACTAAACACTGAAAGACAGAAAACCCACCACCACACATTTTCCACCCCCCTTGCACAAACACACATCACATACATACAAACACCACCACCACTCTCAACACACTGACACACTCACACTCTTACCTACCTACCCTAACCCACACCTAAAACTCACCAACACACTCACAAACACACAAACCCACCCCAAAACCCTTAAAAAACATAACACTTACCTAACGCGCCATCAGTACCGCAGGTTCGACATTTCCGGGTTCGATATCCTGTAGTTTCGCGCAACTGCAGATTCAACAATTTAGTCTCAAGATACTGAAATTCGACATTTCATTATTTCGAGATTCCAAAGGGAGCCTATATATGTGTATATATATATATATATATATATATATATTTATATATGGATCTAGGACTTTTGAACGAAAGTTCAAATGCTTGAATCCATTACCACTGAACACACTTTAACGAAAGTGCTTTCATCAAAAAAGCACTTTCATTAAAGTATGTTAAAAAAAAAAAACACTAAATCTACTTGAATGCAGGGGGCCAAGCCCCCCTGCACCCCCCACATCACCCCTACTTTCATATTCTCACTACGAGGTCGCACTACTGTGGGAAAAAGGGAATTTTTCCTTACCGCACAGTAGTACAACCGGAACAAGCATATTTACGTGAAAGTGCTGCTTCGATGAACAGCACTTTCGCGCAAGTATGCTCACCAAATTAGGATTCGGTGAAAGATGCAGTTGAGCATTTGTACGGACCCCATATATAATATATATATATATATATATATATATATATATATATATATATATATATACACACACACATATTTTTTTTTTTTGGAACTCTTTACCTGTATCCATCAGGTCTATATACTGCATCCCCTCTTTCAAGACCATCCCCTCTTTCAAGACCACTCTGAAATGCTTCCAGCTAAAATCTGTTTCTATTCTTGATCAAAAGCAGGATAAACTATATCCATGAATGTGAACAAGTACTTTTCCATTCCTTATACCAACTTATCCTCCTTTCTTCGGTTACTTTCTTACTGATATCCAATTATTTTCCCTGACTTTTGCTGTAAATATACCATAAGCCTGTTTTCCCCTCACTTCATATTGCAATTCCTATTTATATTAGACTAACTTACCTTTAATTTCTCTACAAATTATCTGAAATTTCTCTAAATATTAAATGATTGTTATATACCTTGTGTAGATTCTTAGCCAATGTTTTTATAATATTTGTAATTTGTTACAATTACTTAAACTGCAGATGTTTTTTGTTTTATTTTGAAGACTGTAAAATGACTGTTCTTAAAATGTTTTGTAATAATTTGGACCTTTTGTACCCAGGCATCTGCTGAAAATGAACTTCTATCCAGTTGGATTTTCCCAGTAATCAAATGTCAATCAATCAATAAATAAAATATTTGATATCTGCTGTAACTGGATCTCTTGTTTATTATATGAGATGCTTATTCTTCTGGGTTATGCCTGATCAATCTTCACCACTGTACTACCCCAGAAACGAAAAATAAATAAATGAATGAGTAAATAAATACATAAACAAACAATAAACACATTTCTATACACACCCCCATTAACATAATTGCATGCTAATCTTTCTGCATTCAATGTGCTTTTGATGTAATGTAATAAATTATGCACACATTATCCATGTTATTATACCATATCACCATAATTAAAATAAGTATTCCATATAGTAAAAGTACAAATATAAGATTAACTAATGGTTGCACATTTTACTGATAATAAAAGATTATCCATTTACTGTATTTGGCATTAAACACTCTCTGGAGTATTAGTAGTTAGATTTCATTCTGAAAGCAAACTCTGTGCGTATGTGATATAGAATAAAACTGATAACACAGAACAGACAGAGAATGTTTTTTTTTTTTTCTAAATATACTTTAAAGCCCACTCTGCAGCCACAGGTATCTAACAGATTTAAATAAACAGGTAACTAACTCACAACCACACATCTAAGTCAAAACAATCAAAACCAGAGCCCCTAGCATGAATAGTAATATAATTTTCAAAGTGTATTATATGTGCAATGACTGTACTCTACAACTGTACACTGTGCCGTAGGTGTACCATAATTTCAACTTCATATTTATTTATTCATTGAGATTTGATTTTTTTATTGGGAAAGTCTGACTGGGTAGCAGCTCATTTTCACTGGAGGCCTGGGGAGAAAAGCTCCAAAGTATTACAAAACATTTTTAAGAACAGTAATTTTACAGTCATTAGAATAATACAAAAAACTACTACAGTTTAAATAATTATACCAAATTAGACATAATATGAAAACACTGCTTAAGAATAGATACAAGTTATATGAGAATGATTTAATAGTAAGAGAAATGTTATCCCATTTATACAGAAATTAAAGGTAACAGTGTAATACAAAGAGAAACTGCAATATGAAGCGAGAGAAAAGCAGGCTTATGGTATATTTAGAGAGAAAGCCAGGGGACAGAGAAATTGATAAATTTAAGAAAATGAGTGAAGAAGAGAGAGTGAGGAGATGAAAGGTATGAAGAGGTACTTGTGCACATTTATGAATATAGTTTATCCTGGTGTTAAGCAAGAACAGATGCAGCTTTTGGCTCGGATGTCTTTCAGAACGTTTCTGAAGGATGGGAGGGAGGGTATTGACCTGATGGATACAGATAATGGGTCCCAGGCCTTGACAACATGGTACAGACAATGCCCAGCAGGTGTGACAGGCAGGGCTTTTGGTCACTGCATCATAATGGCATAGTTGTGTGGACTGTCATTTAGTGCTGGGCGAGCAGATGCATTCTGTATAAGTTTATAGGTGGTAAGAAGCTGTGTATATGTAAGCTGATGGGGTAGTTCTAAACAAGTTAGGCTTTTAGTGCTATACAGTGGTGCATTCTGAAAGGGGTATTTGCTGCAAATATAGCAACTTTGTTATAAAGTTGTTCAGGTTTTGCTTTTATGATGCCTGAAGGTTAGTAAGGATGGGAGCAGGATAAAGAAGTGTGGGATGGAAATAAATAGTGCAAGTGTGGCTTCAGTTGTGTTGCTAAGAAAGGTTTTGACTATAAAACATTCCTGTTTTTCGATGAGTTTTTCTTATGCAATTTTGTACATGCAAGTCGAATTTAAGATTAACATCTACTATCATCCCTAATAGTTTGCTATGATATGTATCTCTAGACTGGGAATGCATTGTGATAACTAATGCCATAAGAACATTATTATAATTATGTGACAGACTACTGGGTAGTAAGCAGATTAACAAAGTTGACTTCCCTAAGCTGTGTACCAATAGAACACCAATTACTATGTCAGCACCTCACCATTAGTGTGCATCTCTATGATGGACCTGATTTTTGATCACTGATTTCTACATCAGCACTTCACCATTAGTGTGCACCTCTATGATGGACCTGATTTTTGGTCACTGATTTGTATGTCAGCACCTCACCATTAGTATGCATCTCTATGATGGACCTGGTTTTAATCAGTGTTTATTACATCAGCACCTCACCATTAGTGTGCACCTCTATGATGGACCTGATTTTTAGTCACTGATTGCGTCAGCACCTCACCATTAGTGTGCACCTCTATGATGCACCTGATTTTTGGTCACTAATTACTACAGCAGCACCTCACCATTAAAGTGTACCTCTATGATGGACCTAATTTTTGGTCACTGATTACTACATCAGCACTTCACCATTAGTGTGCACCTCCATGATGGACCTGATTTTTGGTCACTGATTTCTACGTCAGCACCACACCATTAGTGTGTACCTCTATGATGCACCTGATTTTTGGTCAATGATTACTACAGCAGCACCTCACCATTAAAGTGTACCTCTATGATGGACCTAATTTTTGGTCACTGATTACTACATCAGCACTTCACCATTAGTGTGCACCTCCATGATGGACTTGATTTTTGGTCACTGATTTCTACGTCAGCACCACACCATTAGTGTGTACCTCTATGATGCACCTGATTTTTGGTCACTGATTACTACATCAGCACCTCACCATTAAAGTGCACCTCTATAATGGACCTATTTTTGGTCACTGATCACTACATCAGCACTCCAACATTAGTGTGCACCTCTATGATGGACATGATTTTTGGCCACTGATTTCTATGTCAGCACTACATCATTAGTGTGCACCTCTATGATGGACCTGGTTTTTGGTCACTGATTTGTTTGTCAGCACCTCACCATTAGTGTGCACCTCTGTGATGGACCTGATTTTTAGTCACTGATTTCTATGTTAGCAGCACACCATTAGTGTGCACCTCTATGATGGACCTGATATTTGGTCACTGATTTGTATCTCAGCACCTCACCATTAGTGTGCATCTCTATGATGGACCTGGTTTTTAATGAGTGATTATTACATCAGCACCTCATCATTAGTGTGCACCTCTGTGATGGAACTGATTTTTGGTCACTGATTTCTACATCAGCACTTCACCATTAGTGTGCACCTCTATGATAGACCTGATTTTTGGTCACTGATCTCTACATCAGCACCACACTATTAGTGTGTACCTCTATGATGGACCTGATTTTTGGTCACTGATTTCTACATCAGCACCTCACCATTAGTGTGCATCTTTGTGATGGACCTGATTTTTGGTCAATGATGACTACGTCAGCACCTCACCATTAGTGTGCATCTTTGTGATGGACCTGATTTTTGGTAAATGATGACTATGTCACCACCTCACCATCAGTGTGCACCTCTATGATGGACCTGATTTTTGGTCACTAATGACTATGTCAGCACCTCACCATTAGTGTGCACCTCTATGATGGACCTAATTTTTGGTCACTGATTACTATGTCAGCACCTCACCATTAGTGTGCACCTCTATGATGGACCTGATTTTTGGTCACTGATTTCTACATCAGCACTTCACCATTAGTGTGTACCTCTATGATGGACCTGATTTTTGGTTACTGATCTCTACATCAACACCACACTATTAGTGTGCACCTCTATGATGGACCTGATTTTTGATCACTGATTTGTACGTCAGCACTTCAGCATTAGTGTGAATCTGTATGATGGACCTGGTTTTTAATCAGTGATTATTATGTCAGCACCTCACCACTAGTGTGCACCTCTGTGATGGACCTGATTTTTGGTCACTGATTACTACGTCAACATCTCACCATTAGTGTGCACCTCTATGATGGACGTGATTTTTGGTCATATGTCATCAGCCAGTCTAATTACTGTTTCCCACAAATCACATTCCAACCTCCTGTAAAATCTTAGGATCCTAAGTGCTTTACATACTTTACTTTCCAGCACTTGTGACAATGAAATACAACAAACAGCAATATCATAAATAAATCAACAACATACCCTGTCATATACATTACAATGCACATGGGAGTTTACAAAGCCCAAGGCACAGTGTTACTTTAGCTACATACAGCTTGCTAGCAAACACTGATATCTTCCTTGGTAGTAATAAGGTCCATTATTATACTTATCTTTGAAAAGACAAAAACAGGTACCAGTTCCACACTGTAGTTAGCTGAGATGCACTTTTAATATTGAGCAGTTATAAAAATATAAACAAGTAAATCCAACGCGAACAAGAACAAAACAGTTTAAGCGCTTTTCATCCGGATATTATCCAGACTTCTTCAGAACACTGTTTAAGTTATAAACCTGTTTTAAAAACCCTAATTACATGACATCATCAAATGGGTGTTACTACTTACATTCAGTTTCTTAAAAAGAAACATTCACATATTAAATCCCCAACATTTTCTTACCCTACCAAAATACGTAAAGATCATTTCACCATAACAGAAATTCATCAGTTCTTATTAAAATAAAGCAAATAACATCAATAGAATAAAAACGATGCACACAGCAAGGTATACCTATATAACTAAATAACAAAGTAAATAACGGCTGGCATACGCTAACCTATGATCAACCTAAGCGGCTAGAAAACCTCCTAACACACATAATACATGACAAGTAAACAACAAAATACCTATATTAATTAAAATAGTTAATGCCAATATTACCTATATCAAAGTCACTAACAAATAAATATAACACCGTTGCAAAGTATTAACACCAACTGTTCCAGTTGAACAAATACATATTCATACAAAGATTTGTTAAAGCTATATAATCAGCAACACAGCTTTTTTGAGGAAATAACATACTAACAAAATCATATTACCATATAGCACAAAATGAAAAATAACGTAATATAAATGGTAAACCATGGTAACTATCACTCCTGTTAACTAATAGTTAAATAAAGAGCCTGTGAACATATGTATAAACAGCAACACCAACAGGAATCTATATTATCTGGGCTGTTAGATCAAACAATAATACTCTCTTAATACAAACACCTAAACAGTAATAAATACAATAACAGTAAATGTGTGATAAAGTGTTATAACCCAGATTCATAACTATGGTCTTAAGAGAATTCTTAACGGGATTAAATAATACCAAGTAAGTAATTAATATCACCTGCACCTACAAAAACAAAAACAGATGGATACAAGTCTATATATGCAAGAATAACATTATAACAGTACATTGTATTCTTTATTATTATTTAATATACTTAATGTTTTATTTCTTATATATTTATTTAATACTCATTCTCGTCTTAGTAAGCCCTTTAATTTCAATACACATGCTATAGAGTAGGTTTCATTTAAACCCGGATAATTACAGGCATCAAGCCTAAGTTGCCAACATAACTCGCTTTTTTCAAGTAATAACTTGACAACTTTCTCTTCACCTAACCTTTTTGTGTTTCGTGATGGTATTTGGGTTATCACTTTAAATTTAATATAATGGTCCTGGTTGGTTTCACAATGTCTAGCTAACGCATTATCTAATTTATGCCTCCGTATAGCATAAGTATGTTCGTATATCCTTTCTCATAATCTACGATCGGTTTTACCGATGTAGAAAGCTGGACATCGTTGGCACTGTGCTAAATAAACCACCATTTTAGTATTACAATTGAACTTGTCTTTAACAAAGTAAGTCCTATTCCTAATCCAAAATCTATTTCCTACATCAATATATCTACAATAACGGCATGCATCACATCTACACATGCCCGCATTCATCTTTATTGGCTTCGATGGTAATTCCAATAGGCTTTTTAAATTTAGGCATCTCCTATAAGTAATATTAGGGTGTTTCCCTATTTCATTATAAATTCCCCCATCCATGGACATCATGGGCCAAAATTTCCTAATTATCTTTTGTATTTCTTCTGCTATTGGGCTAAATGTAATTATTAATGTAAGTGAATAGGAGTTGTATGATTACTCCTTGCATCAATGTTACTTACTTCAATATTGCCCTCCTGTTGGGTAAATGTTTCTACCATCAATAACTCACTTACATCATGTTTACTCAGAATAGGTTTATAAGTGCCTTCATTTCTTTTAACCTGTACTTCATTGATCACCTTAGATAAGAGACTACTAGGATAACCCCTGTGCAAAATTGTGCATATTTCTTAATTTTTTGCACTCTTCCCTGAAATCATCTTCTAGGGTAATCATCCTCTCTTCACCACTGACTTTTTCTGGTGTAAGGGGTGAGAACTAGTAAAGTGCAAAAATGAGTTTGAATAGGTGATTTTCCTATAAATCCTAGCTTTGTATCTTTGTTCTATAGTGTTCTTTTCAAGTTCCACGTCCAAGTAGTGTATTTTATGTTCCTGAAATTCCATGGTGACTCTCAAAAATTTTACTGTTTGATTAAAAAAATCCACCAGTTTTTTAGCTATCTGGAAATCACACTCCACAATGAGGAAGATGTCATTCAAAAATCTTGTGTAGAACACTATTCTTTCCATCCACATACTATTGAAAACAAAATTGTTTTCCCAGTATGCCATCACCAGGTTCGCAAAGCTAGCTCCACAAGGGGAACCCATAGCAGCCCCATTTTTTTGGAGATAGAACTTATCATCAAAGGTAATGAAGTTATTCTTTAAAATAATACCCAAAAGTTCCTCCACTAATCTCAAGTCGTTATCGGTTGCACCCTTAGATCTAATAAAGTCTAGCACCCAGTCGATACCCATATCTTGTGGGATAGATGACTAAAGGTTGCAGACGTCAACTGTAAGGAAATTCAGCTCTTCCTTAAGTTCTGTGGTATTGATCTTTTTTAGGAAGGACCACAAATCCTTACAAATCTGTTTTTCTTTAATCACAAATTTTTTAAAGATGGTGTCTACGACCTTTGCACAAGGGTATGTGATAGACTGCCTTGCATCCACCAATGCTCTCATTGGTGGATCCTGTGTCCCCTTGTGGATTTTAAGTGTTACAAATATACAGTGTAGTCTCGGTGATAGTATTGTGAGGTTGTTATTAAGTTGAACATCGGTTATACCATCTATAAACAAATCATTAATAAACATTCTAATCCTATTATACGCGATGTTCAGTTCATTCAAACTTACTACCTCATATCTATCTTTTTCTAAAATTTCTAACATTTTCTTAACATAATGTTCAGAATTCATCACCACCAGGCCACCCCCTTTATCAGGTTTCATCAACCAGATGGGAAGGCTACGGAAAGATGTTAATAAAAATCTTTCTTCCACAGACACATTATATTCCTTTGAATTCCTTTTCCTATTGTTATTTTTTGCCAAAAGTTCCCTAAATTCATAGTTTCATAGTTTAGTACTAGGCTATCTGCCCTAGGGCATTTATAAGCCTAGCCATAGTATATGTGGCTTTTCGCCACCCCATGTATCGGTACAAAAGTATAGATTTAGTTTACTGTGCCTCTGTCTAGTAGTGACACAGAGATGACCCCTGGGGTAAACCTACGATCTCCCATCCACTCGTCAAGATTTCTCTTGAAGAGAGTTAGTGAGGGGCTTTGCCTAACATGAACTGGGATCCTGTTCCAGAGTGTGGGAAGCCTCTGAGTTATGAATCTGTCCCTCCAGCATGTCCTATTCATATTTGTGCTGAGGTTTAGATCTTTAGCTCTCGTGGTTCTGATGCATTTGGATTTTTTTGAGATGGAGCATGTCCATCAATTCCTGATTGGACATGGCCTTGTATGTCAGGCATAGATCACCTCTGAGTAGGCGGTATGCTACTGAATAGAGCTGGAGTTTCTTTAGTCTGGCAGCATATGACATATGTTGGAGACCCTTGATCCTCTTGGTGAGGTACCTTTGGGGTCTCTCCAGCTGCTGCAGGTGCCGGGTGTGGTACATACCAAATTGAGCATTGTACTCAATCATGGGCCTGATAAGGGAGGAGTATAGGGGTACAATGACCTCCTTTGATCTGGATGTGAATCCCTTCATGATAAGGTGGGCAAGGTAGATGGTCTTTCTAACCACTTTGGCAACGTGGGTGTCGAATGAGAGGTCACTGTCAACTTGGGTCCCCAAGTCTCTGATTACATTTTCCATACTCAATGGGTTACTGCCTATGCGATAATTTGTGGGTACTTTGTTTTTCCCAAAGGGGATGACTATACATTTTTTGGCATTTAGTTTAAGGCCATGACTTCGGCACCAGTTGTCCGTCTCAGTAAGGCCTTTCTGTAGGATGCATGTGTCAGCTGGTGTATCGACTATGGCGCCTAGTTTGCAGTCATCTGCGAACTTTGTCAGCCACAACCCTCCCATGTTTGCTTTCACATCTGAGAAATAAATGCCGAACAAGAGGGGTCCCAGGACAGAGCCCTGTGGGACACCACTTGTGACTGGCTTTGAGTCTGACATAGCTCCAGCGATTTTGACTTTATGGGTTCTGTCCTTTAGCCAGTTTGCAACCCATCTTGTGAAATATGGGTTTACATTTAAGCTGTTGAGCTTGTCTATGATGCCTGAGTGGGGTATTGTGTCGAAGGCTTTAGCCAAGTCCAGGTAGGCTGTATGGACTGCTTTGCCCTCATCAATGGCTCTAGTGACTGTTTCAAAAAAGTCTACCAGGTTCAAAAGGCAGGAACTGCCCTTTACAAAGCCAAACTGGTTAGGATCAAGTGTCTGTAGGTCCCTGATGTCTCTGTTTATGAGTTCCATAATGATTCTTTCCATAGCTTTGCAGACCAGGCTGGTTAAGCTTATGGGGCGGTAGTTTCCAGGGTCTGTAGAGGAGCCTCCTTTGTGGAGTGGGACCACTGTTGCTGTATGCCAGTGTTCAGGTACATATCCTGTAGTAAGGCTAAGGTTAAACAGCATTCTTATTTGGGGGTTTAGTTCCTCTTGGAGATTACGTAGCACTCAACCCGGGATACCGTCAGGTCCCATAGATGCTGTGTTTTTAGCTTTGCTGAGAGCGGCTCTCACCTGGACATCTGAGATGACAGGGAGATTACATACAACTGGGATAAATATTTCTTCTTTTGGGGGTGAGGGAGGGGAGAAGTTTGCACTGAACCAGTCTGCCAGTATGTTGGCAATATCTGTGGGTTCAGTGTATTTTTTGTCATTATGAACTAACTCTGAGCATATCTGAGGGTTTCCACCCAGGTTTCTAACATAGCTGAAGAAGGCCTTATGGTTATCTTTAGTGTCCTTAGCGATTTTTCTCTCAAAGTTGGCCTTGGATGTTTTTATGAGTGAATGTAGTTTTTTGCTAGTGCTGGTCAGAGATGCCTTCCCTTTATGGGATTTTGCTCTGTCTTGCAGTAGCTTCCTTCTTTTGTTATACAGTTTGTTTATGGCTGGGGTCCACCAGACAGGATGCCTGCCCTTGGTGGAGAGGGTCTTGGTTTTATTTGGAATTGCATGATCCATGCATTCTTGGAGATGTCCATAGAAAGCATTTGTGAAGGATTCAGCATTGTGGGATGTGGTTTCCTCTGCCCCAGGGGGCTTAAAGGATACCATCTCAGTCTTCAGAAGTGTAAAGCTGGCTTTTGAGAAGTTTCTTACTGTAGTCTTTTGTGCTGGGGGGTGGAGGTGGGATATGAATATCCAGGGTGATTAGTTTGTGGTCAAATCTCACTAGTGAGGGGTATACTTCCGGTGTGGAGCATTTTGTCCCCATGTTTGTGATGATCAGGTCTAGAATATTTTCTCCCCATGTGGGAGAGGTGACTAGCTGTTCCATTGCATTTGAGTTAATGAATTCCAGGAACCTTTCGGCTAGGGTGTTAGGGCTAGAATAATGCACCCAGTCTATGTTAGGATAGTTGAAGTCTCCCAATATGATGGTATTTGGTGAGATAGTCACATCCTCCAATGTCTTCAGGAAGGCTGAATGGGGGTTCCTGAGATTGGGAGGGTGGTCTGTAACATGCTACCAGTTGTATAGCAGTTTTGCCTACAGTTAGTAGCAATTGGATGGTCTCCGATGCTTCATGTGTTGCCACTAACCTGGAGGTGTGGGTGTCCTTGATGAATATGGACACTCCCCCACCCTTTGTGGTTCGGCCCGGGTTTTGGGGCCGAAAAGCATGATACGAGGTATAGCCTGGTAGCACTGGGGTGCTCTCAGGAGCCTTGAACCAGGTTTCAGTTACTGCACAGACGTCGATGTTCTCCATACTGAGGAGTGCATCAAGTGCCTGCATCTTGAGATTTAGACTTCTGGCGTTGAGCAGCATTACCCTTGGATTTTTCCATTTTTGTTTTCTAAGGAGGTGGGTTTGTCTTTTGAGCTGTGCCTAAAAAAGGCACTTTGGGGGTGGCAAGAGCCTTAGCCAATATCCGGAAGCCCAGTGGTGACAGGTGCAAGCCGTCCCTTGCGAAGCAGCGTGGCTTGTCCAGCATGTCATCCCAAGCAGACAGACATTGGATCCCCCTAGAATGACACCAGTAATTGAGCCAATTATTAAAGCTGATCATCTTGTCCTTGTATTGTGGCATCATTCTTGGTGAGGGCAAGATGCAGCTCAGGGCCAGGGTCATACCAGCCTGGGCTACATAACCAGAGAGCTCCTCTATGTCTCTTTTCATGTAGTCCAGGGAGGTACATCTCAGGTCATTCACGCCGGCATGGACAATGACGGAGTCATATTTGTACTTGCTTTGGAGTGACCTGAGTGCATGTGTTATGTGGCGGATCCTAGCTCCTGACAGGCAGCTCACCATTACCCTCTCCTTGTTTAGCCTGGTAAGCGGAACGTCAGTGTGTCTGACTATAGAGTGACCAATTACTAGTGTATCAGGCATGGTGTTTGGCCTTAAGGGCTGTGATTGTTTGACACACTGCTTTATTGAAGTATGTGTTTCATGTGTTATGTTTTGAGGTGGTGGATTTTTGGGTGTCTGCTTTGGGAGCCTCTGTTGTTTTGGTAAGTTTTTTATTAGAGCCTCCGAGTATGTCTTTGTGTTATGTGATTGGTTTGCAATTGTGGTAGGTCTATGTGGGACTGGGTTTGCTGTGTGTGTGGTTACCTTCTCCTCCTGTCTGGTCTTGCCAGTCCTGAGTTGAGAGAGTTGCATCTTTCACATGTATTTGTGTTTGTTGAGGAGAGGGTTGTCTGTGTACATGAGACAATTGTAGCATTGTCTCAAGATTCCCAGATTAACCAGCTGAACTGGAGAGGATGCCAGTGATCCACCACTCGACATGCTAGAATAGTATAAGGGAGTGCTGTGCCTTTAAGGGAAGTGGGTATTCACAGGGTTGGTAGGTGGATGTAGTGCTTACTTTAGTTTGAGAGTGCTTACTTAGAAGAGAGGTTTTGAGAACAAGTGCTAGGCTTATAATATAGCGAGTAGACTGATAATTCTAAGAGTAGAGCTTACTTAAGGGAAAATTTGAAGAGCAGACTTAGCGGAGTCAGAAAAAGTTTAACCTTATTTAAACAACCAATTACTACAAGCTCTTGTGCTGAGGTCACTCATTCAGGGACAGATAGGCTGCTCAAGGCTCCCCACTCCCACTGGTGAGCAAAGAAACTTCCTTCTATCCAAGTAAGTCAATGGACAACACAGGAACTACACCACAGCCCAGAATACAGCAAAGCCTGTATACTGGTCTAAACTAGTCGAGGAGAGGCGGGAAAACAAGGATTTTTTTTGTTTTTGTGATAGAAAGTACACATAAATGCAGGAAACAGTAATAAATGTTCACATAGTAGTTCAAACATGTTAATCAATGCATTTACAGGTGGGTTAAAGGTACTAGTAACCCTAAGTTCATCTTGTCTACATGATGAATTACCTAACAACACAACCAAATTCAACTTCTGTATGAATAACTTAAAATCAATCAAGAAATCAGCCAAATCATACTTATTTGTTGGCACAAATGTCAAACCCTTAGAAAATAACTCAACAAGGGAACTGTCAATATCATACTCAGTGTAATTGTAGACGTTGAAATCGCCTTCTTTATTAACAACCGATCTACAATGGTGTGATACTTCTGGTCTAGTCAGTAAGTTGTCATCTAAATTCAGTTCCTCTTGTTGCTGTGGGTATTGTACATTCTCTGGGGGTAACATACATTTGTGGACCATTTGTTCCCCCTCCCCCTCCCCCTCTGTAGTTTTTTCGTTGCGGTTTTTGTTGTGATTGTAGTTGTTGTTGTGGGTAACTGTCCCTTTCATTAGGGTTCGTCTGAAAATTGTCCAAGTCCACTCCTGCACTGATAAAATTACCACTGTCATTACCATTTTGGCCCTGATTCCAATTAGTCCTTGATGTTGATGGAATTTCTTGGTCAAGGGGTATTCTTGGGCTAGGAGGGGTTACTTGGTTAGGCCTCCCTTGGGGGTATCCTGCCCCCTGTGAAGTTGGTGGTTTTGGGTAAGTAGTACCCTCTCCATACACCTCCATATCTCTCTTCAGTTTCTTTATTTTTATTGTTTTAAGCTTTTCAAGTTGTTGTGCTATACTAGAAAAAATACGATTATAGTCGTACTGATAACGACTCAATATGATATCAGTTTTAATATCAGCTTCCAACAATAAAATATCATTAGCCAGGTTGTTAATTATTTTTTAATAATGTTTCAACATGCATTTAAGTAATTCCAACCCTTGGTTACTAAATAGTGCCACAAGTTCTTTATGAAAGTCTAACCCTGATTCTAGGCCTGTTGGGTATTGCCAATACCTCAGGCCCTTTGGTACGATTTTCTCTTTAATGTATTTATCAAAATAATTGAGTTCCATCTGGAGTTTCTTCACTTTTAAAAGTTTAGCATAAAATATTTTCAACTTTTCAGTAATACTCACATTTATCTCATCTTGGGCTTCTGTATTAAAATGTCCTTGTTGGTTATCCAGGTTTAATTCATTACTTAACCAATTAATAATGTCCTGAGTAACAGTTAAAACCGGAATAAGAAGCCCACTGTTTGATATACTAGATTGTCTGTGGTTAACCATATTCACCGCATTATTAACTTCGACACTGCTACCATGCTGTGAACCCACTTGTTGTTCCTGTTCGCCCACTACCGGACAGGTAGTTATAGACATAGGAGTCCTAACCACGTTCAAAGAACCAGGGCTCCGTACATTCACATCAGAAATCTGGTCGACCTTTGCAGTTAAGCGTTCCAATCGCTCATTCATCAGCTCAATGAGATGAGTTAAATTTCCTCCTTCCATCTCCTCACTTTGAGTTGGCGTCTCCACACTCATAGTGTGGCAAACTGTTCCTGTTGTAAAACTCAATCCACACAAAACAAAAGTACGACTTACTTAAAAAAGACAAAAACAGGTTCCAGTGCCACACTGTAGTTAGCTGAGACGCACTTTTAATATTGAGCAGTTATAAAAATATCCACAAGTACATCCAACACGAACAAGAACAATACAGTTTAAGCGCTTTTTGTCTGGATATTATCCGGACTTCTTCAGAACACTGTTCAAGTTAAAAACCTGGTATAAAAACCCTCGTTACATGACATCATCAAATAGGCGTTACTACTTACATTTAGTTTCTTAAAAAGAAACATTTCACATATTTAAATGCCCAATACTTTCTTACCCTACCAAAATACGTAAAAATCATTTCACCGTACCAGAAATTCATCAGTTCTTATTAAAATAAAATAAATAACATCAACAGAATAAAAACGATGCACACAGCATGAAATGATTTTTACGTATTTTTGGTAGGGTAAGAAAGTATTGGGCATTTAAATATGTGAATGTTTCTTTTTTTTCTAACCAAGTAACCCCTCCTAGCCCAAGAATACCACTTGACCAAGAAATTCCATCAACATCAAGGACTAATTGGAATCACGGCCAAAATGGTAATGACAGTGGTAATTATATCAATGCAGGAGTGGACTTGGACAATTTTCAGATGAACCCTAATGAAAGGGACAGTTACCCACAACAACAACTACAATCACAACAAAACCACAACAAAAAAATTACAGAAGGGGAGGGGGAACAAATGGTCCTCAAATGTATCTTACCCCCAGAGAACGTACAATACCCACAGCAACAAGAGGAACTGAATTTAGATGACAACTTACTGACTAGACCAGAAGTATCACACCATTGTAGATTGGTTGTTAATAAAGAAGGTGATTTCAACATCTACAATTACACTGAGTATGATATCGACAGTTCCCTTGTTGAGCTATTTTCTAAGGGTTTGACATTTGTGCCAACAAATAAGTATGATTTGGCTGATTTGTTGATTGATTTTAAGTTATTCATACGGAAGTTGAATTTGGTTGTGTTGTTAGGTAATTCATCATGTAGACAAGATGAACTTAGGGTTACTAGTACCTTTAACCCACCTGTAAATGCATTGATTAACATGTTTGAACTACTATGTGAACATGAATTTAGGGAACTTTTGGCAAAAAATAACAATAGGAAAAGGAATTCAAAGGAATATAATGTGTCTGTGGAAGAAAGATTTTTATTAACATCTTTCCGTAGCCTTCCCATCTGGTTGATGCAACCTGATAAAGGGGGTGGCCTGGTGGTGATGAATTCTGAACATTATGTTAAGAAAATGTTAGAAATTTTAGAAAAAGATAGATATGAGGTAGTAAGTTTGAATGAACTGAACATCGCGTATAATAGGATTAGAATGTTTATTAATGATTTGTTTATAGATGGTATAACCGATGTTCAACTTAATAACAACCTCACAATACTATCACCGAGACTACACTGTATATTTGTAACACTTAAAATCCACAAGGGGACCCAGGATCCACCAATGAGAGCATTGGTGGATGCAAGGCAGTCTATCACATACCCTTGTGCAAAGGTCGTAGACACCATCTTTAAAAAATTTGTGATTAAAGAAAAACAGATTTGTAAGGATTCGTGGTCCTTCCTAAAAAAGATCAATACCACAGAAGTTAAGGAAGAGCTGAATTTCCTTACAGTTGACGTCTGCAACCTTTAGTCATCTATCCCACAAGATATGGGTATCGACTGGGTGCTAGACTTTATTAGATCTAAGGGTGCAACCGATAATGACTTGAGATTAGTGGAGGAACTTTTGGGTATTATTTTAAAGAATAACTTCATTACCTTTGATGATAAGTTCTATCTCCAAAAAAATGGGGCTGCTATGGGTTCCCCTTGTGGAGCTAGCTTTGCGAACCTGGTGATGGCATACTGGGAAAACAATTTTGTTTTCAATAGTATGTGGATGGAAAGAATAGTGTTCTACACAAGATTTTTGAATGACATCTTCCTCATTGTGGAGTGTGATTTCCAGATAGCTAAAAAACTGGTGGATTTTTTTTAATCAAACATTAAAATTTTTGAGATTCACCATGGAATTTCAGGAACATAAAATGCACTACTTGGATGTGGAACTTGACAAGAACACTATAGAACAAAGACACATAGCTAGGATTTATAAGAAAATCACCTATTCAAATTCATTTTTGCACTTTACTAGTTCTCACCCCTTACACCAGAAAAAGTCAGTGGTGAAGGGGCAGCTAGTAAGAGCTGCAAGGATGATTACCCTAGAAGATGATTTCAGGGAAGCGTGTGAAAAATTAAGAAATATGTTTTTGCACAAGGGTTATCCTAGTAGTCTCTTATCTAAGGTGATCAATGAAGTACAGGTTAATATAAATGAAGGCACTTATAAACCTATTCTGAGTAAACATGATGGAAGTGAGTTATTGATGGTAGAAACATTTACCCAACAGGAGGGCAATATTGAAGTAAGTAACATTGATGCAAGGAGTAATCATATAACTCCTGTTCACTTACATTAATAATTACATTTAGCCCAATAGCGGAAGAAATACAAAAAATAATTAGGAAATGTTGACCTATGATGTCTATCGATGGGGAAATTTATAATAAAATAGGGAATCACCCTTATATTGCCTATAGGAGAAGCTTAAATTTAAAAAGCCTACTGGAATTACCATCGAAGCCAATAAAGATGAATGCGGGCATGTACAGATGTGATCCATGTCGTTATTGTAGATATTTCGATGTAGGAAATAGATTTTGGATTAGGAATAGGACTTATTTTGTTAAAGACAAGTTCAATTGTAATAGTAAATTGGTGGTTTATTTAGCACAGTGCCAAGGATGTCCAGCTTTCTACATTGGTAAAACTGATCGTAGATTACGAGAAAGGATATACGAACATACGTATGCTATACAGAGGCATAAATTAGATAATGCGTTAGCTAGACATTGTGAAACCAACCAGGACCATTATATTAAATTTAAAGTGATAACCCAAATATCATCACGAAACACAAAAAGGTTAGGTGAAGAGAATGTTGTCAAGTTATTACTTGAAAAAAGCGAGTTATGTTGGCAACTTAGGCTTGATGCCTGTAATTATCCGGGTTTAAATGAAACCTACTCTATAGCATGTGTATTGAAATTAAAGGGCTTACTAAGACGAGAAGGAGTATTAAATAAATATATAAGAAATAAAACATTAAGTATATTAAATAATAATAAAGAATACAATGTACTGTTATAATGTTATTCTTGCATATATAGACTTATATCCATCTGTTTTTGTTTTTGTAGGTGCAGGTGATATTAATTACTTACTTGGTATTATTTAATCCCATTAAGAATTCTCTTAAGACCATAGTTATGAATCTGGGTTATAACAGTTTATCACACATTTACTGTTATTGTATTTATTACTGTTTAGGTGTTTGTATTAAGAGAGTATTATTGTTTGATCTAACAGCCCAGATAATATAGATTCCTGTTGGTGTTGCTGTTTATACATATGTTCACAGGCTCTTTATTTAACTATTAGTTAACAGGAGTGATAGTTACCATGGTTTACCATTTATATTACGTTATTTTTCATTTTGTGCTATACGGTAATATGCTTTTGTTAGTATGTTATTTCCTCAAAAAAGCCATGTTGCTGATTATATAGCTTTAACAAATCTTTGTATGAATATGTATTTGTTCAACTGGAACAGTTGGTGTTAATACATTGTAATGGTGTTATACTTATTTGTTAGTGACTTTGATATAGGTAATATTGGCATTAACTATTTTAATTAATATAGGTATTTTGTTGTTTACTTGTTATGTATTATGTGTGTTAGGAGATTTTCTAGCCGCTTAGGTTGATCATAGGTAAGCGTATGCCAGCCGTTAATTACTTTGTTATTTAGTTATATAGGTATACCTTGCTGTGTGCATCGTTTTTATTCTATTGATTTTATTTACTTTATTTTAATAAGAACTGATGAATTTCTGTTATGCTGAAATGATCTTTATGTATTTTGGTAGGATAAGAAAGTATTGGGAATTTAAATATGTGAATGTTTCTTTTTAAGAAACTGAATGTAAGTAGTAACGCCCATTTGATGATGTCATGTAACGAGGGTTTTTAAAACAGGTTTTTAACTTAAACAGTGTTCTGAAGAAGTCCAGATAATATCAGGACGAAAAGCGCTTAAACTGTATTGCTCTTGTTTGTGTTGGATTTACTTGTGGATATTTTTATAACTGCTCAATATTAAAAATGCGTCTCAGCTAACTACAGTGTGGAACTGGTACCTGTTTTTGTCTTTTCGAAGTAAGTCGTACTTTCATTTTGTGTTGTGTGAATTATACTTATCTTAACTGAATTCAGTGTCCTCAGAACAAAAGCCTCAAAACAGCATTTTAAGAAGTCTCATTGTAAGGCATCAGAAAGTTTTCAAACAATATTATATCGTGATGAACCAGAACTTCAGCTGCTCTTCTTAATACACTAAAGCACAAATACCAGACTTGTTAAAATACACTCACTTTAATTCTCTAAATAGAAGGTTAGCACTTTTGTTTAAAACTATGTTAAACTTCTTTAGACACCATAAAAATGACACCACATCCTTATATACTACAAACTTTACTCCTGTTGGATGTTCACATAAATTCATTTAAAGCCACCTTGCCTAGGACAGTCATATGCAATCACACACTCTTAAATCAGTGTTATTATAAACAAACAATTTTCTTTCTTAAGCTTTTAATTTTAAAACTGGTGCTATAGAGCTATGCTCATTAATGCATGGCCAGCTGTCAGCTTGTAGCCGCACTTGCCACTTTAATTCCTTCAACTCCAAATACACCCCCATGCTTTATCTTCTACGGTACCATGATCTATAATCATGAAAGAAAACTGGTGCCCTTTGTATTCATTAATATGCTTGGCCAGGGCATTATTTAAGTTTTTCCTTCTTATTGCATATTCATGCTCATATGTCCTGTGGCACAGTCGCCTCTCCATACTTCCAATATAGAATATGGAACATGAATCACAAACAGCTAAATAAACAACTGCTTTAGAATTACAGTTGTATTTACTTTTTAACTGATATGTTACATTCCTCACAATAAAACTATCCCGTTTTAATTTTGCAACACCAGTTGCAAGCACCATATTTGGTCATACTACAATTACCTAGAAAGAGCACTTGCTCTGCATATTTAAGTATTTCTTTAATGCTCTTTGCTTTACGATATACTATTGTACGCTGTTCACCTACTTGCTGTCTAATGTGGGGGTCATCCAACAGAATGGGACAGTTTTTCTCAAAAATGTGTCTTAAGCTACTATATTGCTCACTATAAGTAATGATCAAAGCTGTGGAAAATTCTTAATTAGCATCTAAACCGAAACGCTGTTCTTGTGGAATTTGTGATGCTAGCTTACTCACATTTAGACAATCGCTGCCACTGTGGTTATTTGCCTCATTAATTCTATTAGTACTGTCTAAAATGGGTCTAAAATGGCCACTTGCTCTTTTACTAGCAATTTCTTGGATTAAATTATCAATGAGGTCAATGGGATATGCCCTCTTAATGAGCATAGAACGTAAAGTATTACATTCATCCAAGAAGTCCTCTTGTCTAGTGACCATTCGGAATGCTCTCACTAACTGCCCTTTGACGACAGATTCTTTTTGATGTTCAGGGTGAGAGCTACTATAATGTAAGAAACAATTCGAATATGTTTCTTTCTATGTTTCTTTGCTATGTATCTCTCATTCTTTCATCTTTTAACAAGTGGACACCTAAATATTCCATATGTTCAAGACTAATATTCCAGGTAAAGCCCAAAACATTGGTAGTGCCATTAATATATTCAAGAAATCCCTCCAACATTTCCAATGACCCTTTCCAAATAATACTTATGTCATCTTGAAATATATGATATGATCATAAGAATTTATTATAACAAGTATTGAATATGACATGCCTCTCCTAGCAGGCCATAAAGATGTTTGCATATGCACCTTCACAAGGTGACCCCGTCGCAATTCCCCTTTTCTGCAAATAATATTTGTTATTAAAGGCAACAAAATTGTTACTAAGGACCATTTCTAAAAGTTCTATAATGAGATTAATTTTCCCTTGTGGTATCCTTCATTCTACTAACATTTTGTTTAGCCATTCTAACCCTGTTGTTTGGGGAATAACAGTGTATAAATCGCAAACATCTATTGTTACCATTATGTCACTTTGACTTCATTCATATGTTGTAAGAAGGTCCACAAGTCCTTACAAATCTGATTCTCTTTTCCTAACACATTTTTAAACTCGTAGTCCAAATGCATGCCGATGTAATGGAATCCCTCCCATCCACAAGGGGCCACATCTGAGGATCCTCTATGCTTTTGTGGATCTTGGGGATCCCAAAAAAAACATGGAATTTCTGGGGTGGGTGTATTTAAGTAATTGTAGAAGTTGAGATCTATCTGTTTCTCTAAAAAATGTCACTTAATTTCATGTACATCCCTCTATATGCTCCATTTAATTCATTTAAGGAGACCTCTTCATATGTATCAGTGTTCAAAATCTCTGTCATTTTATTAATGTAAATGTGTGTGCTCGTAACTACTACCCCTCCCCCCTTGTCATGCTTCATTATTCTGATTTTTCTGCTTTTAGTTGTTTTAAATTTTTTTCCTCTTGTTTACTTAAGTTGGTCTTGTTGTTACCTAATCTTCTTCTGTCTCTATGTAAATATTTTAAGTCAAACTCACAAACCTTTTCATAATTAGCTAAACGAGGGTGTAGGGGTGGGTTTATGTACTACTGATACTATACCTATTACACACATTAGTATACACATTACTTTGGTGTAACAATGCAAAATTCAACTTTCTCAGATATAACTTCAAATCAATCACCATACTACTAAAATCAGACACACTCGCTAGTATGAATGTCATACCTTTAGCGAATAAATCAGCAACAATGCGGTCAATGTGTACTTCTGAAAAATTGTAAACTTTAAAGTCCTTTTCAGTGTTAAAAACAATCTTACAAGTCTTTTCCACATTAAATTCACTTTCACATCGGTATACAAGCTCCATAGTACCACAATTTTCATTAATAACTGCAGTCATTATTTCCATATCGGGAACAAAGTTTATGTCCTCCAATACTTGTTTTTGGTTTCACCCCATGAAACCCTGCTTGCTGATGCTGCCTATTCTAAGAGTCCATTCTGCTTCTTATTCTCTCAGACCTTCTTAAATCTGGAAACTCTTTATTGTATGACCTGGTGGCTTCATTGTCTTCATCCCTCACATCACCAACAGCCCCATTCTTTACATCATTATCATTAGCTCTTATATTTTTATTAGAATGTCTGTTCCTCTACTGGGAACTAGGAGGCTTAGGATATGCCACCTCATTGGCATAATCATTTAGATCTCTGTCAGTTTTGTTCATTTTCCCAGATTTCAGCTTCTCATTCTATTTGTCTATACTATTATAAATCCGCATAAGCTCATATTTTGACCACTCATAGAACACATCCTCTCTAATAGCCCTGTCCAAAGATGTTAATTCATTAGTAAACATGATGATATCTTTTTGATTATATTTAACTAGTAGTTCTAATAATTCAATTTCAAACTTGTCAAACATTTTAAGTAGGTCTATGTGAAGGGCTGAGTTGTTAACTGGGCCCATTGGATAACACCAAAACTGCAAACCTTTACGGATGATTTTTAGCGTTTTTAAGTTGTAACTGTTTACATTTTATAAGTTTAGTTTAGTGATATGTTTTTTTGGGGGGAATTGTTGGTTATGACACAATTTACTGACTACCTCTGTGCATCAAAGACATAAGTGCCAGACTGCGGTGAATTTTTGAATTCCCATCCAGTAGTCCAAGTTACACTTAGGGTTTGAAAGGGATCTTGTTTCACATGGATGAGAAGCCTATTCCAGAGAACGGGAATTTTTTGAGATACATATTTGTCTTTCCAACATATCCTATATATGTTGCAAGCAAAAGCTAGATCTTTAGAGCTAGTAATTCTGATACTGTTTGTTTTGCAGACGTGCCAAATGTTCATAACTGTAAGGTGCAGGAATGGCTTGTATGCCAAGAATGGACTACTTCTCAGTTGTCTGCAGGAGACTGGGTAAAGAGATAGAGTTTTGAGGGAGTCCACATTGGAGATTGTGCTCTGTATTCTTTTTTATAAATCATGAATGCAATACCTTTTGATGATGGTTCTATCTTCATTAATGCATCACATTTAGATAATAGCTCTGTCAGCATTATTTCATCATGAATCATTGTTGTGTCATCATTCATAGGTTCCTAGGTGTGTACTAGGCTAATGGCCCTGGAACCTTTATAAACATAGCCCATAGGATTACCCTGGCATCATGCCACCCGATCTTAATTCCCAGTGCCTCTGCCAAGTAGAGCTACTGGAGTGATCCCTGGGGTGAATTTTCTATTTCCCATGTATGACCTTTACATGATGGTCCCGTCACCATTAGTGTATCTCCTTTAGACAATGGTTCTGTCATCATCAGTGCATCACCTTTACTTGATGGTTCTGTCATCATTAATGCATCCCCTTTAGATGACAATTTTGTCATCATTAATGTGTGACTTAGATACCTCATTAATGTATCACCTTTAGATGATAGTTCTATCATAATTAATGCATCCCCTTTAGATGATGGGTCGCTAAACCTTATTGCATCACTTTTACATGATGATTCTGACATTAATGCAACATCTTTAGATGACAGTTCTGATATCATTAATGTATCTCATTTAGATCATGGTTCTGTCATCATTAACGTATCACCTTTGGCTGATCATTCTGACAGGATGGGATGAGGTTCTGTTATAATCAACTCATTCACTCCAATGGAGCTCAGGAAGTTTGCAATGTAACTTCCAATGGGCGGAGCCTAAGCCTTCTGACAGAATCAAATTATGTCCTCACATTTCGAACAAATGTTCATATCTCTGGAACCATAAGGGTTATTAAAGCTGTATGAATGGCAAACTCTTCGGCACAAACTATTTTTATAGTGGTAGTATTCTTCAGGTTCTAGGTCTCAAACTGAATTTTATAAGTCACAGTAAACACAGTAACTATTACATTTGTAATATTTTGTAAAACAACTTACTATATCTCAGCAACAATACAAGTTACACACATACTGTCAGCAGCATTTTATTCATCTAACTATAAGCTTTCACGTGAGGCTAAGGAGTTCTGTCTGTGTTACGTCTGTTGAGATATTTAGAAAAATATGCAAATTATATTTCCCGTGCATGACCTTTACATGATGGTCCTGTCACCATTAGTGCATCTCCTTTAGAAGATGGTTCTGTCATCATCAGTGCATCACCTTTATATGATGGTTCTGTCATCAAATGCATCAACTTTAGATGACAATTTTGTCATCATTAATGTGTGACTTAGGTACCTCATTAATGTATCACCTTTAGATGATGGGTCTCTAAACATTATTGCATCACCTTTAGATGATGATTCTGACATTATTAATGTATCACCTTTCTATGATGGTTCTGACATTATTAATGTAACACTTTCAGATGACAGTTCTGTCATCATGAATGCATTACCATAGATGATGGTGCCATCATCAATAATCATCACCTTTAGATGATAGTTCTGTCATCATGAATGCATTACCTTTCTATGATGGTTCTGTCATCATTAATGCATCACAATTAGATGATGGTTCTGTCATCACCAATGCATTAGCTTTAGATGATGGTTCTGTCATCATGAATACATTACCTTTAGATGATGGCTCTCTCAACATTAACTCATCACATTTAGATAATGGTTCTGTCATCGCTGATGCAACACCTTTAGATGATAGTTCTGTCATTAATTCCTCACTATTATCAGTATCTTAGCTGCTGTTTGTGGCCTAGCTGTGACTGATTTGATGGCCATCTGGATGCAGAAAGTCTATGAGTATATTTTTTGGTACTTAATCTGTTTTCAGTGATAGTCAACAAAACTGTGTTCCATTTATTGATTTTCTTGAGATTGTTTCTTCCCTCGCCACAAAAAAAAAAAGTTTACAATTTATTCAGCTCCTTTTACTGTAATTGTGTTCTTCCCGCTTGCTCTTAAGTGTTGAAGTGGTTTTATTCTGCTGTATTTATTACTGCTTATCAGTAGCCTGATTACATTTGTCTGCTTTCTGACCCTCTTAGTTTTGGTTTTAGCACTTGGGCTTCAGGCCAGTTATTTTACATTTAAGAAGGTTTTTGTGGCCTGCACTCTTGTGGACAAACTCTTATCAAAACCCTGTCTCCCCAAGTCCATCCAAGATTCAGAACACTTTGACAGGACAATTCCTATCAGTTTCTCCTGCTAGCCTGGTTGACATGGGCATACTGAGACACTGTAGCAACTGCCTCATGTTCACTGACAACCCTCTTCTTCTAGCACATAATTCTTCTACTTGCGAGAAATGCATCTACATCAGTAACCTGGAATTCATGCTCTCTTGCACTTCAGTCAGTACCCCTGACAAAGAGGAGATTGCCAGCACAAACACCACACCACGTAGATCACATAACAAAGCGCAACACACACCAACCTATACAGAGGTCCTCAATAAACAGCAGGGACCTCCAAATCACACTCACAAACATTCCACACACAACACCAGACACATCACAGACAGCAGACAACACACCAGTGTCTCACAAACACAATCCATAAGGCATAAGAATAAACTCATACAGCCCATAAAACACAACATTAAACCAAACATACTAGTCATTGGCGACTCAATTATAAGACACACCAATGGCCCCCTCACCAGGCTTGACAAGGAGAAGATCATGGTATGTTATCTGTCACATGCCAGAATCTGCCACATCATGCATGCACTTAAGTCTCTCCACTACAGGTACAAGTATGACTCTGTCATTGTTCATGTTGGCGTGATTGACTTGAGACCTACCTCCCTGAACTATATGAAGAGAGAGACATGACTGAGCTATCAGATTATGTGTCCCAGGCAGGTATGACCCTAATGCTAAGCAGCATCCTACCTTCACCAGGAATGATACCACAATACCAACAAAAATAACTGACTTCAACACTTGGCTTAGTTTCTGGTGTCATTCCAAGGGATCCAGTATCTGTCTGCCTGGGATGACATGGTTGACAGACCTTGATGTTTTGCCAGCGATGGCCTACACTTGTCACCACTGGGATTCAGGATTCTGGCCAAGGCTCTTGCCTCCTCTATTGTGCCTTTTTAGGCAATGTCCCTCAGATAAATCTTCTAACAAAAAAGAGCTGTCAAAAAGCAAACTGAAGGCCATGCTGCTAAACCTTAGGAGCCTTATCCTGAAAATGCACTCACTGGAGGCTCTCCTAGCACTGGAAGATGCTGGCATCCATGCAGTCACGAAAACTTGGTCGAAGGCTGTGGAGACCACCCCTGCCTTACCAGGCTATACCTCATTCCACACATTCTGAACCCAAAATGAGGTTGGGAAGACTAAGGGTGGTAGAGTTTTCTATTTTCATTAAAGACAAGCACACTACCAGACTGGTTTACCAACATGATGCACTAGAACTTCTCCAGATGCAACTGACAATTGGCAAGACACCCATCCAAGTTCTAGCAAGCTATAGACCCCCCATGACTCAGGACACCCATTCCTCCTACCTGGACCTACTTGAGTTCATCAAGGTACCCCCTCACACCCTGATCCTTGGTGATTTCAACTACCCCACCATAAACTGGGTGAACTATTCTTGCTCTAATGCACTCACCCAATGATTCCTTGGCTTCATCAATTCTAATGCACTAGACCAGCTTGACTCAGCCCACAACAGGGGAGAGAGCATTCTAGACTTTGTTCTAACCAACATGGGCAACTGCTGCACCACCCCCATAGTAAGTTCTTCCCTGGTGAGATCACACAATCAGTCTGTCCATCCTATCCAACCCCCCCCCCTTCAGCTATAACCAGGCTAAAAACTTCTCAAAAACTGACTACAACCTTCTAAGGGAGGGTATCAGTAGCTTCACACCACCACCCCCCTCAGAGGATGCAGATAACTATGCTGAACAGTATGGCAGTGCAGTATACAAGCACCTGTACAACTGCATGGGCTCAGCCATACCCAACAGAACTAAACCCTGCTCCTCAAGGAAACACAAATCTATGTGGTGGACATCCTCTATCAACAAGCTTTACAATAAAAGGAAGAAACTGTTGTCCAAGGGTAAAAAGGCACAAATTCCCAAATGGAAAAACTCCCTCATTAGCCTCAACAAACAAATTAGATCACTGTTGAAGAACTCCAAACACAATTATGAATCTAAACTAGCCTCCGAAACAAAGGCTAACCGCAAAGCCTTTTTCAGTTACGTCAGAAACCTCCATGACAAAGCCCAGGTTTGCTCCAAATTAGTTCTTAATGGTACCACTTACACTGATCCTGTTTACTTAGCCAATCTTCCATCAGATAGGTTCAGTGCAAACTTCATCCCCCTGTCACCCCCAAAGGCCCACTTGACATCCCCGATACTTGCTCTGCACCTCACATCTCCATAGATCAAGTGTTAAAGGCCCTATCCAAGGCAAAGAACACAACTTTCATGGGACCTTATAGTATCCAGGGCTGTATTCTGCAACATCTTCAGCAACAACTAGCCTCGCCATTGAGCACCCTATTCAACCATAGCCTATGTATAGGCTTCATTATAGTAGAGTGGAGAACTAACATTGTCAACCCTTTGCATAAAGGTGGTGCCACTACTGACCCTGGAAACTATTGCCCCATTAGCTTGACAAGTCTGATCTGTAATGCTATGGAGCATATTATTATGGATATCATAAACAAGGACATAGGCAATCTACAAGCACTTGACTCCACTCAGTTCAAATTTGTCAAGGGCAGCTCTTGTGTGTTGAACCTAGTTGACTTTTTTCAGACTGTCACCAAGGCACTGGAGGAGGGGAAAGTCAGTACATATAGCTTACCTTGACTTGGCTAAAGCCTTTGACACAATCTCCCACTCGGGCATCATCAAAAAGCTAATACAACTTGGCGTAAATCCCTATCTCATCAGGTGGGTGGCCAACTGGCACACTGATATGACCCACAAGGTGAAAATAGGTGCCACCACCTCCGACAGCAGACCTGTCACTAGTGGTGTCCCCCAAGTATCTGTCCAGGGACCCCTATTGTTTGGCATCTACTTCTCAGAGGTCCAGGCAAAGACAAAAGGCCTGTGGCTGATCAAGTTTGTGGATTACTGTAAGTTGGGTGCTATCACTGACACCCCAAATTATGTTAACATACTTTAAGAGGGTCTCACATCAACAAATGACTGTTGTCAAGGTTATGGCCTTAAGTTAAATGCAAAAAAATGTATCATACCATTCAACAAAAACACAGCCCCTAGTGATTACCGCATTAACAGCAACTCCCTAAGACTATAACCTGTGGTGAGAGACCTGGGTACACAAGCCCCTGGGTACACAAGTTGAGAACAATCTCCCATTTGACCATCATGTAGCAGCAGTGGTCAGAAAAGCCTTTTACTTGGTTCATCTCATAAGTAAAGTAATTGCACACAGTAAAAAGGAGGTTATTACCTGTCTGTACTCCTCTCTCACTAGGCCAACAATTGAGTACAACGCCCTGTTTGGTATGTGTCTCTCCAAACACATGCACAAACTGGAAAGGCCACAGAAATACCTCACAAAGAGAATCCATGGCCTCCAAAACCTGTCCTGTATGGGCAGGATCAAACCACTGTCACTCTACTCTATATCATACAGATTGCTCAGAGGTGATCTGTGTCTGACCTACAAGGCAATCTCAGAGTCTACTCTACTAGAGATGCTCCATATTGTAAGTCTAACTCTTCACATAGTACCCGATCAAAAGGCTTAAATCTACTATGTGACATTACCAAAACCTGCTAGAGAGACAGGTTTGCCTCCCAGAGGCTGCCCCATCTCTGGAATAGACTCCCCATACACATCAAAATACGTCGCTAACCCTCTTTAACTGCAACTTTGATGAGTAGATGGGTAACCACAAATTTGTCTTAGGGGTTCCACCTGTTGTCCCTCATTGACAGGGGTGACAGGTGCTGATTGGGGTTTCTTTTTTGGGGATAAACTCTTGGCTAGGCTTGTAAGGGCCCTAGAGCCATTAGCCTAGTAATTGCCTATGATCTTATGACCTTTAGATGGTGGTTCTGTCATAATTAATGTGCCACCTTTAGATAACAGGTTGATCATTAATGTATCACCTTAAATGACAGTTCTGTCATAATTAATGTATCACCTTTATATGATGGTTCTGTCATTATTAATGTATCACCTTTAGATGATAGCAGTACACTGCTGAATCACCTTAGACACCACTGCCCTCAGTAGTAATACACGCCAATTCCATATTGATTCTCTTAAAACTAATGCATTGCTATTGGTTTTCTCAAAACTAGTCCATCGTATTTAAACACTGGATCTCCTGAAATGAATGCATCACCTTTAAAATTTCATTGTCTTCACACAAATGCATAAGTTTTAGACATTGACGATGTTGACCTAATGTACTTTCTTTAGATATTGTCTCTCCCAACACAAATGCACCCCTAGATCTTGGTTCTCTCACCACTGACATATTTCCTTTAGATATTAGCTGTCATAGCACTAATTCATTCATTTTAGATATTATACCTCTTTACACAAATGCACTGTCTTTAGACATCTAAAGGTGATACACTAAAGTATTAACTTTATACCTTGACTCTTTGACATTATTATATCTCTCAGCACCAATCATGATTTTCATACTTTAGCTCTCAGTCCTCTCTCATTGGTAACCGTAAATGGTGCTTTACATGATAAACTTCTCTTGTAGCAACAGAATTGATGCTTCAAAGTGTATCATAATCTTACAGTATCCACCTGTAATTTACTTTTTGTGTATTGTTTAAATGTTTAGCAAGAGGACTACATTCAATATTTTTGTACAGAATTTTAGAAAGTAGCTTGCTTTTCCTACTATGTTCCATGCTTTCTGTATTTGAATGTTTTTGTAACATGATGTACTACTATGTGGAGCTTTTTTCTCCAGGCCTCCACTGAAAATGGGCAATTATTGCCCAGTCAGACTTTCCTGGTAAACAAATATAAAACAAATCAATCAATCAATCAATAAATGTGCTAATGGACTGCATTCAGGCATTGACTTTCCTAAAACTAATGCAGTGTCTGGATCATTCTCTATTAATGTACACCCTTTGTGTGTTGTCTCTATCTGGATCATTCTGTGTTAATGTACAGCCTTTGCATGTTGTCTCTTTATCTGAATCATTCTTTATTAATGTACACCCTTTATGTGTTTCTCTTTATCTGGCTCATTCTGTATTAATGTACACCCTTTACTTGTCTCTTTTTCTGGATCATTCTGTGTTAATGTACAGCCTTTGCATGTTGTCTCTTTATCTGAATCATTCTGTGTTAATGTACAGCCTTTGCATGTCGTCTCTTTATCTGAATCATTCTGTGTTAATGTACAGCCTTTGCATGTTGTCTCTTTATCTGAATCATTCTGTGTTAATGTACACCGTTTGTGTATTGTCTGTTTATCTGAATCATTCTGTATTAATGTATACCCTTTATGTGTTGTCTGTTTACCTGGATCATTCTGTGTTAATGTACAACTTTTATGTGTTGTCTCTTTATCTGGATCATTCTGTGTTAATGTACACCCTTTGTATGTTGTCTCTTTATCTGGATCATTCTGTGTTAATGTACACCCTTTGTGTATTGTCTGTTTATCTGAATCATTCTGTATTAATGTATACCCTTTATGTGTTGTCTGTTTACCTGGATCATTCTGTGTTAATGTACAACTTTTATGTGTTGTCTCTTTATCTGGATCATTCTGTGTTAATGTACACCCTTTATGTGAATCATTCTGTATTAAAGTACAACCTTTGCATGTTGTCTCTTTATCGGAATCATTCTGTAGTAATGTACACCCTTTACGTGTTGTATCTTTATCTGGATCATTCTGTGTTTATGTACACCCTTTGCATGTTGTCTCTTTATCTGGATCCTTCTGTATTAATGTACACCCTTTACGTGTTGTATCTTTATCTGGATCATTCTGTGTTAATGTACACCCTTTGTGTGTTGTCTCTTTATCTGGATCATTCTGTGTTAATGTACATCCTTTGTGTGTTGTCTGTTTGTCTGGGTCATTCTGTATTAATGTACACCCTTTGCATGTTGTCTCATTATCTGGATCATTCTGTGTTAATGTACACACATTATGTGCTGTCTCTTTATCTGGAAGATTCTGTATTAATGTACACCCTTTGCATGTTGTCTCTTTTTCTTGATCATTCTGTGTTAATGTACACCCTTTGCATGTTGTCTCTTTATCTGGGTCATTCTGTGTTAATGTACACCCTTTGCATGTTGTCTCTTTTTCTGGAGCATTCGGTATTAATGTACACCTTTTGCATATTGTCTCGTTATCTGGATTATTCTGTGTTAATGTACACCCTTTGTGTGTTGTCTCTTTATCTGGATCATTCCGTGTTAATATATACCCTTGGTGTGTTATGTCTTTGTCTGAGTCTTTCTGTGTTAATGTACACCCTTTGCCTGTGGTCCTTTATTTGGATCATTCTGTGTTAATGTACGCCCTTTTGCATGATGTCTCTTTATCTGGATCATTCTTTTAACATACACCCTTTGTGTGTTGTCTCTTTGTCTGGATCATTCTGTATTAATGTACACCCTTTGCATGTTGTCTCTACTAATGAACTGATTGCAGTCACTGTTATCTCACCAATAATTTGCTGCATCTGCACATCCTCACTCTTTACACAAATGCACTGCATTTAAACATCAACCCTCTTTACACTCATGCTTTACCATTAGACATCAGCTCTCCTAGCAAAAATGCATAGCCTTCAAATGCATTTTTTTCTCTTTACATTAATGCATTGCTTTTAGAAATCATCTCTGTCAACACTAGCACATTGCCTTTGCACATCAGCTCTCTTGATAGTAATGCATTGCCTTTAGATATTGGCTGTCTGCACAAATACAATAAATTTAGAAACTAATGTCTGCAGAATCACATTTTTAGACTATGTTTTTGCCACCATACTTCTACTAACAGCTGGTTGTTCTTCATATACGTTCAGGGACAAATAACACCTTTCACAGATGTGGGAATTGCCAAGATTTTTGGAATACACCTATGCCCCTCCCACCTGTGTTAGCTATTAGGCATTGTACAAAGCTTGCTACGCCACACCCATTAGTACAGATATATTACCTGCAATCCACATGCCCTTCAGTACAGGTACATTATCTGCATTCCATCTAGAGTGTTGTACACCAAAAGAAAGACTTCTAATACACCCCTTTACCTACAGAACTACAGACTGGCTTCCTGCTGTCTGTTTCTTGTTGCTCAAGATGTGAAACTAAAAGCACAGGTCCTCCTTTGGAATTTACAAGCTACCCTTAGACTCTCACTTCGATCATTTCCTAGTTAGTTCCCATTATGTCAAAGACGACTAGCTGCATCAAATTTATTTGCTAACCCGATAAGCAGATTGATAAAGAACCTTTTGGGGCATGACCTTAGCCACAGATGCAATACTAGTTAAACAGACTGAAATAACGTACTATGATTTTAATACAGCAATATGAATTCAATTTCCAATACTGCAGTGTTTTTGAAGAAAAAAGAAATAAATTAAAGTAAGTGTTATAAAAAAAGAATGTACAAAGCTGACCCATAGCAAGCAGTGGACTGCAAAAATGAAATGTATGCATAAATATTTGGGGGAAGTACAACGTCATAGGAAAACATGCATCTTTTATAGCTGTATATATTAGATGGCAGGGCTTTCATACCTTAGTGTGTCTAAATTAGGTGCATTGATAGAACTCATACAAATTCTGAATAATTTTTGTTTTTACAGTAAGGATGCCCAGAAGAAAGCCACCATCACTGGTGTTATGGTCAGAGATAATTTCTTTCTTGACTTATCAAGTTAAGCTCGACATAGGCAGGGTCACATCTGTTAAAGGTTTGTACATGAATAAAGACAGGATTTATATTTTTGAATCATAGAGAGGACTTTTCCAACTATCTGCAGAGTTATTCTGGAATTTTCCAGAAATACTGCACATGAAGCAGTTGCAGTTACGTATCTAAGTAACTCTGTTAAGGTTGTCTTAGACTACATTCCTAACGGATGTTAAAATGGAATAAATTTATAAGAGATGTTAACAAACAATATAGCAATCTCTTTCAGAAATTATTTTCAGATACATACTATACAGTAGTATGGTAGCATACATAAGTTGCTTTTGAATGTAAGCAGACTGTATGCATGGTTTCAATAAGGCACTATCTAATTAAATGTTATGGCTGGCATGGTGTGAAAATGGTTATCTAACATGATGGAAGTGACCACCTTTATTATAATAAGGGTAATGACAAATGCAAATGAGGTTAAACAAAATGGTGGAGCAATTCAGAAACATATAAAAATTGTGCTATGGGTTGTGACTGCCAGTCTGTGGTGAACAAAGGCAGAGATATGATACAATGTCCGGGGCATGAGCAGGTCTAGCACAAATGTGTATATATGCATATATATATGTGTATGTATATATGTGTATGTATATATGTGCCATCTCCACAATATAGCCATCAAGGTGTACATCATCACCCACTATGTCACAAAAGTTTCTGACCATACCTAACATTTCATCCCCTGCATGATACAGAAATAGTGGACCATACAGGAGCTAGTACAGATGTATCATCATCCTGTGGACACTAAGGTATGTGTAGCATTGACAATCTTCACTAAATAGATTGTCCACTGACCAGCAATGGGGACATAGTGAGTGTATCCCATGAATGTGCTTCATGGAGACTGCACAAGTTCCTCAATGCTACAGAATGTGGTGGAGCATATGTAGTTCCCATGTACCACAAAGGACAGAAACAACATCATGTGGGCATTTTACGAAATAGCCTGATTCCCTGAGATTGTTGAAACCACTGATTGTACTCATATTGCCATCAAGGCCATGCCTTGGACACAGGGAAACAGAATATCAGCTGTAAGGGATTCTACTCCATCACCTGACAAATTGCATGCAATGCACAGGTTATAAAGTGTCAGTGCACTATCAAGGCAGAGCTCACAATTCCCACATCTAGCACAACTCTGACTCATAGCACTGATCTGTACTACAAAATAAAGTGTAGGTCATAAATCAGAATGTGCAAAGCAAATCCATAGTAAACAGTGGACTGCAAGAACATAATGTATGCATAAATAGTGGACGATTATGAAGAATAACCTCACTGGTCAGGCATCTTTTTGCTCATGCTAGATATTTTGGAGCCATGGCTCATGGGATTGGTAAGACCCACATAGCATGATGTAGAATTAATACAGCACTTCTCTGTCACAGACCTGAAATATAGTTGAACTTGTTTGGATTCATTAAGTTTTGCTTCCATTGTTTAGACTTCTCTACTGGTGCTCTGCACTGCAAGCTAGAAACATGCAGCAAAATGTTGTCATCTATGCAATGTTGCACTACATGATGGTATGCAGACAAATACAGCATGGGATTGTTATCAGGGGACAGCATGTTTCAGAGTAAGCAGTAAAGGAGATGCATGATGAGGAGTCTGTGGAGGAGCTGGCAGCAGGAGAGGAGCTTGTTAAAGAGATACATGATGAGGACATGGCTGCACGGGTGTAGCCTGTGAAGGAGAAGGTGACTGATGAGGAGTCTGGGAGGTCTTGGCTGCAGGGGAGGAGCCTGTCAAGGAGGTATCTAATTATGAGTTTGCAGAGGGCATGGCTGCATGAGAGGAGCATGTGAAGGAGGAGGTGTCTGATGAGGACTCTGTGGAGGATGGAAGGCAGAGGCTGGTACTGTAATCTACAAGCTTTGGCACTAGTTATGGGTCAGTTTCTAGTTCACAACTATGAGCCAGATTAGATATAGCAAAGAGTAACAGTGAGGCTCACATTAATATAAAGCTATGCTGTACCATGTACAGAATGGCGACATTATGTATCAGATACCGGCTACCCTAGTAACCGAGCACTGAGGACTGGGGAAAGTTATCATTGCATGGGTACGTGTGGAGAACTACAATGACAGGTGTAAATAATGACCATTGTGAGTAGAGAGTGAATTATGTCATGTCAGTGTGTGTGTGTGTGTGTGTGTGTGTGTGTGTGTGTGTGTGTGTGTGTGTATGTGTGTGTGTGTGTGTGTCTGTCTGTCTGTCATGGCCTGGTGAGGGTAGCTGATTGGGAAGACTATTGAGGGAGGAGGATATGGCACTAGTCTGGAGTATTTGGGCTGAGGTGGGTGTTGGTGATGACTGCGACATTTTGTAGGTGTGGACACAGTTCCTGTAGATGTTATCTCACTCTGCATGGATATCTGTAACAGGTCCAGGGCACTCTTAGAAGGAGTGTGTGCCAACATTTCCATGTCCCATTCCATGGAGGCAGCCCCTCTGACGAAAGTCAATGGTACAATCCAAAGAAGGCACAGAAAATGGTCTGGTTGATGAATGATGGGGCGTGCCATAGTTAGGATCAGCATGTACACCTCATCTGTGTCTGCACACACAGTGCATTGCAGCACCCTTAACATTGGTATTAGACATGGACAATGTGGTACTACAGGACCTAGGCCATCTCTTGACCATCCCTGCACACACAGTGTACTGCAGCACCCTTAACATTGGTATTAGACATGGAAGATGTGGTACTACAGGACCTAGACCATCACTTGACCATCCCTGCACACGCAATGTACTGCAGCACCCTTAACACTTGTATAAGGCATGGAAGATGTGGTACTACAGGACCTATACCATCTCCTGACCATCCCTGTACACATAGTGTACTGCAGCACCCTTAATATTGGTATTAGACATGGAAGCTGTGATACTACAGGACCTAGACCATCTCCTGACCATCCCTGTACACACAGAGTTCTGTATCACCCTTAACATTGGTATTAGGTATGAGAGATGTGGTACTACAGAACCTAGACCATCTCTTGACCATCCCTGCACACACAGTGTACTGCAGAACCCTTAACATTGGTATAAGGCATGGAAGATGTGGTACTACAGGACCTAGACCATCTCCTGACAATCCCTGCACACATAGTGTACAGCAGTTTCCTTAACACTGGTATAAGGCATAGAAGATGTGGTACTACAAAACCTAGATCATCTCCTGACCATCCCTGTACACACAGAGCACTGCATCGCACTTAACATTGGTATAAGGCATGGAAGATGTGGTACTACAGGACTTAGACCATCTCTTGACCATAAAAGCAACAATAAAGCAGAGCAAAAGAAAATAACACCAAAAAACAAGCAGGAGACCACAGTATAAAATTTTTTTATCGATCTTAGCACCTTGGCTATCAGCCTTCAAGAGATAAAATTCATTAAAAAAAAAACAATTTATAACAGTTTCAATTAACCTATTAAAACACATCCTTAAGGAAAAAACACTCATTAAAGAAAAACCTTCCAATTACACTCATTATTTAACCCTTTAGGTGACAGTGTTTCAAATTTCAATATGCATACAGTTTCCTTATACAAAGGTCTTTGACTTCCCCATCATCACTACCAGTAACTATTTCCAATATTGTGGCTCTTAGACATTTACTATCACCACTGGGGCACAACAAATAATGTTGTGCCACAGGGCTTTCCACCTTTTGTTTTTTAATATCCCTTAAGTGTTCCTGCAACCTTGTTCTAAACATTCTCTTTGTTTCACCAATATAAAATAGGTTGCAGGAACACCTTAGTGCATACACCACACCTTTTGTAGTGCAGCTGCCATTAAACCTTGGGCTAAACTTAAATCCATTAATTTTGTCACAGGAAGACACAGCATACTGACATACAGAACAGCCCCCACATGGCTGAATACCTATCATATTAACCCTCACAAATAACTCTTGTTTGGGACACCTAAAGTGGCTATGAACTATTAAATCCGTAATACTTCTCCACCTCTTCAAAGGTAAAAAAAGGCTTGCTGGGTAAAATATTTCTTAATTTTTGGTCCTTACTTAAAAATCCCCAATAATATTTAACTATTTCATAAATTTCCTTAGTATTAATATTAAATGTAGTGACAAAATATATTTGTTTCATATCACTATCATTTTTATAATGTTTATGCTTACCATAATATCGTTGTATTTTAACCCTTTTACCATACTAATCTTGTATTAATGTAAATAACTTCTTCAATGCCCCTTCAATATTAATTAACTTATGTCCTTTACTTTAAAATTGGGCACATGCAAATTTTATGTCTTTCCACATAAAATATTCATCACTATCCAAACTATATATTCTAAGAAATTCCCCATATGGAAAAGCTACAATTAAATGTCCAAGGTGACAACTATCCCCATTCAAAACATGATTTACCTCTGGAAATTTCTTATAAACTCTAGTTGATATTTTTTGTCCTACAATACCTTCTAACTGTATAACCAAATAAAAAACCTTATTTCCCATTTGTAAGCCATCACAACCAATACCAAAACTATTGCACTGCAAAAAATTTTAACACCTGAAATTTTCCATGATCACATATAAAGATCAAATCATCAATGAACCTTAGATATTTGACTACATATTTCTTTGAAAATTCCATTTTACTTAAACATTTTTGGTCAAACAAACCCATAAACAAATTTGCATAGATGGGGGTGAAAGATGCCCCCATCGCTGTTTCTTTTATTTGATGAAAGATATCTCTATTAAATTCAAAATAATTATGTTCTAAACAAAATTGTAGCAATTCAACTATATAAGTAGTCAATGGGCTGTCTCCTAAAAAATATTTAACTGATTCTAGGCCCAAATGAAGACTAATATTTGTGTATAAACTTTTCACATCCATTACCAGCCAATAGTTACTCTTTCCATACAAAAGTTTTTATTTTTTCAAGAAAATCAAAATAATCTCTAACATAAAACTCTAACTTCACTACTGGTTTTAACAAGAGACTATGCAATAAAAATCCAGTCTTGTGGGAGAAATAATTAGAAGCAGACACAACTGGTCGTTCTGGGGGTCAGGTAACTTTTATGTATTTTAGGAAGGCAATAAAATCTAGCTATACTACTTTTACTAGACTCAAACTTTTTGTCAACATCTTCTTTTGAGAAAAAAACCTAATTTATTTATTTTATTTATTTAACATTTGTTAACCGGGAAAGTCCGACTAGGTTCTACAGAGCCTGTTTTCAGCAGAGGTCCAGGAAGAGATGCTCCAGACACATTTCTTTAGAATGTGGAAGGAAACCAGAGTCCCAGGAGGAAACCCACAAGAACACAGGGAGAACATGCAAACTCCACACAAAAGCACCCCAGCTGAGAATCGAACTAGAGAACCTCTTGCTGTGAGGCTACAACGTTAACCACTGCACCACTAATTTAAAACCTTTCAATAGCAATTCATTATACTCTTCTATAGCTTTCTTATAATTACTCAATTCTGTTTTTTACATAGACTTCACTATCATTCAAATTATCTTTGCACATCTTTTTATATTGTAGATAATGCATAACCACTACTAGATGCCCCTTATCCGCTGGTTTAATAACCAGGTCCTCTCTCTCTTACTTAAATCCAATAAAGCCTTCCATTCTTCCTTAGACATATTATAAACAACTTTATTTTTATTCTTCAGAAAAATCCCTATATATTTTTTCAACTTCATAATTCACTATTACTGAATACTGTTTAATATCTCTTAACTATCCCTGCACACAAAGTGTACTGCAGCACCCTTGACACTGGTATAAGGCAAGGAAGATGTGGTACTACAAGACCTAGACCATCTCTTCACCATCCCTGCACAAACAGTGTACTGCAGCACCCTTAACATTGGCATAAGGCAAAGAAGATGCAGCACTACAGGACCTAGACCATCTCTTGACCATCCCTGCACACACGGCGTACTGCAGCACCCTTAACATTGATATTAGGCATGGAAGATGTAGTACTACAGGACCTAGACCATCTCTTTACCACCACTACACACACAGTGTACTGCAGCACCCTTAACCTTGGTATTAGGCATGGAAGATTTGGTACTACAGGACCTAGACCATCTCCTGATGATCCCTGCACACACACACAGTGTACTGCAGCACCCATAACATTGGTACTAGGCATTGAAGTTCTGGTACTACAGTACCTAGATGTTCTCCTGACCATCCCTGCACACACAGTGTACTGCAGCATCCTTAACATTGATATTAGGCGTTGAAGATGGGGTACTACAGGACCTAGACCATCTCCTGACCATACCTGCACACACAGCATACTGAAGCACCCTTAACATAGGTATTAGGCATGGAGAATGTGGTACTACAGGACCTAGACCATCTCCTTACCATACCTGCACACACAGCGTACTGCAGTACCCTTAACATTGGTATTAGGCATGGAAGATGTGGTACTACAGGACATAGGCCATCACTTGACCATCCCTGCACAATAGTGTACTGCACCACCCTTAATATTGGTATTAGGCATGGAAGATGAGATACTACAGGACCTAGATCATCTCCTGACCATCCCTGCACAAACAGAGTACTGTATCACCCTTAACATTGGTATTAGGTATGGTAGATGTGGAACTACAGGACCTAGACGATCACCTTACCATACCTGCACACACAGCGTACTGCAGTACCCTTAACATTGGTATTAGGAATGGAAGATGTGGTACTACAGGACATAGGCCATCACTTGACCATCCCTGCACAATAGTGTACTGCACCACCCTTAATATTGGTATTAGGCATGGAAGATGAGATACTACAGGACCTACACCATCTCCTGACCATCCCTGTACACACAGTGTACTACAGCACCCTTACTATTGGTATTAGGCATGGAAGACGTGGTACTACAGGACCTAGACCGTCTCCTGACCATCCCTGCCTACACAGCATACTGCAGCACTCTTAACATTGGTATTAAGCATGGAAGATATGGTACTACAGGACCTAGACCATCTCTTGACCATCCCTGTACACATAGTGTACTGCAGCACCCTTAACACTGTTATTAGGCATTGAAGATGTGGTACTACAGGACCTAGACCATCTCTTGACCATCCCTGCACATATAGTGTACTGCAGCACCCTTAACATTGGTATTAGGCATGGAAAACGTGGTACTACAGGACCTAGACCATCTCCTGAACATCCCTGCCTACACAGCGTACTGCAGCACTCTTAACATTGGTATTAGGCATGGAATATGTAGTACTACAGAACCTAGACCATTTATTGACCATCCCTACACATATAGTGCACTGTCGTACCCTTAAAATTAGTATTACGCATGGTAAATGTGGTACTACAGGATCTAGGCCATCTCTTGACCATCCCTGCACACACAGTGGACTGCAGCACCCTTAATGTTGGTATTAAATATTGTAGATGTGGTACTACAAGACCTAGACCATCTTCTGGCCATTCCTGTACACACAGTGTACTGCAGCACCCTTAACGCTGGTATTAGGCATGGTAGATGTCGTACTACAAGACCTAGACCATCTCTTGACCATCCCTGCACACACAGTGTACTGCAGCACCCTTAACATTGGTATTAGGCATTGAAGATGTGGTGCTACAGGACCTAGACCATCTCCTGACCTTCCCTGCACACACAGCATACTGCAGCACCCTTAACATTGGTATTAGGCATGGAAGATGTGGTACTACAGGACCTGGACAATCTCCTGACCATCCCTGCCCACACAGCATACTGAAGCACCCTTAACATTGGTATTGGGCATGGAAGATGTGGTACTAAAGGACCTAGACCATCTCTTGACCATCCCTACACATATAGTGCACTGCGGTACCCTTAAAATTGGTATTAGGCATGGAAGATGTGGTACTACAGGACCTAGACCATCTATTGACCATCCCTGCACACACAGTGTACTGCAGCACCCTTAACATTGATATTAGGCATGGAAGATGTAGTACTACAGGACCTAGACCATCTCTTTACCACCACTACACACACAGTGTACTGCAGCACCCTTAACCTTGGTATTAGGCATGGAAGATTTGGTACTACAGGACCTAGACCATCTCCTGACAATCCCTGCACACACACACAGTGTACTGCAGCACCCATAACATTGGTACTAGGCATTGAAGTTTTGGTACTACAGTACCTAGATCATCTCCTGACCATCCCTGCACACACAGTGTACTGCAGCATCCTTAACATTGATATTAGGCGTTGAAGATGGGGTACTTACAGGACCTAGACCATCTCCTGACCATACCTGCACACACAGCATAATGAAGCACCCTTAACATAGGTATTAGGCATGGAGAATGTGGTACTACAGGACCTAGACCATCTCCTTACCATACCTGCACACACAGCGTACTGCAGTACCCTTAACATTGGTATTAGGCATGGAAGATGTGGTACTACAGGACATAGGCCATCACTTGACCATCCCTGCACAATAGTGTACTGCACCACCCTTAATATTGGTATTAGGCATGGAAGATGAGATACTACAGGACCTAGATCATCTCCTGACCATCCCTGCACAAACAGAGTACTGTATCACCCTTAACATTGGTATTAGGAATGGTAGATGTGGAACTACAGGACCTAGATGATCTCCTTATCATACCTGCACACACAGAGTACTGCAGTACCCTTAACATTGGTATTAGGAGTGGAAGATGTGGTGCTACAGGACATAGGCCATCACTTGACCATCCCTGCATAATAGTGTACTGCACCACCCTTAATATTGGTATTAGGCATGGAAGATGAGATACTACAGGACCTAGACCATCTCCTGACCATCCCTGTACACACAGTGTACTACAGCACCCTTAATATTGGTATTAGGCATGGAAGACGTGGTACTACAGGACCTAGACCATCTCCTGACCATCCCTGCCTACACAGCATACTGCAGCACCCTTAACATTGGTATTAGGCATGGAAGATGTGGTACTACAGGACCTGGACAATCTCCTGACCATCCCTGCCCACACAGCATACTGAAGCACCCTTAACATTGGTATTGGGCATGGAAGATGTGGTACTAAAGGACCTAGACCATCTCTTGACCATCCCTACACATATAGTGCACTGCGGTACCCTTACAATTGGTATTAGGCATGGAAGATGTGGTACTACAGGACCTAGACCATCTCTTGACCATTCCTGCACACACAGTGTACTGCAGCACCCTTAACATTGATATTAGGCATGGAAGATGTAGTACTACAGGACCTAGACCATCTCTTTACCACCACTACACACACAGTGTACTGCAGCACCCTTAACCTTGGTATTAGGCATGGAAGATTTGGTACTACAGGACCTAGACCATCTCCTGACGATCCCTGCACACACACACAGTGTACTGCAGCACCCATAACATTGGTACTAGGCATTGAAGTTTTGGTACTACAGTACCTAGATCATCTCCTGACCATCCCTGCACACACAGTGTACTGCAGCATCCTTAACATTGATATTAGGCATTGAAGATGGGGTACTTACAGGACCTAGACCATCTCCTGACCATACCTGCACACACAGCATACTGAAGCACCCTTAACATAGGTATTAGGCATGGAGAATGTGGTACTACAGGACCTAGACCATCTCCTTACCATACCTGCACACACAGCGTACTGCAGTACCCTTAACATTGGTATTAGGCATGGAAGATGTGGTACTACAGGACATAGGCCATCACTTGACCATCCCTGCACAATAGTGTACTGCACCACCCTTAATATTGGTATTAGGCATGGAAGATGAGATACTATATGACCTAGATCATCTCCTGACCATCCCTGCACAAACAGAGTACTGTATCACCCTTAACATTGGTATTAGGTATGGTAGATGTGGAACTACAGGACCTAGACGATCTCCTTACCATACCTGCACACACAGCGTACTGCAGTACCCTTAACATTGGTATTAGGAGTGGAAGATGTGGTGCTACAGGACATAGGCCATCACTTGACCATCCCTGCATAATAGTGTACTGCACCACCCTTAATATTGGTATTAGGCATGGAAGATGAGATACTACAGGACCTAGACCATCTCCTGACCATCCCTGTACACACAGTGTACTACAGCACCCTTAATATTGGTATTAGGCATGGAAGACGTGGTACTACAGGACCTAGACCATCTCCTGACCATCCCTGCCTACACAGCATACTGCAGCACTCTTAACATTGGTATTAGGCATGGAAGATATGGTACTACAGGACCTAGACCATCTCTTGACCATCCCTGTACACATAGTGTACTGCAGCACCCTTAACACTGTTATTAGGCATTGAAGATGTGGTACTACAGGACCTAGACCATCTCTTGACCATCCCTGCACATATAGTGTACTGCAGCACCCTTAACATTGGTATTAGGCATGGAAGACGTGGTACTACAGGACCTAGACCATCTCCTGACCATCCCTGCCTACACAGCATACTGCAGCACTCTTAACATTGGTATTAGGCATGGAATATGTAGTACTACAGAACCTAGACCATTTATTGACCATCCCTACACATATAGTGCACTGTGGTACCCTTAAAATTAGTATTACGCATGGTAAATGTGGTACTACAGGATCTAGGCCATCTCTTGACCATCCCTGCACACACAGTGGACTGCAGCACCCTTAACGTTGGTATTAAATATTGTAGATGTGGTACTACAAGACCTAGACCATCTCCTGGCCATCCCTGTACACACAGTGTACTGCAGCACCCTTAACGCTGGTATTAGGCATGGTAGATGTCTACTACAAGACCTAGACCATCTCTTGACCATCCCTGCACACACAGTGTACTGCAGCACCCTTAACATTGGTATTAGGCATTGAAGATGTGGTGCTACAGGACCTAGACCATCCCCTGACCTTCCCTGCACACACAGCATACTGCAGCACCCTTAACATTGGTATTAGGCATGGAAGATGTGGTACTACAGGACCTGGACAATCTCCTGACCATCCCTGCCCACACAGCATACTGAAGCACCCTTAACATTGGTATTGGGCATGGAAGATGTGGTACTAAAGGACCTAGACCATCTCTTGACCATCCCTGCACACATAGTGCACTGCAGCACCCTTAACATTGGTATTAGGCATTGAGGATGTGGTACTACAGGACCTAGACCATCTGCTGACCATCCCTGCACACACAGTGTACTGCAGCACCCTTAATATTGGTAATAGGCATGAAAGGTGTAGTACTACAGGACCTAGAACATCTCTTGACCATCCCTACACATATAGTGCACTGTTCAACCCTTAAAATTCATATTAAGCATGGAAGATGTAGTACTATAGGATCTAGGCCACCTCTTGACCATCCCTACACATATAGTGCACTGCTGTACCCTTAAAATTGGTATTAGGCATGGAAGATGTGGTACTACAGGATCTAGGCCATCTCTTGACCATCCCTGCACACACAGTGTACTGCAGCACCCTTAACATTGGTATCAGGTATGGTAGATGTGGTACTACAGGACCTAGTCTATCTCCTGACCATCCCTACATACACAGTGTACTGCAGCACCCTTAACATTGGTATTAGGCATGCTAGATGTGGTACTACAGGACCTAGACCATCTCCTGAGCATCCCTGCACACAAAGCATTCTGCAGCACCCTTAACATTGATATGAGGCATTGAATATATATGGTGCTACAGGACCTAGACCATCTCCTGACCATCCCTGCACACAATGTGCACTGCAGCACCCTTAACATTGATACTAGGCATGGAAGATGTGGTACTACAGGACCTAGGCCATCTCCTGACCATACCTGCACACAAAGTGTACTGCAGCACCCTTAACATTGGTTTAAGGCATGGAGGTTGTTGTACTACAGGACCTAGACCATCTCCTGACCATCCCTGCACACACAATGTACTGCAGCACCCTTAACATTGGCATTAGGCATGGAAAATATGATACTACAGGACCTAGCCCATCTCTTGATCATCCATGCACACAAAGTGTACTGTATCACCCTTATCATTGGTATTAGGTATGGTAGATGTGGTACTACAGGACCTAGACCATCTCCTGACCATCCCTGCACACACAGCATACTGCAGCATGCTTAACATTGGTATTAGACATGGAAGATGTCATACTACAGGACCTAGACCATATCATGACCATCCCTGCACACAGTGTACTGCAACACCCTTAACATTAGTATTAGGCATGGAAGATGTGGTACTACACACCTAGACCATCTCCTGACCATCACTGCACACACAGTGTACTGCAGCACCCTTAAACTCAGTATTAGGCATGGAAGATGTGGTACTACAGGACCTAGACTATCTCTTGACCATCTATGCACACAGTGTACTGCACCACCCTTAATGTTGGTATTAGGCATTCAGGATGCAGTACTACAGGACCTAGACCATCTCTTGACAATCTCTGCACACATAGTGTACTGCAGCACCCTTAACATTGGCTTTAGGCATGGATGATGAAGTACTACAGGACCTAGACCATCTCTTGACCATTCCTACATATATAGTGCACTGTGGTACCCTTAAAATTGGTATTAGGCACGGAAGATCTGGTACTACAGGATCTAGGCTATCTCTTGACCATCCCTTCACACACAGTGTACTGCAGCATCCTTGACTTTCATATTAGGCATGGAGGATGTGGTACTACAGGACCTAGACTAACTTATGACCATCCCTGCACACACAGTGTACTGCAGCATTGGTATTTGGCATTGAAGTTCTGGCACTCGAGGAACTAGACCATCTCCTGACCATCTCTGCACACACAGCATACTGCAGCACACTTAACATTGGTACAAGGCATGGAAGATGTGGTACTACAGGACCTAGACCATCTCTTGACCATCCCTGCACACATAGTGTATTACAGCACACTTAACCTTGGTATTAGGCATTTAAGTTGTGGTACTACAGGACCTAGACCATCTCCTGACCATCCCTGCACACACAGTGTACTGCAGCATGGTCCCTCATACATCAGTTCTGCCCCTTTTAACCCCCTTGCTTTCAAATATTTTATTCCATATCCCACTCAGCCTTCCTGGTCCCTTTTCTCTTCTACAAGTGTTAAGAATTCCCCTTTTCCATTCTACATTGACTAAATTTATTGTTCCTATATTTACTGACTTGCCTGAATGTTCTACTACTTTCCATCTCCCACCTCTGGCTATTCTTCTCCCACTAAGCTGTACCTTCCTTCTAATATTGTTTTCCTTTGTAATAGACCTGTAAGTGCTTATCTTAACTTTCAGTCCCACTTCCAAACAAAGCTTACATGCATTTGGACTGATTTATTTTTGCTGCTAGCTTCTAGCCTGGGCCAGCCCACTCTGTTCGCCCTCACTACACTCGGGCTAACTCCACTCCCCTCCCCTACCTACCCTACCCCCATTCCCTACCACCCTCCTTTCAATTACATTTATTCTTACCAAAGCTCCACCCATCATCACACATCCACCAATCACACACACTACATCATTCCCACCAACATCCACAATGTGTTATCAATTCACACATACTACCCATGAACTAATGGTCAACTTCATTCCCCCTATCTTCTAAAACTTTAATATCTACAGAAGCTATGACACTACCTCCACTCCGATTCCTACACTATGTCAAAAACCTCTAACACTATACTTTTCATACTGTCTCTTTCTATGTACCTCCTACTATGACTAACCTCACTACAAAATACCTACTTCAACTACCATCCTGCAGCCACTATAGCCCATCAAAAATTTTCACTTACCAGCTTCTCAAATGTACCCTCTAGCCTATATCCCATAGACTTAATACTATGCTCAAAAATAAATGTTTCCCACACTCCTTCATCACTACTACAAAAACAACACAACCTTGGCTCTAATTTATCTATCAAAAGTGAAAAGAATACAGAAACCCAATTCTTTCCCACCCACAAATTCTACACTATCCCAATGTGGGGACATACACCCCAACCCAGGTCCACACCTGACTCCTCCTGTTCCCCCCAACTATTATGAATCATTAAGCCTTACAACTATTAACTTCCAAAGTATCAGGAACAAAATACCTGAATTCCATTCCTGGATCACTCATAACAAACTGAACATCATAGCAGCTGCTGAGACATGACTAAAGCCTTATATTAAAGATAAAGAATTCCTACCCCAGGCTTTGCTTGTCTTAGATCTGACCAACCCCATAAAAAGGTGGAGGAGTCTGCCTGTTATATCCTAACACCTTCTCCATTATATTACAGTCTAAGCCTATCCCACAATTCTCTTCTGCTGAAATATCAGTCTCCTTCCTTAGAATAAAGAATTGCAAAAGTATATGTATTATTGTATTATACATCCCCCAGCAATACCATTCCTGTCTCAGAGGAAATACTTTTGCATGGGCATCAAACAATATAGAAAATGAAACTATCATACCAGGAGCCGTGAATATCAATTGGCTAAATATTTCCCACCAAAATCCCACTTCCAGTATCAACCTATAAACCTTCACCCAACTAATTAATAACATAACTAGACCAAACAAAAACAACAGTGGCTCAATCTTGTATTGGATTTTGGTCTCTGACCCAAATAAGACTGCATCCACAGAACTTTCCCCAATTGCATAAGTGATCACATACCTGCCTTCATACTTTGAAAAACACCCTATCACTTAGCAAACACCACTACAAACCAACTACAGACCTTTCCCATTTCTGCTCCACCACATTTAACAACACTCTACAATGTATCAATTGGAATGTATTGAAATTACTTCCCCTAGATGAGGCTGCTGAATTCTTTAACTCTACATTTCTCAAGGTCCTAAACAACAAAGCACCACTTATTCTAAAAAGGGTAAAAACTAATCACACCACCTGGCTCACAAAACCCACTAAACAGCTTATGAATACAAGGGATAAAGCATGGAAACACTGGCAAAAAAAGCAAAAATGTCTCTGACCTGACAAAATACAAACAACTCCATAATCAAGTAAAGCGACTAGTCATAAAAGATAAAAAGATCACTACTTTACCCTACAAAGCCACCATAAACAAAACTCAAAAAAGTTCTGGAGCTCTATCAATTCCTTATTAAACCCAGGGTCGAATAACAATCCTTGCCCAAACCCTGAAAAATCACTCAGAAATAGCTACACTTTTTAACTCCTATTTCTTCAACACTATTGCCACCTTTCCTCCCACCCACCCTCTCAACATAGCCCTACTCTCCCTTCCACCAACTTCTCTCTCTCACCTATCCCTACCAACACATTAAAAAAATCTACTTCAAAAACTCAAATCTTGCACCAACACCCCAGACAACCTACCTCCTGAGTTGCTACAAATCGGTGCCACTTCTATAGCCTATCCTATCAGCATACTTATTAACAGATATATTCTGGAATCTTACATACCCACTATCCGGAAAAAGGCATATATTCTGCCTCTTCATAAAGGAGGCCCTAACACAGCCATCTCCAACTTCTGACCCGTTGCTATCCTCTCACCCATCTCTAAGATTAAGAAAAATGTATCCACACCCAACTTCTTCACTATGTGCTTCACAACCACATCATTTCTCCCACTCAGAATGGATTCTGATCAGGTCATAGCACTACTACTGCTCTCATATCCTTCTCCAACACCGTTAACTAGGCCCAACATGATGGGAAAATTGTCTCCTCTCTCTTTTTAAACTTCTCCAAGGCCTTTGATGCAGTCTTTCACCCACTCCTTATCACTAAACTAGCTGGCATAGGCATCTCTTACCCATCCCTAGACTGGTTCTCAAATACTTCACTAACAGGCAACAATCAACCAAATGGCAAACGACATTCTCTCCTTTCCTCGACACAACAACAGGTGTTGCACAATAATCCATACTAGGGCCCCTTTTGTTCAGCATTTTTATCAATTAACTTCCCCACCTCTCTTACAAAAAGTACTGTCATCCAATATGTAGGCGATTCTACAATAATCTGTGCTACCAAATCACAATCTGAACTAATCCAATTTACATGACATGCCCTCACTACTACTGAATTATGGATGTCCAATAACCATCTTGCTCCAAACCCCAATAAAACTAAACTGGTTCTTTTTTGACCCCAAAAATCCACTCCACTAAACAATGAAAATTTCACCATCCAAGCCCAAAATAGCACTATAATTGAAGTTGTACCATATACCAAACTGCTAGGTGTCATCACAGATGAAAATTTGACATCTGACCTCCATATTTAAACCAATATTAAAAAAAAAAAAAAACACACAAAAAACTTGGCACTCTCTACAGACAGAAATTCTTCCTCACTCGCAAAACTATCTCTCACCTTTCCTTCCTTCTACCATCACTTCCTTATGGTACACCTCTCCTAACCAATATTAATGGTTCTCTAAAATTCAAACTAGCCTCATGCTACAATCAATAAATCTGTAACAAATGCAAATTATTCTTCTCATCACTGCCCGTCACTACACCTACTAAACTGGTTGGAACTACCACATTATCTGACACTCATTCAACTAACCATTGCACACAAAATTATCAATAAACCATCTAACTATCTCTCCTTGTTTTCTCTACTCACACAATATCATCCAAACCGACCTCTCTGATCCAATGACCAACTGCTCCTAAATGTAGTGAAACCTACCCCTGCAGCAGGACAAATGTGCTAGCCCTTCACTGTAGCCAAACTATGGAATAGTCTTCCACCATCAATACGGTTTATCAGCAGTACTCCTCTCTTTACAAATTCCCTGAAACAACATCTTTCCTAACTATGGCATTGCAACTGCACAAAGGTTGTAGTTCCTATAACCCGAACCCCCCCACACTTATCTTCTCTTGCTCTATATATCCCAACACATGTATTTAACTGCTTTGATGGACTCTTCTCCTACGGGCGGCCACGGTGGTGCAGTGGTTAGCATTGCAGCCTCACAGCAAGAGGTTCTCCGGTTCAATTCTCGGCTGGGGTGCCTTCTGTGTGGAGTCTGCATGTCCTCCCTGTGGTCTTGTGGGTTTCCTCCGGGTGCTCCGGTTTCCTCCCACATCCCAAAGACATGCAGTAGGTGGATTGGACACTCTAAATTGGCCCTAGGTGTGAGTGTGTGCCTTCTGTAGAAGGTTGGGCACTGGGCTGGCAACTTGACACCGTAAATAACTCCACTGCCAATCATGAGCAGACAGACTATCCACTGTGGCGATCCCTAACTGGGAAAAGAAGAAGAAGATGGACTCTTCTCCTACACTCACTCACTCAGTATTAAAGCTATACCTTTACCTGCTCTTATTGCCAGACTTTGGTCCTAAACTCCTAAACTTCTCTTATTACTGAACCTTCATGCAGACCCCACTGCCCATCCTGGCAATATCACTAACTCTCTAAACTCTACCTAGCTATAACTATCTTTCATCTTGCATAAATCTCACACCAAGTTCTTCCTATCACCATCTGGTTCTAATGCATATTATGTATATGCTATTGTTAAAAGCCATGATCCAGCTCTCCAGTTATTGTTTTTTCTATTGAACTACTGCATGTTTTTCAGTATGTGCTGTCTATTAGTTCTCCACTATATGGTGCTGTACTAAATTTGTAATATGCTACTCATTTGTATGTGTTCTAACTTCTAGGGTTCTATCTTTGAGCTACGTGGCTAAGTAGTGGGTGAAATACAGGTTTATATCTCATTTCATGAGATTTGCTTACACTATCTAAAGTTGGGTATTGTATTGAATGTTCTAGCCAGGTCAAGGTAGGCAGTATTTACCATTTTTCCCTCATACATTGTCTTGGTGTGACCTTCTCAAAGAAGTCCAACAGGTTGAGTAGGCATGACCTAGACTTGACAAAACCAAGTTGATATGGATCCAGTGTCTGGTGGTTTCCTAGGCTGTTATTTAACATTTCCATGATAATTCTTTCCATGGCTTTGCATATGAGGTTAATCAGACTTATGGGTCTATAGGTACCCATGTTTGTAGATGACCCTATGGCCCTTCCTTGTGCAGATGGATGAATGTTGCAGTCCTCCATTCTGTTGACAAAGTCTGTGTGGAGGTTATGGTTAAATAGTGATTGTAGTGGTCCTGATAGGTCATGTTTCATGCTATTAAGGAGGCATCTTGGGATATTATCGAGGCCCACCAATGCAGTATTGTTGGCCTTAAGACAGTGCATTCAGGACCTGTTTCTTAGTGGTAGTTGGGGGAGTCATGGTTGAGGATATTTATTGTGGATTTTCTGATAAGGAAAGAGAGGTAAAATTGGAATTACATGTATTGGCCAGTAGATTTGCTCCAAGATATGGTTCAGTAAAGGTGGTTCCATTTATAATTAATTTGGCACATTGTTGTGTATTGTCTTTGAGGTTGCAGACAGAGCTGAAGGCTATCTTGTGATCTTCCCTCCTTGGCTTGAGAGGCCATTTTTACTTCAGATCTGACTTTGGTAGACTTGATTTGCTCCCTGAGTTGCTTGTTTGGATGGATGAGGAAGCTTTTACCTTTCTAGGTACAGAACTTCCTAATTTTTGCCATTTAGTTTTATTCATTTATGTTTTCTTTACTAGCTTAGCCCCAGTAATCTAGTAGCCTCTTCTCATGGGAGACCCGAGGATGGTATTTATACTGTTGGGGAAATTTGGCCAGGACATCAGGGAACTACCCCTACCCTTTTTGATATGTGCTGTGAAATATTATACATCCATCTGAGCTACCACCAACTCAAGCTGATAGAAGCTCGGTTTAACATCTCATCCAGAGGATGACACACTCAGGAGTTCACCATCCTTCTGCTGGTGCACTGCAGTGTCAGCATTCCATTTACCTATTATGGAAATAGAACTCATAGCCCTCTACACTAAAGATGAATGTGCTACTTGTTACCCCACTGACAGTGATTTTCCTTGTTTGTTATACAACTTATTGATGGGGATTCCATCAGGGTGGCTTGATTTTTGAGTTTGTTCTGTGCTTATGCCAGGAAGATACAGCTGTTTCCATGCAGCCATTAACATGATCCTACAGGGTTTCTTTGAACAATTCTGATATTCAGTGCTGTTCTTAGGGTTTGGGGGCTTGACATTTTGCTAGGGTGTAACTTAATAGTATGAAATTTGATATTAAGTTTGGACATGGAGAAGCTCAAGCATGTTATACTCACTGACCAGCTGTAAGGTGTGGTTGTTTCTGATGTAATTTGAGACATGTCTGACATTTGTCACTTCCTATACAGTAGCTGGTCTAATTGTGTGGAAGGCATTGTAGCCCTGCAGTGGTGTGCAGTTCTCAATGGTTTTAAACCACGTCTCAGTAACTGCACAGACTTCTGCATTCTCCAGGGTGAGAAGAGCTTGCAGGGAATGGAGTTTCTTGTACAGAGTTCAGGGATTGAGAAGTATCAACTTTTAATTTTCTTAGGTTGGATTTGTGTCAGAAGGCTTATCAGGCTGACAATTCCCAAAAAAGGCACTATTGGGTATACAAGGTTTTAGCCAATATTCAAAAGCATAGACAGTACCGGTGCAGACCACAATGGCACAGCAGTGTGGCCTGTCAATTATATCTTCCCGGGCTAACAAATATTGCACCCTTTTGAATGACACCAAAAACTAAGCCAGTTATTAAATTTATTAAAGTCAATAGTCTCCTGTTCATACTGGGGCACCAAGCTTATACCAGGTTGAGACACATAACCTGAGAGCTCCATTATGTATCTCTTCATTTAGTCCAGGGAAGTATGTCTGAGGTCATTTGTACTCACATAGACTATGACTATGTCATACTGACTTCTGGTTCATTGACCTGTGTGCATTATGATCTGGCAGATCCTGGCCCTCGATAGGCAACTGACCATGACTCTGTACTTACTCAGCATGGTGAGCAGTTTACGCACCACTGCAGTCACCTGAAGAGACTCTGCCTTGATCTTCTTCATCAAAAAAAAAAATTCTTGTTTCCTGCCTTTCTAAGCTAGTAGAGTGCAGTTTTCAGACTAGTGCTGAATTTAGGGCTGTGTTACAAGTTTCTGAGTTGCCCATATCTTACTTGGATAGAGGGATGTTTCTCTGTTCACCTGTGAGAGAGGGGAACTTTGAGCAGCCATCTGTCCCTGGAGGAGTGGTTCCAGCCCAGAAGTTAGTAGTTTAAAAACCATGTTTGCACGGTTTTGTGCGCCGGGCAGCACTGGTTAATTAGGGTCTCTTCTTCAGTTTTTCACTTGAAACTAGTCTAACTCTCAACCTAAGCACTCAAAAAGCATCCTACAGTCCAGTAATTGCTCAGACCTAATAGCAAGCACTAATATACCCCGACACCTGACTGTCCAGCAGGGCAAGGCTCTTTATCCACCCCTCACCAACCAAGCAACTAAGCAGCTCACCCTACTATTCAGGCATGACCAAAGGGCAATTTCAGGTGTACTCTCCAGTCCAGCTGGTGAATCTGGGTATCCTGAGACAATGTTACAACTGCCTCATGTACACAGACAGCCCTCTCCTCCTACCACAAAACACTAACATATGCGAGAGATGCAATTATACAGCCAAACTGGAGGCTAAGGTCTCTCCACCCAAGACTGGAACAGACAGTCATGAGCAGAAGGTTAACACTTGCACCACACCTCCAGCCTCACAGAGACCTACTAAACCAGCACTGTCAAAAAATGCACATAAATACACAAAATCATACTCAGAGGCTCTAAATAAAAACCTGCAAAAGCATCAGAGAGCTCCAAAGCAGACACCCACAAAACCTGCATCTCCCGTCACAAACCAGACAACACATAAAACACAAAATCAATGTGCCGCACAAACACAGCCCTTAAGGTGAAATAACATACCTAACACACTAGTAACAGGTGACTCAATAGTCAGACACACTAACGCCCCACGCACTAGACTGGACAAGGAGAAGGTTACTGTTAGCTGCCTATCAGAAGCCAGAATCTGCCACATAACACAAGCACTCAGGTCACTCCAGAACAAGTACAAATATGACTCTGTCATTGTTCATGTTGGTGTGAATGACCTGAAATGTACCTCCCTGGACTACATGAAAAGAGACATGGAAGAGCTCTCTGATCATGTAGCCCAGGTGGGTATGACCCTGACCCTGAGTAGCATCCTGCCCTCACCAAGAATGATACCTCAGTATAAATAAAAAATGATCAGTTTCAACAATTGGCTAAGCTTCTGGTGTCATTCAAAGGGGATCTAGTATCTGTCAGCCTGGGATGACATGTTTGACAAGCCGCATTGCTTCACAAGAGATGGCTTGCACCTGTCACACCTTGGCTTTTGAATACTGGCCAAGGCTCTTGCTTCCCCCATAGTGCCTTTTTAGGCAAGGCTCAAAATTCAAACTCACCACTGTAAACAGCACAAGTAAAAAAATGAGGGTTATGCTACTCAACGCAAGGAGTTTAAATCTCAAAATGCATGCGCTCGAAGCACTACGTATGGAGAATGTCGACATCTGTGCAGCAACTGAAACTTGGTTCAAGGCTCCAGAGAGCACTCCAGCACTACTGGGCTACAACTCATACCACACATTTCGGCCACAGAACACGGACCGAAACACAAAAGGAGGGGGTGTATCCATATTCATCAAGGATACTCACACCTCCAGGTTAGTGGCGCAGCATGATACCTCTGAGATCATGCATGTGCAACTAACATCGGGCAAATATGCAATGCAAATTGTGGCCTGCTACAGATCACCCTCCACAACCCAGGACCACCACCCTGCCTTTCTGGAGACACTGGAAAACATGAAGGTCCTACCGAACACCCTGATATTGGGTGATTTCAATTACCCTACCATTAACTGGGAAAACTACTTGAGTACAAACTCCCAGGCTCAGCGCTACCTGGAATTTATCAACTCAAATGCCCTGGATCAGCTGGTAAACTCTCCTACCAGAGGCCACAACATATTGGACCTGGTAATCACCAACATGGGCGACAGGTGTTCCATACCAGAGGTCAACCCGTCACTGGTTAGATCAGACCATAAACTAATCACCCTGGATGTCCACACCCCACCACCACCCCCAGCCAAGGAAACCACAGTGAAAAACTTTTCTAAAGCAAACTTCACTTTTCTTAAGGCAGAGGTGGTAAGTTTCACAGCCCCCATGCTAAAGGATAACACTGCCCAAGATGCAGAATCCTTTACAATTGCACTCTATGAGCACCTACAAGGATGCATGGATCATGCCATCCTTAGCAAGACCAAGACTCACTCCCATAAGAGAAGGAAACCAGTCTGGTGGACCCCTGCCATAAACAGGTTATACAGCAGAAGGAGGAAACTAGTTCAGAAAAAAAGCAAATCCCAAGAAGGAAAGACATCCCTGATCAGTATCAGTAAGAAACTAAGGTCCCTCATAAAATCATCCAAGGCTAACTTCAGAAGAACAATAGCCAAGGATTCGAAAGATAACCACAAAACCTTCTTTAGCTATGTCAAGAATCTAAGTGGCAACTCGCAGATATGCTCTGAGCTAGTGCAAAATAGCACAAAATATGCTGAATCTACTGATATTGCCAACATCCTGGCAGACAGATTCCGTGCAAACTTCACCTCCCTCTCACCTGCAAAAGGGCCCACAACAATACCAGAAAAGTGTAGTTCATAGGTTCATAGGTTCATAGGTTCATACTAGGCTATCTGCCCGAGGGCATTTACAAGCCTAGCCCATAGTTTTGTGGCTTACGCCACCCCTTTAGTATGGGGAACTAATGTCCTGGAAATCACAGAAGCACAGGTGAAAACAGCCCTTTCAAAAGCCAAAAACACAGCATCAATGGGGCCAGATGGTGTCTCAGGCTGCGTCTTGCACAAACTATAGAATGAACTAACCCCCCACCTAAACACGCTGTTCAACCTCAGCCTCTCCACAGGCTACATGCCCATAGAATGGCACACAACACTGGTTATTCTGCTCCACAAAGAAGGGGCCACAACTGACCTTGGTAACTATCGCCCCATAAGCCTGACTAGCCTGGTCTGCAAGGCTATGGAGCGCATCATCATGGAACTCATTAACAAAGACATTGGGAATCTCCAAACACTTGACCGGACCCAGTTCGGCTTTGTTAAGGGCAGATCATGCCTACTAAACCTGGCTGACTTCTTTGAGACAGTCACCAAGGCCATAGATGAGGGAAAGGTGGTTCACACAGCCTACCTTGATCTCGCCAAGGCGTTCGACACCATTCCTCACTCGGGTATCATAGAAAAACTCACCAGCCTGAACATAAACCCCTACGTCACAAGATGGGTTGCCAACTGGCTTACAGACAGAACTCACACAGTAAGAATAGCTGGCTCCAGGTCCGACTCTGAACCAGTCACAAGTGGTGCCCCACAAGGCTCGGTTCTGGGACCCCTACTGTTCGGCATATATTTCTCAGAAGGACAGGCAAATACAGGAGGACTATGGCTAACCAAGTTCGCCAATGACTGCAATCTGGGAGCCATAATTGACTCTCCGGCTGACATCCTTCAAAAAGGCCTTAGTGAGACAGACACCTGGTGTCAAATTCATGGCCTCAAGCTAAATGTCAAAAAATGCATAGTCATCCCGTTTGGGAAAAACAAAGCACCCACGAATTACGACATAGGCGGCAGCCCCCTTAATACAGAAGAGGTAATAAGAGATCTGGGGACCCAGGTAGATAGTAATCTCTCCTTTGACAATCATATTGCCAAAGTAGTTAGGAAATCCTTCTATGTGGCCCATCTAATTACTAAGAAATTAGAAATCAAATAAATCTAGAAATAAAGAGGCTATAGTGCCCCTCTACTCGTCACTCATCAGACCCATCATAGAGTACAATGCCCCATTTGGGATGTACCTCACAAGACACTTCCAACAGCTGGAAAGACCACAAAAGCACCTCACCAAGAGGATTACTGGCCTCAAACATATGTCAAATGCAAACCAACTGAAATAACTCCAGCTGTACTCAGTGGCATATTGCTTACTCAGAGGTGATCTCTGCCTGACTTACAAAGCCATGTCCAACTCAGAATTGATGGACATGCTCCACCTAAAGAAATCCATGTCACTGCGAGCCACATGCTCTAGTGAGCTAAACCTCACCACAACAATAAATAGAACATGCTGGAGGGATAGATTCCTGTCACAGAGACTCCCCGTGCTTTGGAACAAAATTCCTAACTACGTTAGGCAGAGCCCCTCACTAACACTTTTCAAGAGAATCCTTGACGAGTGGATGGGTACAGAAAATACACCTCTGGGATCACTTCATTGGCTCTGCTTGACAGAGGCTCAGTTAATTACTCAATGGGGCGACGAAAGCCCACACACTCTGGCTAGGCTTAAAAATTCCCTCGGGCAGATAGCCTAGTACCTACCTATGAACCTATAAGAAGAAGTCATAGAAAGTAAAGAAGTCATAAGGTCTGCAGCATGTCCAGATGACAGCTGCATTTTAGTGTAATGTAGTTTTATAATTCCAATGATAACTACCGGACAATAAGCTTTATATAAACATTAATTTGCTTTCACAGTTTTCATCTCCAGATTGAGGCTAACTGCATCACTGAGAATCCTGGTTACAGGGATCTGCCAGTGACCAAGGGGGAAATGGTGGGTGTATCTCAGATATCTGCCCCAGGGGTACTACACCAGACTCTCAATGCCAGGCTACAGCATGTGGAGGATGAAGGGGTAAGACCATAACTGTATTAGTATAGCTGCATATAGATGCCATAGGCATCCACTGCCCAGAAGAACATTTGTTTCTGCACATGCCTACACAGCTCATGCAGATGAAGGTGAAGTCTCACTGATCTGTCCTGTGTGAGGTGCCCACTCTGTCATAGTAGGCATCATATGCCTGGCACAACTTGACCTTACAGCATGACAAGTCTTACTGTGTATGTCAATCAAATTTCACCACATTCTGCATGCACTGCTCCATCCCTTCCCCAAAATAGTGGCACTTATACATAGCATACACAAGGCATGATAGCTTTTTTGAATTCCTTCATTTGTTATACTGGGTGATATACATAACAGTGCTTCTCTGACAAACACTGACTATTGTCCTTGTTTAGATAACTGGTTTTGGTGGTACCTGTGCATCCCACTGACATAGTAGATATGTTGGTCTGTGACAACTGTACAGTTAGCCATGTCTACTATGTAATTTCTTGTTCCAGTGCCACAACATATAATAGTAGGAACATCTCTCCATTCTTTTTACGGCATTAGGGTTCCTGTACTGTACCACTTGCATTGTACTCTCATATAGACGCAAAAGGCCTGACACTGTACTCTCACATACATCCAACAGGCCTGACACTGTACTCTCACATACATGCAACAGGCCTGACACTGTACTCTCACATACATGCAACAGGCCAGACACTGTACTCTCACATACATGCAACAGGCCAGATACTGTACTCTCACATGACGCAACATGCCGGAGAAAAATACATATTTTAATGCCTCTGCAATTACACCTTATCCTGTAGTCTACCTGATCAGAAATATTCTCAAAATAATCACTGCATATCTAACAACAACTTTGTTTTTCTTTAGGTACGTTTATGTTTGATAGTCATGCATAGACTTGATAATTATTTCTGTGTCTCTTTTGTTCTTGGTGTCCTTCCATTATATTTGTTTGAGATTTACTGTTTTATATCTTAATATTTATGTTACTATTTTATGCAGGGTCTGTCACAAATGTGGCTGTGGTGAGGCAGGGGTCACCACACAGTTTACATATCCTGCCATCTCCTGTCTGGTCTCCGTCTGTCTCTAGGCTTGTCTGTCCACAGGATGGCAGAGGTTATTTAGCAGGAGGTGACCTTTATAGTTCTATGGTGGCTTCTACTGGTCTACCAGTGGGGGGGTGTTGTTACACCTTCTCAGGTGGTGACTACTGGATCCTAATATGTTACCCAGCACGAGCTGGAGAAGACAGTGATGGCAGTGAAGAACTGGAAGCTTGATGTCCACACTAGCTACTTGTTGAAAGTGATTGTATGAATGTCAGAGTCACACCACTGCCTGGCCCTGCTCTATATGCCATTAGAGGCAGGGTACAATGAGAAGGAAGGATTCAGAAGGGACTGACCTCTGGCTGGGTGCTGTTCAGCACAGCATGAAAGGGGGCCATCTCTTCACCCAACCCTATCCCAAATCATGGTGTTTCCCTTCCTTGGGTTTTACTTCTCTCCCCTGTTTGTAGTCCAGTTCTGTCCATACCTCAGTTTGCCTGTGTCTCTCCCTTTTATTCCACTTTTGTATCAGCACTTCCCCTGTTGGTCACTGTTTTCAATGTTTGTCTGTCTGCCTCCACTATGATCCATATACCCTATCCCTGCCACACCTTCTGTTTATTTCATTCTCTTTCTATGTTTCTTAAAAAAATGGGCTCACTCTCCACAAAAAAAAAAAAAAAAACTTCCTTTCCTACCTCACTGGTAACCTTTTCATTCCCTTGTCCTTCTGAATGTTCCTTTCCTTCTTCTTCCACTGTTCTGACTGTCCCATATACCCACTTCCTACTCATGTACTAAAAATAAACTGGCAGGGCCTTTACTGAGAAGCCCTTGTTATGGCTCTCACACCTCTCTTAGTGGTATGTATATGTGGGCAGGTAGTCGTGGCTATGTTACACATACAGTACAAGGATCCGTAGCTCACGTGGTCATTGTCACTGTATTCTCATCTAATCGCAGCCGATTCCTTAATTATATTTACTTGTCTTCATGCTTCTTGGCATGACTTACTGCAGATTAGTAACTGCGTTGCCAAGTAAGCGATCTTTCTGAATCCTTGGGAATAACATTAAGTATACTCCCAAGGTAACAGCAGATATATACATCCATGCAATATGTTCATAATATGATATACCAAATATTGATCTTCCTGAGAATGATTACCTTCAGCACATCTGCATATGTCACCCACACAGAGTCTGTTCAAAAGTTCACTATTTTCACCTGCATGGTAGAACTTGGTACAGCGATTTTCTGAAATTAAAATAAAAACACTGTTAATGTTTAATGTAAAAGTCCTCACATTAAACATGCCAAAAGTTCCAATCTCTGAGTTATTTACACACTATACTATACTCTAAGCATCCATGAGTAATAAGTTGTGTCTTACAATATAACCATGTGACATTAGCATTGTCATATTATGTGTCATGATGTAATCACACCTGTGTAGCATATGGAGATCCTACACATTAGCTTTATGAGTTCTGCACTTCCACGAGCCTTTCCTTGAGCAATTTATGAAAACCCAGATTGGAGGAGTCTAGTGACAGTTTTGCAACTGTATAATTTCTTTTATGAGTTTACAACCTATGTGGAACACCAGTAAAAGCCAGTGGAGGACTACTGCTAGAGAATAGACTAAATTACTGGAAGTGATATCTAGCAGTGCCAACAACAGAACCTGGGTAGGGTGTAAGGGAATTGCAAGGTTATGAAGACAAGAGAACAATTCCCACAAGCTGGTTTCATAGTTGTTTCACAGCTCTCCCACAGAAGTAATTGCACTGCAAAAGGAAGCATCATGGAGGTGAATGCATGGGAAAGAATGGGTCTGAATTACAGCAAGAGTGTGCATCTGAATCAAAGAGGAGTGTGGGTCTGAATCAGAGCAGGAGCATGGGTATGAATCAGAGCAAGAGCGTGGGTCTGAATCAGAGCAGGAGTATGGGTCTGAATCAGAGCAGGAGTATGGGTCTGAATCAGATTAGGAGTATGGGTCTGAATCAGAGCAGGAGTGTGAGTGTGAATCAGAGCAAGTGTGTGGGTATGAATCAGAGTAGGAGTATGGGTCTGAATCAGAGCAGGAGTGTGGGTCTGAATCAGAACAAGAGTGTGGGTCTGAATCATCTGAATCAGAGCAAGAGTGTGTGTCTGAATCATCCGAATCAGAGCAGGAGTGTCGGTCTGAATCAGAGCAGGAGTGTGGGCCTGAATCAGAGCAGGAGTGTGGGTCTGAATCAGAGAAAAAGAATGACATCCACCCTCCAATAGGAATGTTCTGCTCTATAGTGTTAACTCAGAATAGCACATGGTTGCTGTGATGCAGACACGAGTTCCTACAATGAGATCAGTGAGTGCTTTAACACTTCAAAAGTCTTTTAATACCTCAGGATAGTTTCAATTAGGAGTATTCTCAACAGAGAAAGGAAGGAGACCCTAATGTCTTTGTAACAGTACTGAAGAGCTAAAGAATTTTGGTCACTTAAGCTCTATTAGAGAGAAAAAGTAAACAAATGAGAAGATTGAATGCACTAATCAGGCAAATACGGCAGCAACATTGACTAACAGAAATTCATAAATTATTTGAGTTGTAAGTCACTATCAATACAATTCAAGATCATTTGTTCATATCTAATTAACCCACCAGATGCTTGTAACAGTAGAAGCTAATTAATGTAATGGTAGAAGCTAGTTACAGAAGGTACACAACTGGCTGACTTGGAAACGCTAAGTTAAAAATTAGAAAAATAGACAGATGAACTGCCTGCCTTCTAAGCTAGTGGCACAGGTGATTCCAAGCACAGTGGGGCTCACACGGCTCAAGGAGCTTTTCCTTCAAAAACTTATTATAACTGAGGTTAGAGGAGTGAATTGCCAGGCTAGCAAATCTGAGCACTCTTTTCAATGGTAGTTTACAGCCTATGTGGAATGCCAGTAAAAGAGAGTAAATTGCTAGAAGTTATTTAATCATGATGTAGCGTACATTAATGATTTGATGTAGACTGATATATGTGTGCGTGTGTGTGTGTGTGTGTGTGTGTGTGTGTGTGTGTGTGTGTGTGTGTGTATAGCGAGTAAATTACTAGAAGTTATTTAATCATGATGTAGCGTGCATTAATGATTTGATGTAGACCTATGTGTGTGTGTGTGTGTGTGTGTGTGTGTGTGTGTGTGTGTGTGTGTAGCGAGTAAATTACTAGAAGTTATTTAATCATGATGTAGAGTGCATTAATGATTTGATGTAGACCTATATATGTGTGTGTGTGTGTGTGTGTGTGTGTGTGTGTGTGTGTGTGTGTATACATACATATATATATATATATATATATATATATATATATATATATATATATATATATATATACGTATATGTGTATAAGTGCACACAGTGTCTAGCGATGACAAAAATGAAAGTACTGAGACAAAAATATAGTAAGCTGAGAATGCCAAGGACCAGAAATGTGAAGTATATCAAACGTTGAATTCCCTGATCTCTGTGGATACGGCAACAAGTGATAATATGGGTCCAAGGAGAAGGAGGCAAGTCGAGCTTTTTGATTATGTGTGTAAAGACTGGTAGAGATGAGTGAATGCCACCAGCCTAGTTAAATAGAATTTGGGACATAATTCTATTATTTGTAAATACTGTGAATGCTGAACTTAAAACAATGTGGCAACATTGCCATCTGCTGTAAAGAAAGCTAAGTCAAGCAATTCTTGTTGGTCCTTTGAAATTAAAATTATTTCATCACTGCCTTTGATGTTTTACAAGTTGGCTCCAGTCTGGCTGGATGGGGACTTCCTGCCTATTGTTTTAAGGCTAAAGTTAATGACCAGAATTTACATGTGGAATGTCCTTTATTGCTCTAAGTGTAAAAGAATGTAAATGCAGTTAATGTGTAGCCTGGGAACTCCAGGAAGGGTGAAAAAGATGATGTAATGTTTATCAGAACTGGAGTTTCAATTTAAACAGTGAGAACCAGAGATTGCTAAACATTTTGATCATGGATATCCAACTTATCACCACTCTACCTGTGTCTTAAGTAAGTTACTTTAGAAGTATGTTTTCTTGTAGAAATAGCTAGGACTATAAAGATTAGACTAAGTGTTTTTCTGTTATGTCAGAACTGTACTACTGATTTATTTTAAGTTTCTGTGTGATCTCTGAACTCTTGAGTAGCACTGTGGGGCAGTAGTATTGTCTTGTGTTTTTAGTATTTATTATTAAATATTTTAAAAACCTTCTACCTGTGGCTGGTTTGTGTAAAGATAAGTAAGCTCTAGAGTACATTGCACGCTTATAAGTGATCCTGTAATAAGCCCTTCCAAAGCCTTAAGATTGCTTAAGTTACACTACTATTGGATAAGAATAGTGCAGAGTAATAATTGGACACCCTATAAAGGGCCTTTGGGTAGCTGATAATTATTAGCTGGTGGTGGCAGTAATTACTACCATACAATTTGGGTAGAGGGGCACAGCTGGAGAATGTGTCAGCCATTCCCAGGAGTGTCTGTGAAGTTGTATAAATACTTCTCAAAGTGTGTGCTTGTGTCAGCTACTTGGACAGGGACACAAAGCACTGATTGGACAGAGAGGATACTGGAGGTTAGCTTGCCAGCTAGGCTGAGATCTGGACGCTATAGCTGTGCCAGTGGGGAGTCTTATTGGGGACCTGGGGAACAAGGGAGCAACCAGACCCAGACTGACTGTGATCTTTGTGTGCACTTAAGGGAAATTGCACTTTACTGCGTGCATTTGTGATCCTTTCCTCTTATATGAGATGCCTTCTCTAGTGTTAGTGGTGAGGACCGAGGCTCCTTGATTGCTCAGCCAGGGTGCAGGTGTCACATGTGGTTTGCAGTGGTGGGATCCACTTCACAATGTGGTGCAAGGGTATTCCCGGCTTATGATCTTCTTGAAGCAGTATTTCCTTTCTCGACATTGTCACGTTTGAAACTTCAATATACATGTTTTATACATGTTGCAATATTCTTATCTGGGTACTTTCATTATTGGCATTGCCAGATACTGTGTGTGTGTGTGTGTGTGTGTGTGTGTGTGTGTGTGTGTGTGTGTATATGTGTATATATATATATATATATATATATATATATATATATATATATATATATATCCGTGGTGGTGGTGCTGCGGTAGCATTGTCGCCTCACAGTAAGATGCTAACCGGTTCGACTCTCAGCTACAGTGTCTTCTGCGTGGAAACATGCATGAATGGGTGTACCTTCATTGAAGGTTGTGCATTAGGGCTGGCAACTCATAAAAATCAACTGCCAATCATTAGCGGACCGGAGTTCCGCTGTGGCGACCTGTAACCGGGAAAAGCCGAAAGACACAACAACAAATATATATATATATATATATATATATATATATATATATATATATATATATAATATATGGGTCAAGGACACATGCTCGACTAGCATATGTCCGAATCACAAAATATCAAACACACATACATAAAAGCGCTTAACATCGAAAAGCGCTTCCATGTATGTGTAGTTCAAAAAAAAAAATCTACGTTTCTGCAGGGAGGCTTCGCCCCCTGTGCCCCCAACACACCCCCTACTTTATTATTCTCACTCCAAGATCACACTACAGTGGGGAAAAGGGAATTTTCCCTTATTCACACTGTAGTCTGATCTACAAAACAAGCACACATACACGGAAGCGCTTGTCAAAGTTAAGCGCTTTTGTGTATGTGTGTTCAATGTTTTGTGATTTGGAAATATGCTAGTCAAGCATGTGTCCGGTTCCCATATATATATATATATATATATATATATATATATATATATATATACATACATATAGGTTCATAGGTTCATAGGTTTATACTAGGCTATCTGTCCTAAGGCATTTATAAGCCTAGCCCAAATTTTTGTGGCTTACGCCACCCCTTATATGAAAAAATACTGTGCCCATTAGTTTGTTGTGCCTCTGTCCAGCAGTGACACAGAGATGATTCCCGGGGTAAACCTACGATCTCCCATCCACAGGTCTAGATTTCTCTTGAACAGAGTCAGCGAGGTGCTCTGCCTCACATGGACCGGGATTCTATTCCACAGCATAGGGAGTCTCTGAGTGATAAATCTATCCCTCCAGCACGTCCTATTTATATTCGTGCTAAGGTTTAAGTCGCTTGCTCTAGTGGTTTTGGTGGATTTGGATTTTTGAGGTGGAGCATGTCCATTAATTCCGGGTTGGACATGGCCTTGTATGTCAGGCACATGTCACCTCTGAGCAGACGGTATGCGACTGAATAGAGCTGGAGTTTCTTCAATCTGGCAGCATATGACAAATTTTGGAGTCCCTTTATCCTTTTGGTGAGGAACTTTTGGGGTCTCTCCAATTGCTGCAGATGTCGGGTGAGATACATCCCGAATGGGGCATTGTACTCTATCATTGGTCTGATAAGTGAAGAGTACAGGGGAACAATGACCTCACTAGATCTGGATGTGAATCCCTTCATGATCAGGTGGGCAATGTAGAAGGTCTTTCTAACCACTTTAGCAACGTGAGTGTCAAAAGAAAGGCCACTGTCAACCTGGGTCCCCAGGTCCCTGATAACCTCTTCTGTGCTTAGTGGATTGCCACCTATATGGTAGCTTGGGGTTACCTTGTTTTTCCCAAAGGGTATGACTATACATTTTTTGGCGTTTAACTTCAGGCCATGGCTCTGGCACCAGCTATCTGTTTCCGTGAGTCCCTTCTGAAGGATATCCGTGTCCGATGCACTTTCCACTATGGCGCCCAGTTTGCAGTCGTCTGCAAACTTTGTCAGCCAAAGTCCTCCCATGTTGGCCTGTACTTCTGAGAAGTAGATGCCAAACAATAGGGGGTCAAGGACCGAGCCCTGTGGGACACCACTTGTGACCGGCTTGGACTCTGACATAGCTCCAGCAACTCTAACCCTGTGGGTTCTGTCCTTAAGCCAGTTTGCAACCCATCTTGTGACATATGGGTTTACATTTAAGCTGGTAAGTTTTTCTACAATACCCGAGTGGGGTATTGTGTCGAAAGCCTTGCAAGGTCAAGGTAGGCTGTATGGACTGCCTTTCCCTCATCAATGGCCTTGGTGACTGTTTCGAAGAAGTCGACCAAGTTCAAAAGGCATGATCTTCCCTTGACAAAGCCAAACTGGGTCGGGTCCAATGTCTGCAAGTCCCCTATATCTTTGTTTATGAGCTCCATTATGATCCTCTCCATAGCTTTGCAGACTAGACTTGTTAAGCTTATGGGGCGGTAATTACCAGGGTCTGTAGAGGCGCCGCCTTTGTGGAGTGGGACCACAGTTGCCGTACGCCACTCCTTGGGCACGTATCCTGTGGTAAGGCTGAGATTAAACAGCTGCCTTATGTGCGGGTTTAATTCCTCATTTAGCTCGTGTAGCACACAGCCGGGGACACCATCCGGTCCCATTGATGCTGTGTTTTTAGCTTTAGAGAGAGCAGCTTTCACCTGCGCATTTGAGATGTCCGGGAGGCTACACTCGGCTGGGATAGTTATCTCTCCTTTAGGGGGGGGGGGTGAAGTTTGCACTGAACCTGTCTGCCAGTATGTTGGCAATGTCTGTGGGTTCAGTGATTTTTGTATCATTTTGGACTAATTCTGAGCATATCTGGGAGTTTCCACCCAGGTCCCTAACATAGCTGAAAAAGGCCTTATGATTGTCCTTTGAATCCATGGCAATTTTTCTCTCAAAATTGGCCTTAGTTGATTTTATGAGTGCTCGTATTTTTTACTAATAATGATCAGGGTGACTTCCCTTTTATGGATTTTGTTCTATCATGTAATAGCTTTCTCCTCTTATTGTAAAGTTTGTTAATGGCTGGGGTCCACCAGACTGGACGTTTGCCCTTTGTGGAAAGAGTCTTGGTTTTATTTGGGATTGCCTGATCCATGCAGTCCTGGAGGTGTTCATAGAAGGCATTTGTAAGGGCTTCCGCAGCTTGGGTTGTGGTTTCCACTGGCTCAGGGGCCTTGAAGGATACCACACCAGTCTTGAGTAGTGTGAAGTTTGCTTTAGAGAAGTTCTTCACTATGGTCTTTTTGTTTGGGGTGGGGCGGGATGTGGATTTCCAGTGAGATTAGTTTATGATCAGATCTCACCAATGAGGGATATACTTCGGTGTGGAGCATTTTGTCCCCATGTTTGTGACAATGAGATCTAGTATATTTTCTCCTCTCGTGGGAACAGTGACTAGCTGTTCCATGGCATTTGAATTTATGAACTCCAGGAACCGTTGGGCTAGAAAGTTAGGGCTTGAGTAATGTTCCCAGTCTATATTCGGGTAGTTGAAGTCACCCAATATGATGGTGTTTGGAGATACATTTATACCCTCCAGTGTCTTCAGGAAGGCTGTGTGGGGTTCCTGAGTTTGAGAGGGTGGCCTGTAGCATGCTACAATTTGTAGAGCAGTTTTGCCTATGGTTAGTTGTACCTGGATGGTTTCCGAAGCTTAGTGCGTTGCCACCAACCTGGAGGTGTGGGTATCCTTTATGAATATGGATACACCCCTCCTTTTGTGGTGTGGTCCGGGTTTTGGGGCCGGAACGCATGATATGAGGTAAAACCTAATAGTGCCGGGTGCTCTCAGGAGCCTTGAACCAGGTTTCAGTTACAGCACAGACATCGATGTTCTCCATACTGAGAAGGGCCTCGAGTGCGTGCATTTTGAGATTTAGACTTCTGGCATTGAGCAGCATTACCCTCAGTTTCTTCCCATTTTTGTTTTCTAGGGTGGTAGGTTTAGAATTTGAGCCTTGCCTAAAAAAGGCACTATGGGGGTGGCAAGAGCCTTAGCCAATATCCGGAATCCCAGGGGTGACAGGTGCAAGCCGTCCCTTGCGAAGCAGCATGGCTTGTCAAGCATGTCATCCAAGGCAGACAGACACTGGATCCCCTTTGAATGACACCAGACATTAAGCCAATTGTTAAAGCTGATCATCTTGTCTCTATATTGTGGCATCATTCTTGGTGAAGGAAGGATACTGCTCAGGGTTAGGGTCATACCTGCCTGGGCTACATAATCAGAGAGCTCCTCTATGTCTCTTTTCATGTAGTCCAGGGAGGTACGTCTCAGGTCGTTCACACCAGCATGGACAATGACTGTGTCATATTTGTACTTGCCGTGGAGTGACCAGTGCTTGTGTTATGTGGCGGATTCTAGTGCCCGATAGGCAGCTTACTGTGACCCTCTCCTTGTTCAGCCTGGTGAGTGGGACGTCAGTGTGTCTGACTATGGAGTCACCTATGACAAGTATGTTTGGTGTTGTATTTGGCCTTAAGGGCTGTGACTGCTTTGCACACTGCTTTTGTGGTTTATGTGTTGCTTGTGGGGTGTCTTGAGGTAGCAGTTGTTTGGGTGTCTGCTTTGGAGGCCTCTGCTGTTTGTCTTTGAGTATGTCTTTGTGTGTTTATGTGTTTGATTCAGTGGAGTGGTAGCATTATGTGAGGCTGGTTTTGTGGTGTGTGTAATTGCCTTCTCCTCCTGTCTGGTCTTGCCAGTCCTGAGTTGAGAGAGCTCAGCCTCCAGTTTGGCTAAATAGCTGCATCTCTCGCAAGTATTTGTGTTATGTGGGAGGAGGAGAGGGTTGTCTGTGTACATGAGGCAGTTATAACATTGCCTCAAGATTCCCAGATTCACCAGCTGGACCGGAGAGGAGATTGACAACTGACCTTTGGACATGCTAGAATAATATTGGGAAATCCTTAACTGAAAACAAGGGCCAGTGGGGAGTGAGGGTGTAGTGCTTTTAATTTTTAGTGCTGACTTATATAATTGCTTTAGTGAGCAAGTGCCAGGTAACTTGAGTGCAATGTGTTACAAGTAACTAAATGCAAAAGCGACAAACAGTAACTTTCTTTCAAGTGAAACAAGGAAATAAGTACAGTAAGCAATGCAGATATCACTAGTGATCCACAGAAGCGCTGAGAAGTTGCGTATTAGGTGGAATTAGCTTCCAGGAAATAACAAGCAAACAAACAACAAGCATATAAACAAAGCTAGATTCAGCAGGCCTGGATCTAGTCTATGCTAGAGCAAACAAGGTGTACCAATTTCAGTAAGATACAGTTCAAATATTCAGGCACTATAAACCTCTAACCAGAAATTCCCAGCTCAGAAGGGCAGAGTCCAGCCTCTTCTCCCACAAGAGTGCAGACCACGAACCTTCTTAATGTAAAATAACTGGCCTGAAGCCCAAGTGCCTAAACCAGAACTAATACACTTGGACACTGGGCTCTCAATCAGCAGTTCCCAACTTAGAAGGATGAAAGCTACCTGTCCTGCCACCACAGTGCTTGCCACAAACCTTCCTAATGTAAAACAACTGGTCTGAAGCCCAAGTGCTTAATCCAAAAGACTTAGAATGATAGCTACACTTTAATCAAGTTACAACCAAGCAGTAATAAATACCATTGAATACTTTAGAGAATGTCTGGATTAGTGCTCAAGTTACACAAACAAAGCTAGATCCAGCAGGCCCGAATCCAGTCTATGCCACAGCAAACAAGGCACACCAACTTCAGTAAGAAACAGTTCAGATATGCATGCACTATAAGCCTTTAACCAGAAATTCCCAGCTCAGAAGGGCAGAGTCCAGCCTCTCCTCCCACAAGAGTGCAGACCACGAACCCTCTTAATGTAAAATAACTGTCTTGAAAGCCCAAGTGCTTAAACCAGAATTAATACACTTTTAGAATAACAGACACTGAGCCCTCAATCAGCAGTTCTCAACCTAGAAGGATGTAAGCTACCTGTTCTGCCACAGCAGTGCAGACCACAAACCCTCTCAGTGCAAAACAACTAACTGGTCCGAAGCCCAAGTGTTTAAACCAAAAGGCTTAGAATGAGTTACACCAAGCAGTAATAAATACAATTGAGTATTTTTAAGATGATGCAAAAGTAAAATGAAGTAGGTAGAGACACAAGTACAGTGAAAGCAGATGAAATTTTTTTTTTTTTTTTTGTTATCTGAACAAGTGCTGAGATCAAAGAAACAGATATGAGTGCTGAAACTAGAAAACTGGCTAGTTATAAGAAAAAAAACAAGCTAGAAGGCTTCCCTCAAACACAGAAGGGCTTGGGGGCTCAGAAGCCTACAAATAGTCTATACCACTTAACAAGAAAGGCAGGAAATAAGCTTAATTTTATTTTTTCTGTTTCCCAGATGCTCTCTTTGCACACAGTAGGAGTGCCTGAAATCAGAATATGATCTCACTGCACTCAGTTGAGTGAGCAAATGAGATGGGCCCAGAGGCAGGCTGAGGGGCGGGCAGTTTCAATGCCACTAAGATTAACACCAAAACAAAAACAGGGAGGGTGGGTGAGAATAACTGAAGAGCAGAATAACTTCAGTATTCCTTCAACACTCCTTCATACACAGCTTAAATCAAATTAAATACTGTATTTTTTTTTTAAAAAGTGCAGATAAAAGTACTTAAATTCTCTTATACGTCCAGTTGAATATAACCAAGTTGTTAGCTGGCCAAAGCTGAGATTTTAAAGCAGGAATTATTTCACAATACAGCAGTTAAATATGCAAGGACAGGAAATCAAAGAATGTGGCTACCCCCACACCTGTAATTACTAGCAAATAACAAAAATCAGCCAACACTAGCTTCAGTTCAAGTTACTGAAGAGCAGAATAACTTCAGTATTCCTTCAACACTCCTTCATACACAGCTTAAATCAAATTAAATACTGTATTTTTTTTTAAAAAGTGCAGATAAAAGTACTTAAATTCTCTTATACGTCCAGTTGAATATAACCAAGTTGTTAGCTGGCCAAAGCTGAGATTTTAAAGCAGGAATTATTTCACAATACAGCAGTTAAATATGCAAGGACAGGAAATCAAAGAATGTGGCTACCCCACACCTGTAATTACTAGCAAATAACAAAATCAGCCAACACTAGCTTCAGTTCAAGTTACTGAAGAGCAGAATAACTTCAGTATTCCTTCAACACTCCTTCATACACAGCTTAAATCAAATTAAATACTGTATTTTTTAAAAAAAGTGCAGATAAAAGTACTTAAATTCTCTTATACGTCCAGTTGAATATAACCAAGTTGTTAGCTGGCCAAAGCTGAGATTTTAAAGCAGGAATTATTTCACAATACAGCAGTTAAATATGCAAGGACAGGAAATCAAAGAATGTGGCTACCCCCACACCTGTAATTACTAGCAAATAACAAAAATCAGCCAACACTAGCTTCAGTTCAAGTTACTGAAGAGCAGAATAACTTCAGTATTCCTTCAACACTCCTTCATACACAGCTTAAATCAAATTAAATACTGTATTTTTTTTTTTAAAAAGTGCAGATAAAAGTACTTAAATTCTCTTATACGTCCAGTTGAATATAACCAAGTTGTTAGCTGGCCAAAGCTGAGATTTTAAAGCAGGAATTATTTCACAATACAGCAGTTAAATATGCAAGGACAGGAAATCAAAGAATGTGGCTACCCCACACCTGTAATTACTAGCAAATAACAAAAATCAGCCAACACTAGCTTCAGTTCAAGTTACTGAAGAGCAGAATAACTTCAGTATTCCTTCAACACTCCTTCATACACAGCTTAAATCAAATTAAATACTGTATTTTTTTTTTTTTTAAAAGTGCAGATAAAAGTACTTAAATTCTCTTATACGTCCAGTTGAATATAACCAAGTTGTTAGCTGGCCAAAGCTGAGATTTTAAAGCAGGAATTATTTCACAATACAGCAGTTAAATATGCAAGGACAGGAAATCAAAGAATGTGGCTACCCCACACCTGTAATTACTAGCAAATAACAAAATCAGCCAACACTAGCTTCAGTTCAAGTTACTGAAGAGCAGAATAACTTCAGTATTCCTTCAACACTCCTTCATACACAGCTTAAATCAAATTAAATACTGTATTTTTTTTTTTAAAAAGTGCAGATAAAAGTACTTAAATTCTCTTATACGTCCAGTTGAATATAACCAAGTTGTTAGCTGGCCAAAGCTGAGATTTTAAAGCAGGAATTATTTCACAATACAGCAGTTAAATATGCAAGGACAGGAAATCAAAGAATGTGGCTACCCCACACCTGTAATTACTAGCAAATAACAAAAATCAGCCAACACTAGCTTCAGTTCAAGTTACTGAAGAGCAGAATAACTTCAGTATTCCTTCAACACTCCTTCATACACAGCTTAAATCAAATTAAATACTGTATTTTTTTTTAAAAAGTGCAGATAAAAGTACTTAAATTCTCTTATAGTGCCAGTTGAATATAACCAAGTTGTTAGCTGGCCAAAGCTGAGATTTTAAAGCAGGAATTATTTCACAATACAGCAGTTAAATATGCAAGGACAGGAAATCAAAGAATGTGGCTACCCCCACACCTGTAATTACTAGCAAATAACAAAAATCAGCCAACACTAGCTTCAGTTCAAGTTACTGAAGAGCAGAATAACTTCAGTATTCCTTCAACACTCCTTCATACACAGCTTAAATCAAATTAAATACTGTATTTTTTTTAAAAAAAAGTGCAGATAAAAGTACTTAAATTCTCTTATACGTCCAGTTGAATATAACCAAGTTGTTAGCTGGCCAAAGCTGAGATTTTAAAGCAGGAATTATTTCACAATACAGCAGTTAAATATGCAAGGACAGGAAATCAAAGAATGTGGCTACCCCACACCTGTAATTACTAGCAAATAACAAAAATCAGCCAACACTAGCTTCAGTTCAAGTTACTGAAGAGCAGAATAACTTCAGTATTCCTTCAACACTCCTTCATACACAGCTTAAATCAAATTAAATACTGTATTTTTTTTTTAAAAGTGCAGATAAAAGTACTTAAATTCTCTTATACGTCCAGTTGAATATAACCAAGTTGTTAGCTGGCCAAAGCTGAGATTTTAAAGCAGGAATTATTTCACAATACAGCAGTTAAATATGCAAGGACAGGAAATCAAAGAATGTGGCTACCCCACACCTGTAATTACTAGCAAATAACAAAAATCAGCCAACACTAGCTTCAGTTCAAGTTACTGAAGAGCAGAATAACTTCAGTATTCCTTCAACACTCCTTCATACACAGCTTAAATCAAATTAAATACTGTATTTTTTTTTAAAAAAGTGCAGATAAAAGTACTTAAATTCTCTTATACGTCCAGTTGAATATAACCAAGTTGTTAGCTGGCCAAAGCTGAGATTTTAAAGCAGGAATTATTTCACAATACAGCAGTTAAATATGCAAGGACAGGAAATCAAAGAATGTGGCTACCCCCACACCTGTAATTACTAGCAAATAACAAAATCAGCCAACACTAGCTTCAGTTCAAGTTACTGAAGAGCAGAATAACTTCAGTATTCCTTCAACACTCCTTCATACACAGCTTAAATCAAATTAAATACTGTATTTTTTTTTTAAAAAAGTGCAGATAAAAGTACTTAAATTCTCTTATACGTCCAGTTGAATATAACCAAGTTGTTAGCTGGCCAAAGCTGAGATTTTAAAGCAGGAATTATTTCACAATACAGCAGTTAAATATGCAAGGACAGGAAATCAAAGAATGTGGCTACCCACACACCTGTAATTACTAGCAAATAACAAAAATCAGCCAACACTAGCTTCAGTTCAAGTTACTGAAGAGCAGAATAACTTCAGTATTCCTTCAACACTCCTTCATACACAGCTTAAATCAAATTAAATACTGTATTTTTTTTTTTTAAAAGTGCAGATAAAAGTACTTAAATTCTCTTATACGTCCAGTTGAATATAACCAAGTTGTTAGCTGGCCAAAGCTGAGATTTTAAAGCAGGAATTATTTCACAATACAGCAGTTAAATATGCAAGGACAGGAAATCAAAGAATGTGGCTACCCCACACCTGTAATTACTAGCAAATAACAAAAATCAGCCAACACTAGCTTCAGTTCAAGTTACTGAAGAGCAGAATAACTTCAGTATTCCTTCAACACTCCTTCATACACAGCTTAAATCAAATTAAATACTGTATTTTTTTTTTTTAAAAGTGCAGATAAAAGTACTTAAATTCTCTTATACGTCCAGTTGAATATAACCAAGTTGTTAGCTGGCCAAAGCTGAGATTTTAAAGCAGGAATTATTTCACAATACAGCAGTTAAATATGCAAGGACAGGAAATCAAAGAATGTGGCTACCCCACACCTGTAATTACTAGCAAATAACAAAAATCAGCCAACACTAGCTTCAGTTCAAGTTACTGAAGAGCAGAATAACTTCAGTATTCCTTCAACACTCCTTCATACACAGCTTAAATCAAATTAAATACTGTATTTTTTTTAAAAAGTGCAGATAAAAGTACTTAAATTCTCTTATACGTCCAGTTGAATATAACCAAGTTGTTAGCTGGCCAAAGCTGAGATTTTAAAGCAGGAATTATTTCACAATACAGCAGTTAAATATGCAAGGACAGGAAATCAAAGAATGTGGCTACCCCCACACCTGTAATTACTAGCAAATAACAAAAATCAGCCAACACTAGCTTCAGTTCAAGTTACTGAAGAGCAGAATAACTTCAGTATTCCTTCAACACTCCTTCATACACAGCTTAAATCAAATTAAATACTGTATTTTTTTAAAAAAAAGTGCAGATAAAAGTACTTAAATTCTCTTATACGTCCAGTTGAATATAACCAAGTTGTTAGCTGGCCAAAGCTGAGATTTTAAAGCAGGAATTATTTCACAATACAGCAGTTAAATATGCAAGGACAGGAAATCAAAGAATGTGGCTACCCCCACACCTGTAATTACTAGCAAATAACAAAAATCAGCCAACACTAGCTTCAGTTCAAGTTACTGAAGAGCAGAATAACTTCAGTATTCCTTCAACACTCCTTCATACACAGCTTAAATCAAATTAAATACTGTATTTTTTTTTTAAAAAGTGCAGATAAAAGTACTTAAATTCTCTTATACGTCCAGTTGAATATAACCAAGTTGTTAGCTGGCCAAAGCTGAGATTTTAAAGCAGGAATTATTTCACAATACAGCAGTTAAATATGCAAGGACAGGAAATCAAAGAATGTGGCTACCCCCACACCTGTAATTACTAGCAAATAACAAAAATCAGCCAACACTAGCTTCAGTTCAAGTTACTGAAGAGCAGAATAACTTCAGTATTCCTTCAACACTCCTTCATACACAGCTTAAATCAAATTAAATACTGTATTTTTTTTTTAAAAGTGCAGATAAAAGTACTTAAATTCTCTTATACGTCCAGTTGAATATAACCAAGTTGTTAGCTGGCCAAAGCTGAGATTTTAAAGCAGGAATTATTTCACAATACAGCAGTTAAATATGCAAGGACAGGAAATCAAAGAATGTGGCTACCCCACACCTGTAATTACTAGCAAATAACAAAAATCAGCCAACACTAGCTTCAGTTCAAGTTACTGAAGAGCAGAATAACTTCAGTATTCCTTCAACACTCCTTCATACACAGCTTAAATCAAATTAAATACTGTATTTTTTTAAAAAAAGTGCAGATAAAAGTACTTAAATTCTCTTATACGTCCAGTTGAATATAACCAAGTTGTTAGCTGGCCAAAGCTGAGATTTTAAAGCAGGAATTATTTCACAATACAGCAGTTAAATATGCAAGGACAGGAAATCAAAGAATGTGGCTACCCCCACACCTGTAATTACTAGCAAATAACAAAAATCAGCCAACACTAGCTTCAGTTCAAGTTACTGAAGAGCAGAATAACTTCAGTATTCCTTCAACACTCCTTCATACACAGCTTAAATCAAATTAAATACTGTATTTTTTTTTTAAAAAAAGTGCAGATAAAAGTACTTAAATTCTCTTATACGTCCAGTTGAATATAACCAAGTTGTTAGCTGGCCAAAGCTGAGATTTTAAAGCAGGAATTATTTCACAATACAGCAGTTAAATATGCAAGGACAAAAGAATGTGGCCCCCCACACCTGTAATAACTAGCAAATAACAAAAATCAGCCAACACTAGCTTCAGTTCAAGTTACTGAAGAGCAGAATAACTTCAGTATTCCTTCAACACTCCTTCATACACAGCTTAAATCAAATTAAATACTGTATTTTTTTTTTTTTTTAAAAGTGCAGATAAAAGTACTTAAATTCTCTTCTACGTCCAGTTGAATATAACCAAGTTGTCAGCTGGCCAAAGCTGAGATTTTAAAGCAGGAATTATTTCACAATACAGCAGTTAAATATGCAAGGACAGGAAATCAAAGAATGTGGCTACCCACACACCTGTAATTACTAGCAAATAACAAAAATCAGCCAACACTAGCTTCAGTTCAAGTTACTGAAGAGCAGAATAACTTCAGTAGTCCTTCAACACTCCTTCATACACAGCTTAAATCAAATTAAATACTGTATTTTTTTTTTTTAAAAAAGTGCAGATAAAAGTACTTAAATTCTCTTATACGTCCAGCTGAATATAACCAAGTTGTTAGCTGGCCAAAGCTGAGATTTTAAAGCAGGAATTATTTCACAATACAGCAGTTAAATATGCAAGGACAGGAAATCAAAGAATGTGGCTACCCCCACACCTGTAATTACTAGCAAATAACAAAAATCAGCCAACACTAGCTTCAGTTCAAGTTACTGAAGAGCAGAATAACTTCAGTATTCCTTCAACACTCCTTCATACACAGCTTAAATCAAATTAAATACTGTATTTTTTTTTAAAAAAAGTGCAGATAAAAGTACTTAAATTCTCTTATACGTCCAGTTGAATATAACCAAGTTGTTAGCTGGCCAAAGCTGAGATTTTAAATATATATATATATATGTGTGTGTGTGTGTGTGTGTATCTATATATATATCGATGGATATCAAAGCACCATACCAAGTTACTCATCAAACCGTGGGCATCAAAGCAAAAGGTGGTGGAGTTTCAATATACATTAAAGATACGACACCTTCAGGCTGGTCAGACAGTATGATGCACAGGAGACAGTCCAGGTGCAGTTAACCATTGACAAGACCCCTATTTAAATTATAGCTGGCTACAGGCCCCCAACTTTGACTCAAGATGCCCACTCTACCTATCTGGACCTCTTAAAATCTATCAAGATTCAACCCTTTACCCTGATCCTGGGTGACTTTAACTATCCAGGCATAGACTGGAAGAACTACTCATGTCAAAACACACATGCCCAGATATTCCTTGATTTTGTCAATGCAAATGCCTTGGACCAGTTGGTCCACACCCCCACAAGAGGTGATGATATCTTGGACTTGGTATTATCCAACATGAGTAACCACTGCAACACCCCTACGGTATCATCCTCCCTGGTAAGATCTGTCCACAAAGCTGTCAGTTTCGAAGTCACCCCCCCCCCCAGCTAGGATCAAATAAAAAAACTTCTCCAAAGCTCATTACAACTTCTTGAGGGATGGTATAAACAGCTTCATAGCCCCCACCCCCACTGTAGGAACTGACACAAATATCCAAACCTACACCAAAGTATGATACAAGCCTTTATATAGCTGCGTGGAATCAGGAATACCCAACAGGACAAAATCATTCTCCTGAAGGAAGAGTAAACCTGTCTGGAAGACATCTGCAATAAATAATCTCTATAATAAAAGGAAACAATTTGCTGTCCAGGACCAAAAAGAAGCAGGTGCCTGAACAAGCAACGAGCACTAGTGAAATCCTCCAAAGCAAGCTTAGAGTCCAAACTGGCCACATCTATTAAAGACAATCATAAGGCCTTCTTCACATATGTCTGCAATCTCAAGGGAAGCACCCAGATCTGTTCAGAACTAGTGGTCAGGGACACCACATACACAAATGCCGTAGACGTAGCCAGCCTACTGGCAGACAGGTTTAGCAAAACTTCTCCCCTCTGTTCCCCCATTAGTAAATCAGGACATCCCCAGCACCTGACCCCTCCCCTTATCTTTAGGGAGTAAGCCATCACTGCTCTCTCAAAGGCAAAAAATACAGCCTCCATTTGACCCAATAACATTCCAGGTTGCATCCTACATGAACTCAGACAGGAGCTTGCAGCACTATTAGGCACCCTGTTCAACCAAAGCCTGTGTACTGGCTTCATACCAGCTGAGTGGAGGACAGCCATTGTCATCCCTTTGCACAAAGGTGGAGCTTCCACTGATCCAGGAAATTATAGACCCATCAGCCTAACTAGCCTGATCTGCAAGACCATGGAATGGATTATTACGGACCTCAATAACAAGGACATTGGCAACCTCCAACCACTTGATCCCAGTTTGGTTTCATCAAGGGGATGTCATGCCTGTTAAACTTGGTCGACTTCTTTGAGACAGTCACCAAAGCCATGGATGAGGGGAAGATGGTGCACACTGCCTACCTTGAACTGGCCAAAGTTTTCAATACTACTCCCTACTCAGGTATAATAGATAAACTCTCTCAACTAGGCATCAATCCATATGTTACCAGGTGTGTAGCAAACTGGCTCACTGATAGAACCCACCTAGTCAAAATAGAGGTAGCCACCTCAAACAGTATACCCGTAACAAGTGGCATACCACAGTGATCGGTCTTGGGGCCTCTGTTATTTAGGATATACTTTTCTAAGGTGCAGGCCAAAACCAGTGAGTTATGGCTGACTAAGTTTGCAGATGACTGCAAGTTGGGAGCTGTCGTCAATTCCCATAGTGATGTGGGCATCCTACAAGAGGGTCTCACCCAAACAAATGACTGGTCCCAGAAACATGGCCTCAAACTAAATGCCAAAAAATGCATTATCATAATAAGGTCCTAAGCATGCAATCAGTCATGAGGGAGTTGGGCACCCAGGTTGATAGCAACCTGACTTTTGACCACCATATTGCCTCTGTCATACGGAAGGCTTTCTACATGTCCCACCTCATTAGGAAGGGTATCTCATCCAGATACAAGGAGGTCATAACGTCCCTGTATTCTTCTGCTATAAGATCCATTATTGAGTACAATGTCCCTTTCGGCATGTACCTCACAAAGCACATGTAGCAGCTGGGGAGACCACAGAGGTTCCTCACCAGGAGAATTCAGGGCCTCAAACATCTATCCTACACAGATAGGCTAAAAGCCATGTCCGTCTACTCAATCTCATACAGACTCCTCAGAGGTGACCTCTTTCTGGCATACAAAGCAATCTCAGATGCCACCTTGATGGGACTGCTGCATATCCGCAAGTCAAGTTCCACTCAAGTAACCCACACACATGACCTCAACCTGGTCTGTGACATCAATTGGACTTGTTGGGGGGACAGATTTGTGCCTCATATACTCTCTCTTCTGTGGAACAGACTTCCTCTCCACATCATGCAAAGTAATTCATTATCCCTTTTTAAGTGCAACCTATATTACTGGATGGGGAACAGAAAATACACCCTTAGGATTCCACCTGTGTCCCTGCTGGACAATGGCATCGGGTGATGACTTGTCGGAATGTGGGCTAAATTCTTGGCTAGGCTTATAAGGGCCTCATGGCCAATACTTCCTATGATCTAAATATATATATATATATATATATATATATATATATATATATATATATATATATATATCTACGCACACACACACACACATATATATATATATATATAGATACACACACACACACACACACACACACACACACACACACACACACACACACACACACACACACACACACACACACACACACACGCATCATTCCAATGGCTGACAACTCATTTGTTTAACAACTTTTTGCTGGTGTAAAAATTAATGACAGCACATTTGTGTGAAATATATTTGGTTGAATTAAAATTTTATGCAGTGCAAACATGCAGGATTGTGCAGACAAATGAATGTTTGGTTGAAGGTGGCCATTATGAAAATGTGCAATATTGTGTTACAGTGGGTGACTGTATGCAAGTTTGGAATATACTTATGGTTATATAATGGAATAGATTTAGTGTTGTGTGTGCTCGGATTCATTTTGTCTTATATACTGGTACTGTTAGGGAAAGGGGTTTAGTAAAGTAACGTGCAGGGTTAAGATAAGAGGCAGTTGGGTTAGAGTTCATATGCATGAGTAAGGTGATGTAGGGGAGTTGTTGCTGTGGTTTACTGATTTGGTTATTTTGTATGTAGCACATTTGTAGAGTCACTCATTTGGGTTTTCTTATTTGGGTCATTACATACAGTGGATATAAAAAGTGTACACACGCCTGTTAAAATGTTGGGTTTTTGTGATATAAAAAATGAGACCGCAATAAATCATTTCAAAACTTTTCCCAGCTTTAATGTGACCTATAACCTGTACAATTCAATTGAAAAACAAATCTGTTATGGGAAAAATATAAAAAATAAAAAATGTACAATAAGCTGGTTGCATAAGTGTGCACACCCTTAAACTAATACTTTGTTGAAGCAACTTTTGATTTAATTACAGCATTCAGTCTTCTTGGGTACACATCTGCCATCAGTTAGAGACTCTGATTAACCCCAAATAAAGTTCAGCTATCCTAGTAGGATTTTCCTGACATTCACTCAGTTGCCTGCTACAGCAAAAGCCATGATTTGCAAAGAGCTTACAAAGCATCAAAGGGATCTCATTGTTGAAAGGTATCAGTCAGGAGAAGGGTACATAAAATTTCCACAGCACTGAATATACCATGGAACACAGTGAAGACAGTCATCAAAAAGTGGACAAAATATGGAACAACAGTGATGTTGCAAAGAACTGGATGTCCCTCTAAAATTGATGAAAAGACAACACAAAAACTGGTCAGGGAGGCTGCCAAGAGATCTACAGCAACAGTGAATGAGCTGCAGAAATTTCTGGCAAGAACAGGTTGTGTACTACATGTGACAACAATCTCCCATATTCTCCATATGTCTGGGCTATGGGGTAGGGTTGCAAAATGGAAGCCTTTTCTTACACAGAAAAACATCCAGGCCTGGCTAAAATTTGCAAAACAATACATCAAGTCTGCCAAAAGCATGTGGGAAAAATGTGTTCTGCTCTGATGAGACCAATGTTGAACTTTTTGGCCACAATTCCAAAAGGTATGTTTGGCGCAAAAGCAACACTTCACATCAACAAAAGAATACCATCCCCACAGTAAACCATGGTGGTGGCAGTATCATGCTTTGGGGTTGCTTTTCTTCAGCTGCAACTGGGGCTTTAGACTAGGTGGAGGGAATTATGAACAGTTCCAAATACCAGTCACTTTTGGCCCAAAACCTTCAGGTGTCTGCTAGAAAGATGAAGATGAAGAGGAATTTTACCTTTCAACATGACAATTACCCAAGCATACATCCAAGTCAACAAAAGAATGGCTTCACCAGAAGAAAATTAAAGTTTTGGAATGGCCCAGCCAGAGCTCAGACTTAAATCCAATAGAAAATCTGTGGGGTGACCTGAAGAGGGCTGTGCACAAGAGATGCCCTCGCAATCTGACAGATTTGGAGCACTTTTGCAAGGAAGAGTGGGCAAGTATTGACAAGTCAAGATGTGTCATGCTGATAGGCTCCTACTCAAGAAGACCAAATGCTGTCATTAAATCAAAAGGTGCTTCAACAAAGTATTAGTTTAAGGATGTGAAAACTTATCCAACTAGCTTATTATAAGTTTTTTATTTTTTTATATTTTTCCCCTAACAGTTTTGTTTGTTTTTCAATTGAATTGTACAGGTTATAGGTCACATTAAAGTGGGAAAAGTTTTGAAATTATTTATTGTGGTCTCATTTTTTTATATCACAAAAACTTGGCATTTTAACAGGGGTGTGTACACTTGTTATATCCACTGTATATATAATTACAGATATATATCTAAAATTTGGAGTTGCCTCTGTCCATTAGTGGTGCAGAGGTCACTCCTGGGGTAGATTTTCAGTTTTTCATCCATATATCTGAGTTGTGTTGGAATATGTACAAAGATTAACTTTGTTTTATGATGGCAAAGAGTCTGTGCCACAGCAAAGGTATCCTCTGTGAGATATACGTGTCCTTCCAGTTAATGTTACCAGAGAGGTTTAGATCCTTAGACTGAGTATTTTTGACACCATTTTACTTGCTGATTTGCAGTAAATCCTTCAATAATGGGTTGGAGAATGCCTTTTAAGCTAGACACAAGTCACCTCTTAGCAGTCTGTAGAATACCGAGTATAGTAACAGGGCCTTGACTTGGTCCATGCCGGACATGTTGTTTAGGCCTTGTATCCTTTTAGTAAGATATGTATGTGGCGGTTGCATGTGTCTGGATAGGTACGTGCCAAAAGAAGCGTTACATGCAATGAGTGATCTAATGAGGTTTGTGTAAAGGGAGACAATGACATCCCTAGATCTAGACACATGATCCCTTTGTTTATAAGATGTGCAATATAGGGTTTTATTGCAACAACAGGCACATGCTGGTCAAACATTTCAACTCCCCCTACTAGATTTTCTTCCCTAGTCTGAAAAGAATCCTTGTAGCGACAGGACAGACCTCTGTATCACTCACTGTCACATTTATAGTGCTCTGTAAGTCACCTTGGAAGTAACTTATGCAGATAATGTCACTTAGAGGTATGCATTCCTTTGATGGGTTTTAAACCCATTCCAAATGTCACTGGATACAGGTGGTCATGCTTTCTTCCATTCCATTTCCTGATGTATCGTAAGGTGCAATGTTTCTTGCATTTTTACATATTTTCAAGGAGTAATATCCTGTCCCTTTAAAAAGAAATGTGTTAATGGTTAAGTTAGCTGACAACACAGGACTACACCTTACCTTTTTCTTCCTTTCTACAGTGTTTTGTTAAAAGTTCTCTTACTCTACATTAGGTATGTTTATATTGCGTTTCATGGCTTGGATTTTAAAACACCTTGGGCATGGAGTAAGACACTATGTGAGAAACCAAATCACAAAACCAGAGCACAAATAGCAGAGGTCCAAATAACTTAGACAGTGCATCAGGCAGACAGCTGTTCATTAACTATAAACATAAATGCACTCCAAAAATCAAGCGTTTTCATCACAAAGACTTCATCAAATGTTATGTTTCCCACTGTCAAGCCCTCCTTTTAAATATACCAACCCCTCCTTAATTAATGTTTATTAACCAATTAGGTCTTTCAAGAAACAGAATAAAACGAGAAAGCATGTGTAAAACCTCTAAGCAAGTATATGCAACAATAAAAAATGTTAAACATGAATAAAACCAAAAACATTACAAAATTGTACATGGAAAAATGTCTATAAAAACATGTATAAAAGACAGGTGTGTTAAAATAAACTAGGTGGCTGAAAAAATACTGGATAGCTAAAAAAATGACAAGACAAGCTAATGTGACCATGACTGCCATCTAACCAAAAATGAATGCTAAAAAATCTTTACAACTTAGCCGGTCTCATCCTGAGAACTGGTACAATGGAAATGTGTTTGTTCAGCCCAGGGGTTCTATTAGCCTCCAAAACTAACTGCCAGTAAAGTTCCCTAATTTCAATCTGATTTTCCCATGCACCCCCCCCCCCACCCGGGTCATGTTCTACTTTCTCCAAGACAAAAAAAACTCCAACTAGCATTCTGACACGTAAGAGAATGTTTGTAAAGGGCATTCTTAATGTCCTGCTTCCTAATCTCATATTCTCCTTTTGAGCTTACAAATAGTTTTACCTACATAAAATGCCCCGCAAACTTTGCAGGTAGTGAGGTAAATTACTCCCACAATTGGAAAATGTAGTAGCCTCAATGGTTCTGTTTCTACTTGAAATGTCAACAGAGTCCTGGTTAGTAATGTAGGAGCACTGGGAACAAGTCCCACATTTGAAAATACTAGTTCTTTTTATGCTGACCTGAACTGTTTTTGTTTTCTAGTATGTCTTTTAAATTCCTACCTTTCCTGTAGGTTAACTGAAATGGTGTTTTAAAAATAACTTCTAAATCAGAGTAATACTCACATTTCTGCCAGTTTCTAAAAATGATGTCCCTAATAGTACAAGCTTCAGAGCTGTTGTTCATAACAAAATTCCCCCTTTGACACATAAGGTCATTAGCAACAACCTGTGTATGGTTAGTTTTTGGGAATTTGGACCTACCGTGTTGCACTTCTTTCATCACATTGTCTATTAAATCAGGGGGGCATTTTCTTGCTAGGAACATTTCTCTTAGTTTGTAACATTCTATCTCAAAATCCGTGTTGTCAGAGCTCATCCTGGAACAACGTATAAACTGGCCCTTCGGAATACGCCTGTTTTGTCTGTAAGGATGTGAGCTAGAAAAGTAACGGTAGGAGTTAGAGAAATTGTCCTTATGGTGTATGGTGGATTTACATTTCCTTTCCCCTTCGACCTTTTGTATGGTCACATCCAAATAGTGCATTTCCTTGTAGGAAATGCAATGAGTAAATTTCAAAAATTCTGTGGTCTGCTTGAGATAACAAATAAATTCATTCAATTTGCCCTCTGCTCCCATCCAGAAAATACAAATGTCATCCAGGTAATGCCTTAATATTTCCAAAATCTGGCATACTCTGAGGAAAATACAAATTTGTCCTCCCACACTGACAAAGCAATGTTGGCATAGGTGGGGGCGCAGCATGCCCCCATGGCCACTCCCTGTGTCTGCTTATATAACTCACCCTCAAAAAAGAGGAAATTGTACTTTAATACCAAATCCATCAAGTCAGTACAAACCAAAGTATTGTGTGAATCTCCATGATGATTCAAGGCTTCCTCAAACCACTCCATTCCTAATCGGTGGGGTATAATGTTGAACAAGTCTTGAATGTCCAAGGTTACAAATATAAGGGAGTTATCATACAGATCATGTGTTACACTCCTCTAAAAGTCCCAAGAATCCTTAAGTATCCCCCCATGTTGGTCCAAATGTTTTTCAACTTAAGGTCCAAAAATTTGGCCAAAGGGTAAGTTTTAGAACCTGTAGCAGCCACAATCGGCCTAAAAGGGGGGTTGTTAGGATCCTTGTGGACTTTAGAGATCCCAAAAATAGAGGGTATTTTTGGTCTGTCCATGAACAAGTATCCATAAGTATCCTGATTTATCAGATTCTCATCCAACATTTCTTTTAAAATGAAATCTATTTTTCTATAAGCTAAATTTATTTCATTCCTTGAAACTCATGTGTACCTATTACTATTGTTCAAGATGTCCAACATCTTGCCAGAGTACACTATACTGTCTAAGAACACTACCCCTCCCCATTTGTCGAGTTGCATAATTCTAACATACCTAAGTTCCAGATGTCCCTGAGTTCTTTCAACAATTCATTTTCCTCTTTGGTTAAATTGAACTGTACTCCTTTGTTATTTAAACACTCCCTTATTTCAACTTCCACTTGGTTCTCAAAATTCTTGAGTTGGGGTTATAAAGGGGGGTTGATAATACTTTTCTTTTTAATATCACTGGATGGATGAACTGGTCCCTTACCCTCAAACATGATTTCAAATTTTTTTCTTCCTCAAAAACATCTTGAGGTCAATCAGAATGCTGGAAATTTGATTTCTACAACTGGGTATAAATTTAAAACCTTTGATAAATATATCACAGTGCTTATCTGTAACTTCTAAGCCACTGTAGTTAAAAATACTAGAGTCCTTTCAAGTTACCTACATCCTTCCCCCTGTATACATTCTGTAGATGTATTAAATCTGTTGGTTTTACAAATGTCCCCCCTGTTTAATACCTCTTGTGGTTTGGGGCTCCCCCTTGGTAATATTGTACAGGTGTCTTTTGCCTTAACCTCTCGGATCTCCTTAACTTCGGGTACCCTAAAGGGTCGTATGGGTGGGGTGTATGAAATTATTCCTCATATCTGTTGTCATGTACGGTCGAATAGGTACATTTACCTCTCCCTTCACTGTTATCCCCTTTGTCAAATCCATAACTTTTGTCACCGTGTACACCTCCCTGATGAAACCTAGGTTTGTAGTAGCCAGACAGGTTTCGGATAGGCAATCCTGTATTTGTACTCTCGCACGTCCCTGTCAAGTTTCTTGCATTTCCTCTTCACACCTATCCTCTGTACTTTTTTTGATGTCAAAATATTTAATTTTTTCCGTTTCAACGGAAAATATTAAGTCGGTGGTAATGACCTGATTGAGTTTCTCAATTTCCACTTGCAAGATATCCATTTCTCTCTCATTCTCTCTAATGATGGCTCTCATAACATCCTGTCTGCATTTGTCAAAAATTTTAATCAATTCATCATGAAACACTGTACCCTCCTTAGACACCTGTACAATATTACCAAGGGGGAGCCACAAACCGCAAGTGGTATTAAACAGGGGGGACATTTGTGAAACCAGCAGATTTAATACATCTACAAAATGTACACAGGTGGAAGGATGTAGGTACACTTGGATGGACTTTAGTATTTTTAACTACAGTGGGTTAGAAGTTACAGATAAGGACTTTGATTTATTTATCAAAGGGTTTAAATTTATACCCAGTTGTAGAAGTCAAATTTCCAGTATTTTGATTGACCTCAAGATGTTTTTAAGGAAGACAAATTTTGAAATCATATTTGAGGATAAGGGACCAGTTCACCAATCCAGTGATATTAAAAAGAAAAGTATTATCAACCACCCTTTACACCCCCAACTCAAGAATTTTGAGAAGCAAGTGGAAGTTGAAATGAGGGAGTATTTAAATAACAAAAAAGTACAGTTCAGTTTAATCAAAGAGGAAAATGAATTGTTGAAAGAACTCAAGGACAAGTATGTTAGAATTATGCAATCCAACAATGGGGGAGGGGTAGTGTTCATGCACAGTATATAGTCTGGCAAGATGTTGGACATATTGAACGATAGTAATAGGTACACACGAGTTTCAAGGAATGAAATAAATTTACCTTATAGAAAAATAGATTTCATTTTAAAAGAAATGTTGGATGAGAATCTGATAAATCAGGACATTTATGGATACTTGTTCATGGACAGACCAAAAATACCCTCCATTTTTGGGATCCCTAAAGTCCACAAGGATCCTAACAACCCCCCTCTTAGGCCGATTGTGGCCGCTATGGGTTCTAAAACTTACTTTTTGGCCAAATTTTTGGACCTTAAGTTAAAACTATTTGGACCAACATGGGGGGGATACTTAAGGATTCTTGGGACTTTTTGAGGAGTGTAACACATGATCTGCATGATGACTCCCTTATATTTGTAACCTTGGACATACAAGACTTATTCAACGTTATACCCCACTGATTAGGAATGGAGTGGTTTGAGGAAGTCTTGAATTGTCATGGAGATTCACACAATACTTTGATTTGTACTGACTTGATAGATTTGGTATTAAAGTACAATTTTCTCTTTTTTGAGGGTGACTTTTATAAGCAGACACAGGGAGTGGCCATGGGGGCATGCTGCACCCCCACCTATGCCAACATTGCTTTGTCAGTGTGAGAGGACAAATTTGTATTTTCCTCAGAGTATGCCAGATTTTGGAAATATTACAGGCGTTACCTGGATGACATTTGTATTTTCTGGATGGGAGCAGAGGGCAAGTTGAACGAATGTATTTGTTATCTCAAGCAGACCAGAGAATTTTTGAAATGTACTCATTGCATTTCCTGCAAGGAAATGCACTATTTGGATGTGACCATACAAAAGGTTGAAGGGGAGAGGAAATGTAAATCCACCATACACCATAAGGACACTTTCTCTAACTCCTACCATTACTTTTCTAGTTCACATCCTTACAGACAATAAAGGAGTATTCCGAAGGGCCAGTTTATACATTGTTCCAGGATGAGCTCTGACAACACGGATTTTGAGATAGAATGTTACAAACTAAGAGAAATGTTCCTAGCAAGAAAATGCCCCCCTGATTTAATAGACAATGTGATGAAAGAAGTGCAACACGGTAGGTCCAAATTCCCAAAAACTAACCATACACAGGTTGTTGCTAATGACCTTATGTGTCAAAGGGGGAATTTTGTTATGAACAACAGCTCTGAAGCTTGTACTATTAGGGACATCATTTTTAGAAACTGGCAGAAATGTGAGTATTACTCTGATTTAGAAGTTATTTTTAAAACACCATTTCAGTTAACCTACAGGAAAGGTAGGAATTTAAAAGACATACTAGAAAACAAAAAAAGTTCAGGTCAGCATAAAAAGAACTGGTATTTTCAAATGTGGGACTTGTTCCCAGTGCTCCTACATTACTAACCAGGACTCTGTTGACATTTCAAGTAGAAACAGAACCATTGAGGCTACTACATTTTCCAATTGTGACACTGTGGGAGTAATTTACCTCACTACCTGCAAAGTTTGTGGGGCATTTTATGTAGGTAAAACTATTTGTAAGCTCAAAAGGAGAATATACAAACACCTCAATGAGATTAGGAAGCAGGACATTAAGAATGGCCTTTACAAACATTCTCTTACGTGTCAGAATGCTAGTTGGAGTTTTTTGTCTTAGGGAAAGTACAACAGGACCATGGGGTGCATGGGAAAATCAGACTGAGGTTAGGGAACTTTACTGCCAGTTGGTTTTGGAGGCTAATAGAACCCCTGGGTTGAACAAACACATTTCCATTGTACCAGTTCTCAGGATGAGAGCTGCTAAGTTGTAAAGTTTTTTAGCATTCATTTTTGGTTAGATGGCAGTCATGGTCACATTAACTTGTCTTGTCATGTTTTTAGCTATCTAGTATTTTTTCAGCCACCTAGTGTATATTAAGACACACCTGTCTTTTATACATGTTTTTATAGACGTTTTTCCATGTACAACTTTGTAATGTTTTTGGTTTTATTCATGTTTAACATTTTTTATTGTTGCATATACTTGCTTGGAGATTTTACATATGCTTTCTCGTTTTATTCTGTTTCTTTAAAGACCTAATTGGTTAATAAACATTGATTAGGGAGGGGTTGTTATATTTAAAAGGAGGCCTTGACAGTGGAAAGCATAACATCTGATGAAGTCTTTGTGATGAAAACACTTGATATTTGGAGTGCGTTTATTTTTATGGTTAATAAACAACTGTCTGCCTGATCCACAGTCTCGATTATTTGGACCTCTGCTATTTGTGCCCTGGTTTTGTGATTTGTTTTCTGGTACTGGTGGGTACTTGCCTCCTTGTTGTTGAACACTATGCTGATAAGTTACTCCATGCCCAAATCCAATTCCAAGTGCACAGTGCATTGCCAGATCTCATTTAATATATTCTAATGGGGTCTGACAGAGCAATATGCCCAAATCCAAAAAGGAAACTATAGTTTACTACTACAAGCACTTTAGAATTGTACCTTGCCAAAGTTCACCATTATACATGCTTGAATCAGCATATTAGTCCAATGAAGTCAGAGCTGTATTGGAAAAGCAACTTCTCCACCTACATGTGGGACTTGGTACAGCAAGCAACACCTGTGTGGAAGCCAGACTCCTCCTGTTTAATTTTTCCAAGTCTTTTGGGTTTCTAAAACCATGATGGGAATGGACCCTATTCCCAAGTCAGGGTATGATTAAAGTTCATGAAATTAGTAATGTTTCAATCTTTGATGTTAGCCAAAAGTGCTCTTCACAACTCTTGCAATGTACCCAGAGATGAGGTCTACAATTCATACAGAGTTCACACATATTGGTAGCATATCTAAATGCGAATGTAAATTCTTTTTTTATGAGATCCATTGCCCCTACTACTATCAGAATTGTTTGGGTATCTTTGTTCCACATTGCTCTCATTTCTGCCTGCACATCCTGGCATTGCATGACTTTGTGTCTCTCTGTACATAAAATATTGTAATCACTGGGTGTAGCAGTTTCTGTGATCAGTGCTACTATGGTCCTTTTTTCATGGACTACTAGACCTGGTTTACTTGCATCTGTTTTTGAACTGTTGGTAATGGGAGATCCCATGTGATACAAACTTCATCATTCTGTATAATGCTTTGTTGTTCACGTATCCAATGCTTCTCAGTTACTTCAATACTGAAATGTTTTCAAACTCCTCAATACAATAGTCTTGGCACGCCATTATTCCTTTCAGTAGAGTCTTTCTGCCATTAGTGTATCAAACCCTGCAACGAGGTGTGTGACTGTTTCCAGTTCTATTTTATATTACTGCATTTGTCTGGTTTTCCCACATGTTCAATGGACTTTGTAAACTAACGTGTAGACAGTCCACTGTCCTGATTCACCAATATTAACCTTTCATCTTTTGGTTTAAGTTCACCACTCCTTAACCATTCCTACATGAAATCCTGATCAACATAAGGTTGTTCTCGGAGCTTTCTGTGCTTTTAGCACAATCTTTATTCCTTTTCCACATTTCTTGCCTTTTCATCTGATCTTTTTCCTTATACGTTTTTTGTTTGTTTGTATTTTGGCACATTCAGTTGCTGCCTGATTTTTATCCACTTCTGTTTGATTTCCATTCCCACTTGACACCGATATGCTTCTGCAAAACTAAGCATGGACATCATCTTAGACTTCTCCTCATGCTTTAAAACGTTCACTATGTTTGGATTTGGTGAGGTCAGCAAACATAAATGCAGTCCCATGACTGCAGATCTATACATGTAATCAATTCTGAGGAGGCCCCTACCTCCTGATTTTTCTATATCAAACATTTTTTCTTGTTCTTTTGTCCAAATGATCCAATACATTTTGGTGCCAGTCAATCACCCCAACACTGTACGTTAAAACAGGATGATTTTCCCACAGATAACAAACACACTCAGTATTCACTGTCATTGTGCTTATTGTCTTCTAGATGCTACTGAATATCTGAGTGCATATTAGTAATGGCATTTTGGGATCTCTGCTGACTAGGACATAACTAACGTAATAAAATGTAACAAATAAATACAAATAACAATGTTATGCAACTGCTGCCTTTTTCTATGAACAGAATAAACCTAGCGTTGATTCTTTGAGCAGTGTATCTGGAACAATGTAACTTACACTTACCAATGCTATAATAGTCATAGACTGTAACAGCTGCTGGCTTAAGCAATCCTCCTTTAAATAACTGATCTGCTTTAATCTTCAGACAGTCGTATTTTTTATTGGAAACCTGCAAAGATAATAAAGTAATCACAATTTCAACTATTTTGTGGTTTAAAATAAGACAAGTTAGGATGTCAGGCTTTAGGCAGAAATAAAATGTAACTCAGCATGCATACAATGCTTAACCACTAAAGGTTTCCTGCTTCGGTTCTTGGCTGGGGTGCCTTCTGTGTGGAGTCTGCATGTCCTCCCTGTGTCCGTGTGGGTTTCCTCCAGGTACGCCAGTTTCCTCCCACATTCCAAAGACATTCAGTAGTTAGACTGGATACTCTAAACTGGCCATAGGTTGTTTCTGTTGAAGTGACACCCAGACCCAATGTGCAAAAATGGGAAAAAGGGGTTGTAGATGTATGTATGCATGTGTATATATATATATATATATATATGTATATATATATATATGTATATAAACACACACACACACACACACACACGCATGCACGCACGCACGCACACACACACACACACACACACACACACACACACATATTTTAGAAGATAATTTACCTTATCCAAATAGATGATGAGTGAACCTTTATCAGACAGTACTTTGTTGAGTTCATAGCTTGATATGTACTTGTCAACTCCATCTTTAAGCTGGATATAAAAAGAACATACACCATAGTTATTATGTACTGCCATGCTAAAGTAAATATTAACATGCTATATGCACATGAATTGTAGCTAGTGTCACATTATCACAGCTTTGTAAGTCTGAGGAGTGTTTATTTTTTATCAGGTTTCTAGTTTAGATTGTTAACTATTATTTCATGTTGTAGCAGTTGTCAGACTATGCAATTTAGCACAGATTTAAGTAAAACACATCATGAGAAACCTCAGCAGTTAAGGAATAGTTCAATGGGCTCAAAGCATGCAGATTCACATCATACACAAGGGTTTATTCCTTCATCAGTACATGAATATATTTTTTACAACATTTTCGTTAATGACAAAAAAAGGCTCACTCTTATTTTACAATAAACCTGCAGTATAATACAAAGTAACCTACACATACAAGGGACATAATTATGGAACATGTGCAATAGTGAAAGCAGTTCAGAAGTGCATTGCAATGTTATGGATTGTGTGAGTGTAGAAGTGTGTGTGTGTGTGTGTGTGTGTGTGTGTGTGTGTGTGTGTGTGTGTGTGTGTGTGTGTGTGTGTGTGTGTGTGTGCCTGCCTGAGTGTGTGTGTGTGTGTGTGTGTGCGTGTGTGTGTGTGTGTGTCTGAGTCTGTGTGTGGGTGTGTGTGTGTGTGTGTGTGTTTGTATGTGTCTGTGTGTGTGTGTGTGTGTACTGAGTTTGCATGTGTGTGCCTGAGTGTGCATGTTTGTGTGTGTGTGTGTCTGTGTATGTATGTGTGTGTGTCTATGTCTGTGTGTGTGACTGTGTGTGTGTGTGTGCCTGAGTCTGCATGTGTGTGTGTGTGTGTGTGTGTGTTTGTGTGTGTGTGTGACTGAGTCAACATGTGTGTGTGTGTGTGTGTATGTGTGTGTGTGTGTGTGTGTGTGTGTGTGTGCCTGAGTCTGTGTGTGTGTGTGTGTGTGTGTGTGCCTGTCTGCATATGTGTGTGTGTGTGTGTGTGTGTGTGTGCCTGAGTCTGCATGTGTGTGTGTGTGTGTCTGTGTGTGTTTGTGTGCCTGCATGACAGACACTGGAGGAGGGCCTTCCATAAAACACGAGCTCATTTTTTGAAAAGCTGAAAGAAAATAAAAATCAATTTAACTCAAAAAAGGCAGGACTTTTGGAAACATTTTCTCCAAATAGTATTACAGTCTGTTTCAGCCATTCCAAATGCAATCCCATGCTAAAGGCCTTGACTCATAATGAGTATTTCAAGTATATTATATCCAAATAAACTTTCACATTCCATGCTCCTAGAGTCTTCCAGGCAAGCTCCATCTTTAGCACTGTGAACTTGTAGCTGAGAAATGCATTCCTGTTTTTACTGCAGTAGGCCACCCTCTCTTATAGAGTAGAAGTATTCAGTTATGGCATCGTTACTAGCTAGTCAATCCAGAGTGATGCCTATACCTGTAGGAATGCCACCACACTACACACTACAGCATGCATTTTAAAAAAACATCACCCTTTTTATAAAACCATCATTAAAATGCCTGTATACAAAATGCATGCTTGTGCATGTACACATATGTGGGTGCATGTACATGTGCATGTATGTCTGGCTGTATGGAGTTGGCTATTCTGTTAGGTTCTTCGCTTATACCTTATCAAGCATATCTCACTGTGTTATATTCCCTTAATATATATGTCACATTGGTTAACCGTTTCTGCAACAGTGATGGCTCTTGTAACATTCGCTGAATATGCATGCCTAGATATGCAACAAAACTTTTGTTCTGTTACTTTCTCAGCATGTGCCTCATTGTGGACATTTGAATATGACATCCCTGAATCCTATTACATTCTTTCATTTTACATGTCTATGTGATATAGCCATGTAGCATGTTATATTTCCAGCACGTCTTATTATCCATACATGACTGTGTGATATAGCCCTTTGTCGTGTTATATTCCCAGCATATGCCTCATTAGGCACATCTGACTGTGTGATATGACTCTGCGTCATGTTACATTCCCAGCATATGCCTTATCATACACATATGACTTGTGTGATATAGCTCTGTGTCATGCTACATTCCAGCATATGCCTTATTATATACATCTGACTTTATGATAAAGCTCTGTCAGTCTATGTTGTTACATTGCTAGCATATACCTTATTATACAAATCTGGCTGTGTGATATAGTTACATTCTCAGCTTATACCGTATTACACACATCTGACTATGTGATATGGCTCTGTGTCATGTTGCATTCCCAGCATATGCCTTATTATATACATCTGACTGTGTGATATGGCTCAGTGTCATGTTACATTCCAGCATATGCCTTATTATATAATCTGACTATGTGATATAGCTCTGTGCCACGTTACATGGCTGAGAGTAGGTAATGTTGGATTTACCCACAGTAGATGTGGTTTGATCATGAGTTTGAAGCCGGACTGACCAAACAAAGTCAACTGTGGCTAAATCAGCATTACCCACACCAAGCCATGGGTTATTACTATTACACAATGACATTATTTAAGACAAAAATAAATTACTTTTTTTGAGAGGTGCTGACTGAGGTTTCTTTTTTGGGGATAAACTCTTCGCTAGGCTTATAGGTTCACAGGTTCATAGATTAGTACTAAGCTAACTGCCCTTGCGAGCCAAGGGCCCCAGGGCCACTAGCCTAGTAACCTCCTATGATCCTAGAATTTCTTGTATAACAGTGCTGTGGTGCTTTTCCACATTTTCCCCGTATCATGGGGGTTTCTTGATGTACTGCACATCTGTATGGGACTTACATTCCTCTGCTTCCACTGTACATCATTGCTGTGCAAAGGAAGCAATGAAGACAAGATCATCTCCATTGCTTTGTTGTTGTTGTTGTTGCTTTGTTTTTAATTAAAAAGAAATGAAATCCAGAGACTTCATACATACGAGAGAGATAGGACAGAGAAAATATAAGGATAATCAGGTGGGGAGGGTGGTATAATGGTTAAGGTGTTTACCTTACAAACACAAGTATCAGGGTTTGATTCTCACATGGAGTAATTGGCTAGGCTTAAAATGGCTCACAAGGGCAGTTAGCCTAGTATTAACCTATGAACGTTCCTCTAATTTTGCATAATGTACCTGATTATCCTGGTATTTTTCTCTGTCCCATTTTTCTTGTTATTTTCAAGTCTCCAGTTTTATACTAGCATATACTGATAGAAGAATTTCCAGGCGACCGGACTTTTTTCCATTGGTATATGCTCAGTTTACGATGGGCACACTGGTTGAACTGACCAATGAGTGTGCTCGTTTTTGAATGTTAATGGCCAGTCATTGTACGATCTGTTATATGCTCCACATCCCTTTTCATACAAATTATGCTGTGAAAAAGTGACATTCTCTGTCATGTGCTTTACACGTACCTCCCAATAAGAAAACAGGAACTCTCTAGAACAAACGACACTCTAATAAGTCTGAATGACTATATGAAGTATTATCAACCGCTCTCACCATGATAGTCCTTTACTCCTTCCAGAAAGTCTGAACCTGCATTTCTACCTTTGACAACAGATTTGTTTCAGACAGATGGGTTCCATGAAAGTTACTGAAACTCTGCATCTCTTTACAGGGATTCATCCTTACCTGCCACACCAGACTCTTCTTTTCCCTCCTGTTAATCAACACATGCTTACTCAGGGGGTAACAGAAGCTGTCCCTCCTCTTCAGTCAGGGGAAAGGATTTATTCCTGGATTAAATATCAGGGTGAGAGTGGTTCAAAATACTTCATATAGTCATTCAGATTTATTGAAGAGTGTTCTTTGTTCTGTAGAGTTCCTGCTTTCTTTTTGGGAGTTCCTAAAAACAGAGGTGGCAAACTTCACGGCACCCATGCGAATGGAGAATAGTTGCATGACCACTGAATCATACACCAATGCACTGTATGAACACGTATACAAATGCATGGATCTCGCCATACCCAATAGAACCAAGACGCTCTCCTCCAAAAAAAGGAAGCCAATCTGGTGGTCCTCTGCCATAAACAAACACTACAACAGAAGGAGGAAACTGATGCAGAATAAGGTGAAGTCCCAAGACTGGAAAAACTCCCTTATCAGCTTCAAAAAAAGTGAGATCCCTCATCAAATCCTCTAAAGCTAGCTATGAAAACAGAATTGCAGCAGATAGTAAAGACAACCACAAGACCTTCTATAGTTATGTTAAGAATCTCCACGGCGATATCCAGATTTGCTCTGAGCTAGTGCACAATGGTACCTCCTATACCGAGCCAACAGATATTGCCAATATACTGGCCGATAGATTCAGTGCCAACTTTACCCCCCCCCCCCCAAGGACAAATCACAATACCAGTAGATTGCCAGGCACCCAGTATTACTGCTCCACAGGTTAAAACAGCACTTTTGAAGGCCAAGAATACAGCTTCTATGGGACCTGACAGTATCTCTGGCTGTGTTCTACATGAACTACAGAGTGAACTGGCACCTCACCTGTGTGCCCTGTTCAATCACAGCCTCACCTAAGGTTTTGTCCCTACCGAATGGCGCACTGCTACAGTCATCCCTCTCCACAAAGGAGGAGTGACTACAGACCCTGGGAACTATCGACCCATTAGCCTGATGAGTCTGATATGCAAAGCTATGGAATGCATCATCATGGACCTAATAAACAAGGATATAAGGAATCTCCAAACTCTGGATCCCACACAGTTTGGTTTTGTGAAGGGTAGATCATGCCTGCTCAACTTGGTTGACGTCTTTGAGTCAGTCAGTAGAGCTGTGGATGAAGGCAAGGTGGTTCATACAGCCTACCTTGATCTGGCCAAGACCTTTGATGCCATTCCCTACACAGGAATCACAGAAAACTTCACTAAGCTAGGCATCAACCCCTATATCACTAGGTGGGTTGCAAACTGGCTCACAGATAGAACCCACAGTGTGAAAGTAGCTGACTCCAAGTCAGACTGCCGACTAGTCACGATTGGAGTCCCACAGGGTTCAGTCCTGGGTCCTCTCCTGTTTGGTATCTACTTCTCTAAAGTTCAGGCCAACATGAAGGGACTCTGGCTGACAAAGTTCACAAACAGTTGCAAGTTAGGAGCTATTATTACCTCCCCAAGTGATGCTGACATCCTACAGAAAGGCCTCACTGAGACCAATGACTGGTGTCAGAACCATGGCCTTAAACTCAATGCCAAAAAATGTGTCGTCATTCCTTTTGGGAAAAACCCGGTTCCCATGAATTACCACATTGATAGTAGTCACTGGACACAGAAGGTGTTATAAGAGATCTGGGAACACAGGTTGACAGCAGCCTCTCTTTTGACCACCACATTGCCACTGTGGTCAGAAAGTCCTTCTATGTGGCACATCTCATTACTAAGGGTTTTGCATCCAGGCAGGAAGAGGTCATTGTCTCCCACTACTCTTCCCTCATTAGGTCAGTCATCGAGTACAATGCCCCATTTGGCATGTACCTCAGTAGACACCAGCAACAACTGGAGAGGCCACAATGTACCTCACAAAGAGGGTCCTAGGCCTTAAACACTTCTCCTATATGGACAGACTCAGAAATCTCCAACTATTCACTGTCTCATATCGCCTACTTAGAGTCGATCTTTGCTTGACTTACAAAGCCATGTCTGACCTAGGTCTGTTAGAAATGCTACATCTAAATAAATCCCATTCCCTCTGCACCACATGCTCCAGCGACCTCAACTTCATTACCACAATCAACCGAATGTACTGGAGGGACAGGTTCATAACCCAGAGGCTTCCCATACATGTCAAGCAGAGCACCTCACTGACCCTTTTCATGAGAAATCTTGTTGAGTGGATGGGAAATGGAAAATTCACCCTGGAGATAACTCCAGTGGCTCTACTTGACAATGGTACTGGGAACTAAGCCCGGGTGGCATGATGCCATGGTAATCCTGTGGCTAGGCTTGTAAAGGCCCCAGGGCCATTAGCCTAGTTCACACCTATGAACCTATGATGTTTGTGCCAAAGAAACAAGATTCCTGGAGACCAGCTCTTGATCTTTCTTTTCTAAATCAGTTTCTAATAGTCCCAGTTTCAAAATGCTGTCTCTTCATGATTTGTTACCCCTTATTTCTGATTTGAACTTTCTGTTGACCTTAACTTTAAAAGATTCTTATCACCACATTCCTATGGATCCAGATTTCAGATGTTTTTAAGAGTTTCTGCGTCTGCATCCCATTATCACTCTCCTGCATTAGTGTTTGCTCTACCAACTGCCCTAAGGGTGTTTACAAAGTCTCTGTCTCCAGTGATAGCCTACTGCAGACTGAAAGGTATTCACTCTTTTCCATGTTTACGCAACTTGCTTATCTTTGCAGAGTCTTTTTCAAAGTGGCAGGAATCTCATTTGGGTAAAGGAATCTCGTACACCGGCTGAGGTTCCAAGACAACTTAAAAGAAGTCTTGTCCGAGTCCTTCTCATAGGATTGTTTTCCTGGGATATCTCTTGGACACCTCAGCCCAAAGAGCTTTTCTTTCACAGGAAAGATAGTTTGGTATTCAGATACTTTCCTGCATTTTTCCACTCAAACTACCATCTCAACATGTGAATTCCGCAGGTTTCTGGGCTTCATGACTTCTGTGATGCTTACAATAACTCTTGCAAGACTTCATATGAGAATAATTCAATAGTACTTGAAATTTCTTTTGGTCCCAACATCAACATTACCTGACATTTCAAATTCCAGTCTGTGGATTTGTGAAAAGGGATATTTTGTGGTGGAGTCACCAAATTTCTCAAAATTCAGGCTTCCCAATCTGCTTTCCTGATCCAGCACACTCAGTCACTACAGACGCCTCTAAATTTGCTTACAGAGCTGTGTGTGTGTGTGTGTGTGTGTGTGTGTGTGTGTGTGTGTGTGTGTGTGTGTGTGTGTGTGTGGATAATAGTGCAGGGTCTTTGCTACAAAAAAGAGACCAAAACACACAAACATTAAAGACATATTAGCTCTTATGTATGCTTTCAGTTCTCTCAACCATTTGTATTCTCCAGGACCTCTTTAAGTGTTTATAGGCAACAGCACACATCACAGTGATGTGGAACATAAGCAAGATGGGGGGGGGGGCAGATCTTAACTTCTCACATTCTAACCATGATACATTCACCTCACATACCACCACAGTAAAACTGTGCGGCAGACAAGCTGAGAAGAACTACAACAGACCTTGACAAATGGAAATTGTATCAGAGAGGTCTTCCAAGGTTTATCCAGCTGTGAGGAGCATCTAAAAGAAATCGATTTGCCTCCTCTCTAAACAATCAGTTGGAAAAATTCTCCTCCAGGACTCCATGCACAAAGGTCTGGAAGACAGAGTTTTTTTTTTTTCTTTTCCAATATTTGGAATGTTCCTGTGTGCTTTTCTGCCCTTTCCATTAATACCCAGGCTCATTCTGAAGGTCCAGAAGGACTCTTCAAAGATCACTGTGGTGAAATCCTTCTGGATATGGCAATAGTGGCTCTCCATGTTTTTCGAAATGACTGGGGCAATTACCACAAGCTTCCACACAGACTGGATTTACTCACACAAGATTAGGGCTGTTTGATACATTCCTACTCCAAACAACTACAAGTGACTGCCTGGATGATAACATTTTAATACCTTTTAGATGCCTTTTCTCTGAGAATGTGCAGCAGGCATTTATGGAGGCAAGAAAGCCTGTTACCAGAAAGTCAAATGTTAGCAAATGGAAAAGGTTTTCTAATTGATGTCATGAAAAGAATCGGCACCAATTCAGAGTCAGTAGCACAGCTAAGGTGGGGGGAGAGAGGCAACAATCCCAGGTGTAAAGAGTTGGGAGGGGCACAATCTGCTGACTCAAATCTCTTTAATGCAATACTGGCTTTTAAAAGTCGATATTGCATTTGTGGTCATACCTGACTGCTGTAGTCCTCCATGTGTGGTTTAAACTGTAGCAACTCCAGGCTACATTTATAAGATTTTTTTTTAACTAAGACATGAGTGCCATAGTGCTCTATACAAGCAGGACATAAACTGTAGCAACTATTATCTACATTTGTAGCAGGTTGCTACAGTTTAAAGGAAGAAGAATTGTTTGTAACTAACACATGGGTGCCATAGAGCTCTGTGTAGGCAGGATATAAAGTACAGCAACTGTTTGCTACATTTGTAGCAAGCAGTTTGCTATAGTTTAAAAGAAGATTTTTTTTAAAATAAAATGTGAGAAACAAAAGTTGGGGTGGGGCAAGAAAAGGGACCTGAAAGGCTGGGGCAGGAGTGGGGTGCATCTGATCTTCTGTTTGGTGTGCTAGTAGAACATCAGTTTTTCGTCTTCACTTGGAGAGCTGAGAAGGTATGGCTCTGGTCTGTGATACTGGCACAGGGCACTGGTTGAGCCAGCTACACTTCTGTTCAGAGTTAGTTTGAGTTATTATCCTATAACCTGTCTTACTCCTTAAACAAGGTTCATTTGTTGGCCACTTCAGCATGTCTGCCCATGGCTACCCTTCTTTCAATGCAGTCTGATGTGAAAATGGTCTTGAATGGGTTTCTGCCCCAATTAATCCAGCTTATCAGGCCCCGACTTCTTGAGGTTCTTACCATGGAAAACAGTTTTACTCATTCTTCTGACTTCTGCAAGAAGAATATCTGTGTTGCAAGCTCTTATGGTGGGTTAACCTTAACTCATTTTCCACAGTGATAGGACTTCTTTGTGAGCCAGTCCTTTCTTTATGTCTAACATGGAATCTGAGTTAACGTTAAGCCAAGATATCCATTCTTTTCAGAACCTAAAAATTAGAAAGCAAAGATCATTCATACCTTTGATGTCCACAGACAACTCAGGCATTGTCTTATTAAAACAAAATATTTAAGAACTTCTGGTCAGTTGTACGTTTCTTGTGAAGGTAAGAACAACTTGTGTCAGAGCAGACTATTTCAAAATGGTTGTCTCATGCTATTACCTTTTGTTATTCCCAGCACAACAAAATAATTACAGGCAGGGTAAGGATTCAGTCTGCCATGGGCCTTGGCTTCATATGTGGTTTTTTTTTGGAAAGGGTTGAATGCTAGAAGTATTTTACAAGGCACAACTTGGTCCTCTGTGCACACATTTATGAAGCACTATAAAATAAATATCTTCTCCAGGTCTAGGTCAGGCTTTGATACAACCAATTTCCAGGGGCTCCCAGATCCTCATCATTCCTCCCCCTGGTCAGTTTATGCTATGGTAAACTACCCATATATCTAAAGTTACTGTGGCAGTGATCAAATGAAGAACTTAGTACAGCTCTGTAAGTGAACTTAACATAACAGTACATGCTTGAATGATCACTTCTGCAGTAGCTACTCGCTCCCTCCCTCCAGCCACCTTACTTTTTGTATGTTTTTCTGCCATTGTGTGGACTTTTTATTGTCCTTTTTATTTTTATTTCTAATGTCTGAGCATTGTCATCTCAGAGCTTTAGTCTCCCACTCCTTGTTGGCATGAAAGCTCTGAAGGTTTTGCACCCCAACCTGACTTAGTCAACTCAACTTGAGCTGACTAATGATTTGGACAAGTGGAAGGAGCCCTAACCTGTCATTTCTAAATACACTGCACCACTTCTCTGCACACATGCATGTGTGCGCGCGAGCACACACACACACACACACACACACACACACAAACACACACACACACAGTAGCATAACAGCATAATGGCGTTGCTGATGTTTGTGGTGGAAAGTCAAAGATATTTTGGCCAATTTGTTAATTAATACACTACAAACCCTTCCCACAGACACAAAAACATGATACTTGTAAATATACTACAATCCCCTATATACACACCCAGGAATAAGCCATAGCAATATTAGTCTTATATTTACTACAACCCCCCCCATATACACACCCAGGCATAAGTCATAGCAATATTAGTCTTATATATACTACAACCCCCATACACACACCCAGGCATAAGCCATAGCAATATTAGTCTTATATATACTACAACCCCCCTACATACACACACCCAGGCATAAGCCATAGCAATATTAGTCTTATATATACTACAACCCCTCCATACACACACTCAGGCATAAGCCATAGCAATATTAATCTTATAAATGCTACAACCCCCTTCCATACATACACCCAGGCATAAGCCATAGCAATATTAGTCTTATATATACTACAACCCCCCCATACACACACCCAGGCATAAGCCATAGCAATATTAGTCTTATATATACTACAACCCCCCCCCCCCATACATACACCCAGGCATAAGCCATAGCAATTTGCCCATAACTTACTTGGATAGAAGGAAATTTCTCTGTTCACCTGTGAGACAGGGGAGCTTTGAGCAGCCTATCTGTCCCCGGAGGAGTGGTTTCAACCCAGAAATTAGTAGTTTATTGGCCATTTTGGGCTAATTTCTATCTCTTTCATTTCTCTGCTATAAAACCTGCATTTGCAATGTTTTTTGTGCTTGTATACAGCTCAGCAAGCTCCTGCCTGGTGCCCTGCAGAGTTCTACAGCAGCAGAGAGACAAAAAAGAGACTTTGGAGTGATTAAGTATCATTTTTCTGCATTTTCGTGCCACCTTTAGCTAATTCCGCCTAAAATGCTGATTGTTCAGAGTTTCTGTGATTTAAAAAGCATGTTTCATAGGTTCATAGGTAGGTACTAGACTATCGGCCCAAGGGCCTATGTAAGCCTAGCCAACAAGGTTTCCTAGCTTACGCCACTCAAGAAAGTTATTTTCCTGTGCCACTGTCAAGCAGAGACACAGAAGTGATCCACGGGGTGTATTTCCTATTGCCCATCCACTCATCAAGATTTTTTCTTGAAGAGTGCTAATGAAGAACTTTGCTTGACATAGATGGGTAGCCTGTTCCAGAGTATGGGAAGTCTCTGGGACAGGAATCTATCCCTCCAGCATGTCCTGTTTATTGTGGTGACAAGGTTTAGGTCCCTAGAGCGTGTATCTCGAAGGGATTGGAATTTCGTTAGGTGTAGCATGTCCAACAGCTCTGGGTTTCACATAGCTTTATATGTTAGGCAGAGATCACCTCGGAGTAGGCGATATGCTACGGAGTAAAGCTGGGGTTTTTTGAGGTGGTCAGTGTAGAGCATTTGTTTGAGGCCAGTAATCCTCTTTGTGAGGTATTTCTGTGGCCTTTCTGGCTGCTGCAGATGTCTTGTAAGGTACATTCCAAAAGGGGCATTGTACTCTATAATGGGTCTAATGAGTGTTGAGTAGAGGGGAACAATGACCTATTTTTTCCTGGATGAGAACCCTTTTCTGATGAGGTGTGCCACATAGAAGGACTTCCTGACTACTGTGGCAATGTGACTATCAAAGGAGAGACTACTGTCCACCTGGATCCCAAGGTCTCTTATCACACATTTGGTGTTAAGTAGATTGCTGCCTATGTGGTAGTTCATGGGTACAGAGTTTTTACCAAAGGGGATGACACTGCACTTTTTGGCACTGAGCGTGAGGCCAAAGCTCTGACACCAGGCATCTGTCTCAGCGAGGCCCTTCTGTAGGATGTCCACATCATTTGGGGACTTGACTATGGCTCCTAGTTTGCAGTCATCTGTGAACTTCATTAGCCAGAGGCCTTCTGTGTTAGCCTGTACTTCAGAGAAGTAGATGCCAAACAGGAGAGGTCTCAGGACGGAACCCTGTGGTACTCCACTTGTCACTGCTTTGAGGTCATATTTGGAGTCTGCAACTTCTACAGTGTGGGTTCTGTCAGTCAGCCAGTTGGTAACCCATCTTGTGACGTAGAGATTTATACCTAGTTTAGTGAGTTTAGCTATAATTCCAGAATGGGGGATGGTGTCGAAAGCCTTGGCGAGGTCAAGACAGGCTATGTGAACCACCTTACCCTCATCTATGGCTTTGGTGACTGCCTCAAAGAAGTCGATCAGGTTCAGGAGGCATGATCTGCCTTTCACAAACCAGAACTGGGTGGGTGCCAGAGTTTGGAGGTTACCGGTGTCTTTGTTTATGAGTTCCATGATGATATACGTTCCATGGCCTTGCAGACCAGGCCCGTCAGGCTAATAGGTCTATAGTTCCCGGGATCAGTGGTGGCTCCCCCTTTGTGGAGTGGGATAACTGTTGCTGTGCGCCATTTAGTGGGCACAAAGCCTGATGCGAGGCTATTATTGAACATGGTGCTTAAGTGGGGAGCCAGTTTGTTCTGAAGTTCGTGTGTCCAGTCCCATGGATGCTGTGTTTTTGGCTTTAGAGAGTGCAGCTTTTACCTGCGTAGTTGTGATTACAGGGATTCTGCATTCTTCCTGTATAGATAGAGGGTGGGGGGGGGGGAGTTAGCACTGAACCTATCTGCCAGTTGGTTCTGTAATTTTCATGCCTTTGTGCTGTAATTCAGAGCAGATCGGGGTGTTGTCATCAAGATTCTTGACATAGCTATAGAATGCTTTGTGGTTGTCCTTACAATTAGTGTCGATTTTGTTTTCGTAGCTAGCTTTGGAGGATCTTATAAGGGATCTCAGCTTCTTACTGAGGTTGACCAGGGAGCTCCTCCACTCATGGGAATTTACTCTCTTTTACAACAGTTTCTCCCTTCTGTTGTACAGTTTATTTATGGCAGGGGACCACCAGATTGGCTTCCTTTTTTTTGGAGGATAGCGTCTTGGTTCTGTTTGGGATAGCACGATCCATGCAATCATGTAAGTGCTTATAGAGTGCATTTGTGTAGGATTCAGCAATTGTAACTGTATTGTCCATCTGCATGGGTGTCATGAAGTTCACCACTTCTGTCTTAAGAAGCATGAAGTTTGGCTTTGGAGAAATGTTTTACCGTGGTTTCCTTAATGGGGGTGGGATGTGGATATCAAGGGTGATTAGCTTATGGTCGGATCGGACCAACAAGGAGTTGACTTCAGGTATGGAACACCAGTCACTCATGTTGGTAATGACTAGGTCTAGGATATTGTTGCCCCTGATAGGGGTGTGGATAAGTTGTTCCATAGCATTGGAGTTTATGAATTCCAGAAAGTGTTGAGCTAAGGAGTTGGTACACGAGTAGTTTTCCCAGTTAATGGTGGGGTAGTTGAAGTCGCCCATTATTAGGGTGTTTGGTTGAACCCTAATATTTTCCAGAAATCAAGAAAAGAGGAGTGGGAATCCTGGGGTATGGTGGGGGATCTGTAGCAAGCTACAATTTGGATTGCAGTTTTGCCCAGAGTTAGTTGCACTTGGATAACCTCAGATGCATTATGCTGAGCAACTAGCCTGGAGGTGTGGATATCCTTAATGAATATGGACACACCTCCTCCTTTGGTGTTTTGGTCCAGGTTACATGGCCGAAAAGTGTGGTATGAGTTATAGCCTGGTAGTGCAGGGGTGCTCTCTGAAGCCTTGAACCAGGTCTCAGTCACTGCACAGGTATCGATGTTCTCCATTTTAAGGAGTGCCTCGAGTGAGTGCATTTTGAGATTTAGACTTCTAGCATTGAGTAGCATTACCCTCAGTTTTTGCTTGCCTGTTCCTGTTACGGTGATGAATTTGTTATTTGAACCTTGCCTAAAAAATGCACTATAGAGGTAGCAAGAGCCTTAGCCAGTATCCAGAATCCCAGGGGCAACAGCTGCAGGCCATCTGTGGCAAATCATCGTGGTTTCAGCTACATATTGTACTTATTTTACTGCTTTAACAAAGTCGTTTTTGTGTTTAAATTACCTGTTTAACTGTTGTAGGCTACACACTCAAGTGTGATAGCCATTTCTGTGCATTTAAAGTGTTTTTTGTATTGTATCTGCTTAATTTTCTGAAAAAAAACAAAAATATATACTTGTTTTCCCGTCTTTCTAAGCTAGTATAGTCCTGTTTTCAGGTTAGTGCTGAATTCAGGGCTATGTTACAAGTTTCGCTAATGCTTGGGCTCCCTCCACTCCCCTGCCCTGCCCCCCTATTACCTCCCGCCCCCACTACCTCTACATTTATAGTAATCACACCTTCACATCACCTCCACCAATCACAGCCCCTCAAGTCAGATCACATTATAAAACACCAACTTGCTCCACACAAAATACTCCCAATCACTCTCATTCCCACTAGACATTTTTTACATCACCCACACTACTTCCCCATCCACATATAGTGCAACCCTATAATTCCTGTTCATACCCCCCACCTAGAACCAACTTAAACTTTGTAACCATGACTATCACACAACTAAGTCTAGTCTGTCTTCTCATATTTCTTTACAACACCACAAGTTATCACTCTAGCAATATCCTTAAACTTAGCACAACATTGCATTATGCACTCTCATAAACAGACACCACACATTATTAATATCTGCCCACAATTGTTCAAGAACTATATAATGGACCAATTCAGAACCAAACACATATGCTCTCATTCCTACTCCAAAAAAACACAATACTTTCTCACACTCCTCACCAAACTCCAACATCTGTATAACCTTTTTAACACCAGGCTCACCATAAGTGGGGATATCCACCCCAACCCAGGCCCAAATACATCCTGTCCAACACAAACCTCTCCAACACAAATGTCAGAACATAACACCCCCACTTTCTTCATCCCTGGGCAAATCAACCACAGGAGAAAAAACAACCATTTCTTAATGCTAAATATTAATATTAGAAGTATCAAAAATAAAATACCTGAACTCCAGGTCACAATAGCACACTACTCCGCAGACATAGTTGCTTTAACAGAAACCTGGCTAAATAAAAACATAGCTAACTCAGATGTTCTCCTTACCGGCTACAATATCATTAGACAAGACAGACCACTTCGTAAAGGGGGTGGAACTGCCTTACTGTACAAGTCCAACTTAACTGTCCGTCAATTACCAAACTCCTACCCCCTCCCCCAATAATTGGGACATACTTATCTCACAACTTCAACTTTACCCTAAAAAGGTCATCACCACAATTGTGATCTATATTCCACCTGGTAATACACCTGCTAGCCTTGAAGACTTCATATCCTGGTGTTCTTCCACATACTCACAAGAAACCCTTATTCTGGGGGACTTCAGCCTAGATTGGTTTACCTGTATATCAGAACCACCAAGTAATCTAATAAATCTCCATGGCTACCAGCAGCTAGTCCAAATTCCAACTAGATGTGATAAAAAAATCTAAAAGGGAATCCATCCTTGACTGGGTCCTAACTAACAACCCCACATTGTACCCTCACACAGGCAGTCTCCCAGACACCTTAAGTGACCACAACATAATATACTTTATACATAGTAGAACAAGCATATGCAAAATCACTAACTATATATCCACTAGAAACACAAAAAAATTCTCTCCTGAGGTCCTCAACACTTTACTGGGTAACTGTGACTGGACCCCCTAAAAACCCTCCCACTTGACCAGATTGTAGCATATTTCAACAAAACATTTCTACAACACCTAGGCACTGTCGCTCCATTGTGCAAAATCAAGGTTAGAACTTCTACAAACCCCTGGTTCAGTAAAGAAACCAAACAAATCCTCAAGTCCAGAGACACTGCCTGGCTTTGCTATCAAAAAAACAAAGAAACACAAAACCTAACTAAGTACCAAGAACTTTGCAACCGTGCAAAAAATGCATTAGGCTGGACAAAAAATCCTACTACACAACATTACAAACTAAATACCAACAAAATCCCCCAAAATTTTGAAAAAATGTAAACCAGCTACTAAAATCCACCCAAAAGGCTACCACCAAACCAACCACCCCTGACACTAAAGTTCCCATCGAAACACAATTCAACTCCCACTTTGTGAACTCAATTCTATCCTTAGTGTCACAGGACAGTTCCTTCCTCACTACCCCCCCAACACAAATAACACTAATACAAGCTTTACCCTCAAAACAGTTTCCACCACTTCAATCAAAAGCATGCTCTCCAAACTAAAAACCTCATCAACAGCAGTCAACCTACTCCCCAGATACTTCTTGAAACTCACAGCAGATGCTATTGCTATCCCAGTCTCCACTCTCATAAACAGATCAATTGTTGAAAACTATGTGCCCAAACTCTGGAAAATATCCTATGTTACACCCATACATAAAGGCAGGACATCCACTGAACTTAATAACTACAGACCCATTGCTTTACTCTCCCCCCTGGCCAAAATCCTAGAAAAATGCATCCATACCCAGATGCTAAACTATCTCCCAGACAGCAACATCCTGTCACCTACTCAGCATGGTTTCAGACCTGCCCATAGTACCACTACAGCCCTCCTCTGCTTCACAGACACAGTAAACCATCTCAAAAATGAAGGCCTACAGGTGTCAACTCTTTTTTTGGATATGTCCAAAGCATTTGACACAGTCTCACACCAAATCCTGCTAAACAAACTAAACCAATATCACCTATCAAATTCCACTCTTACCTGGTTCCAAAGCTACTTCACTGACAGGTACCAAGCTGTGAAATGGGAAAATTCTCTCTCTCCCCAGCTGCCCATAACTATAGGAGTCCCACAGGGTTATATCTTAGGACCACTACTATACACAATCTTCACAAATGTCCTCCAAACCTCCACACAGCATGCATCTATCATTCAGTATGCAGATGACACTACCTTAATCTGTGCTGCACAAAACATTCCCACCCTCCTGCAAACAACTCTACTAGCATTCTCTGACATTGAAAACTACCTTACCAAAGCCCAATTTATCCTCAATCCAAAGAAAACTCAGCTTATGATTAAAACCAGTTCTAACAAAAACACTGATGACAGTAAATTTACTATCTACTCTACAAATGCTACTCCAATCGCTCCAGTGGCACAGGCTAAGCTATTGGGAATAACCATAGACTCCCACCTAAAATTTGATAGTCATCTCAACTTAACTATTAAAAAAGTACATGCCAAATTGGGATCACTCTACCGTATCAAACAATTTCTTACCAACAACACAAGATCAGCCATTGCTCGCTCCCAACTTCTATCCACCCTACTCTATGCATCTCCCATTCTGACTAATATCAACAAAACTGAACTAAGCAAAATGGAAGCCTGGTATAACAGAATTGTCCGCTTTGCTGCAAATTGCTCATATAGAACTCATCACTGTACTGCTTTGAGACAGCTCCACTGGCTTGAACTGCCCAACCTCCTAACCTACAATCAGCTCTGCCTCTGTCATTCTATCTATTACCTCCCCAATAAGTGTCCTGCCCTCAAAAACCTAGTACAACATCACTCAGCCAAAAGGCCTCTTAGATCATCAAGCAAACTACTACTAGAAGTCACCAACAGCTACAATAGCTTTGGAGATGCACTATATAGTAGTTCAGTGGCTACAAAATGGAACTCAGTCCCTACCAGCATTCAAAACACATCCTCCAAAGCCTCCTTTAAAGATCTCATCAGGCAACATCTCAAGAAAAGTTGGCAGTGTCATGATTGCTCCCCAGGCTAGTGAAAGCAGATAAGCTATACATACTAAATCTAGAGTACTTGATAATAGTTTTCACTCTTACTCACAGACACTGGCTAATCTACAATTTATGTACTGTTCCTGTGTACTATGTATGTATTCTACCTATGTTCCAGATTTCAGCTGTACACCACAAATCTATAAATTACCTTTATTTTTAAATTAATATTTTTTTGTTTGTTCTCTCCACTGTAACTGTTGATGTGCCGCATACCACTGTAAAAAACATGTCTTTTGTAATTTGTGTGTATACTGATCATGTCTAAATAAATAAATGTATCTGTAATTTTTCTTTGTCGAGCTTTTCTCCCCAGGCCTCTGCTGAAAAAGTGCCTTTTCAGTCAGACACCCCCGGTTAACAAATGTAAAATAAAATAAATAAATTCTGTGTTTGCCCATACCTTACTTGGATAGAAGGAAGTTTCTCTGTTCACCTGTGAGAGAGGGGAGCTTTGAGCAGCCTATCTGTCCATGGAGGAGTGGTTTCAGCCCAGAAATTAGTAATTTATTGACCAGCATTAGCACGATTTTGTGCACCAGTCAGTGCTGGTTAGCTAGGGTATAACTATTCCCAGCTCCACAAAGTCTAATCTTCAATTTTCCCCATGGAACTAGACAAACTTTCAACTTATGCACTCAAACCATTCACTACTCAGCCCGGCACTTGCTCAAAACTCATAGCAAGCACTAATAAACCTTAGCACTAGACCATCCTTATACTGTAGAGAAGGACAAGGCTCTCTATTTGACCTTACCAGCCAATCAGTAAAACAGTTCACTGTACCTATCCAGGCATGTCCAAAGGGCAGTTTCAGGTGTACTCTCTAGTCCAACTGGTGAATCTGGGCATTTTGAGGCAATGTTACAACTGCCTCATGTACACAGACAACCCTCTCCTCCTACCACCAAACACTAATACATGCGAGAGATGCAATTATACAGCCAAACTGGAGGCTAAGCTCTCTCAACCCAAGACTGGACCAGGCAGTCAAGAGGAGAAGGGAATTACTTGCATCACACCAACAGTCTCACATAGACCTATGAAACCAGCACCGGCAAAAAACACACATAAATACACAAAAACATACTCAAAGACTCTAAATAAAAATCTGCAAAAGCAACAGAGACCTCTGAAGCAGACATCCAAGCAACCTCCACCCCCCAACACAAACCATGAAACACATACTTAACAAAACCATTGTGCCACGCAATCACAGCCCTTTAGGCAAAATAACATACCCAACACACTAGTAATAGGTGACTCTATAGTCAGGCACACTGACGTCCCACTCACTAGGCTGAACAAGGAGAGGGTTACTGTTAGCTGCCTGTCGGGTGCCAGAATCCGCCACATAACACAAGCACTCAGGTCACTCCAGAACAAGTACAAATATGACTCTGTCATTGAACATGTTGGTGTGAATGGCCTGAGCTGTATCTCCCTGGACTACATGAAAAGAGACATGGAAGAGCTCTTTGATCACATAGCTTAGGCCGGTATGACCCTGACCCTGAGTAGCATCCTGTCCTCACCAAGAATGATACCACGGTATAAAGAAAAAATTATGAATTTCAACACTTGGCTAAGCTTCTGGTGTCATTCAAATGGGATCCAGAGTATGTCAGCCTGGGATCACATGCTCGACAAGCCACGCTGCTTCACTAGGGATTGCTTGCACCTGTCACCCCTAGGCTTTCGAATACTGGCCAAGGCTCTTGCCACACCCATAGTGCCTTTTTTAGGCAAGGCTCAAAAGACAAACCCACCACCGTAAATAGCACAAGTAACAAAAAACTGAGGGTAATGCTACTCAATGCCAGTAGTCTAAACCTCAAAATGCACGCACTCGAGGCACTCCTCAGTATGGAGAAAATCGATATATGTGCAGTAACAGAAACCTGGTTTAAGGCTCCAGAGAGCACCCCAGCACTACCAGGCTACAACTCATACCATACATTTCGGCCACAAAACCTGGACCGAAATACAAAAGGCGGGGGCGTATCCATATTCATCAAGGATACCTACACCTCCAGGTTAATGGCATAGCACGATGCTTCAGAGATCATCCTCGTGCAACTAACAATGGGCAGAACTGCAATTCAAATTGTAGCTTGCTACAGATCACCTACCATGTCCCAGGACCCCCATTGCGCATTTCTGGAAACACTGGGAAACATAAAGGTCCTACCAAACACCCTGATATTGGGTGATTTCAATTACCCAAACATTAACTGGGAAAACTACTCAAGTACTAACTCCCTTGCCCAACATTTCCTAGGATTTATAAACTCAAATGTCCTGGGTCAACTGGTCAACACCCCCACCAGAGGTGACAACATATTGGACCTGGTCATCACCAACATGGGCGACCGGTGTTCCACACCGGAGGTCAACCCCTTGCTGGTTAGATCTGACCATAAACTAATCACTCTGGATATCCACATTGTGCCCCCCCCCCCAACCCGGTCAAAGAAACCACTGTGAAAAACTTTTCAAAAGCAAACTTCACATTACTTAAGACCAAGGTGGAAAGTTTCAAATCCCCCATGCTAAAGGATAATGTTGCCCAAGCTGCAAAATCCTTTACTAATGCACTCAATGGGCACCTACAATATTGCATGGATCGTGCTATCCCAAGCGAAACTAAGACTCACTCCTCCAAGAAAAGGAAACCAGTCTGCTGGACCCCGCCATAAACAAGCTATACAATAGAAGGAGGAAACTAGTACAGAAAAGAGTAAAATCCCAAGAAGGGAAGACATCCCTGATCAGTATCAGCAAGAAACTATAATCCCTCATAAAATCATCCAAGGCTAGCTTCGAAAGAAAAATTGCCAAGGACTCCAAAGATAACCACAAGGCATTCTTTAGCTATGTCAAGAATCTAAGTGGCAATTCCCAGATCTGCTCGGAGTTAGTGAAGAATGGCACAAAATACACTGAACCAACCGATATTGCCAACATCCTGGCAGACAGGTTCAGTACAAACTTCACCCCGTCTCACAACCAAAAGGGCCCATAACCATACCAAAAGAATGTAGTGCCCCTGAAATCACAGACACTCAGGTTAAAACAGCTCTCTCCAAAGCCAAAAACACAGCATCAATGGGACCGGACGGTGTCCCAGGCTGTGTCCTACATGAGCTCAAAGATGAACTAACCCCTCACCTAAACACACTGTTCACACTTAGCCTCTCCGCAGGCTACATGTCCATAGAGTGACACATAGCAATGGTTATTCTGTTCGACAAAGGTGGAACCACAACAGACCCCGGGAACTATCACCCTATAAGCCTGACTAGCTTGGTCTGCAAGGATATGGAGCGCATCATCATGGATCTCATTAACAGAGACATTGGGAACCTCCAAACACTGGACCCTACCCAGTTCAGCTTTGTTAAGGGCAGATCATTCTTCCTAAACCTGGTGGATGTCTTTGAGACTGTTACCAAGGCTATAGACGAGGAAAAGGTGGTCCACACAGCCTACCTAGACCTAGCAAAGACCTTCGACAACATTCCACATTCCGGTATATTAGCAAGCTCACCAGCATGAGCATAAACCCCTACATCACGAGATGGGTTGCCAGCTGGCTCTCGGACAGAACCCATATGGTAAGGGTTGCGGGACTCTAAACTGGTTACAAGTGGTGTTCCCTAGGGCTCAGTCCTAGGACCCCTCCTGTTCGACATATACCTCTCAGAGGTACAGGCAAGCACAGGAGGACTATGGCTGGCCAATTTCGCAGACGACTGCAAACTGGGGGCTATAACTGACTCTCCGGCTGACATAGACATCCACAAAAAGGGTCTCACTGAGACAGATACCTGGTGTCAAAACCATGGCCTCAAGCTAAATGCCAAAAAGTGCATAGTCATCCCCTTTGGAAAAAACAAAGTACCCACAAATTACCACTTAGGTGGTAGCCCCCTAAATACGGAAGATGAAATAAGGGATCTGGGCACCCAAGTAGATAGTAATCTCTCCTTTGATAATCACATTGCCAAAGTGGTTAGAAAATCCTTCTATGTGGCCCACCTAATCACAAAACTGTTTGCATCCAGATCAAAAGAGTTCATTGTGCCCCTCTACGCATCAATCATCAGACCCATCACAGAGTACACTGCCCCATTTGGAATGTACCTTTCAAGACACCTGCAACATCTGGAAAGACCACAGAAGTACTTCACCAAGAGGATCACTGGCCTCAAACAGAGGCACTATGCAGCTCGACTCAAGAAACTCCAGCTGTACTTGGTTGCATACCGCCTACTCAGAGGTGATCTCTGCCTGACATACAAGGCCATGTCCAACCAAGAATTGATGGACATGCTCCACCTAAAGAAAACCATATCCCCTCAAGCCACATGCTCTAGGGATCTAAACCTCACCACAACAATAAATAGGATGTGCTTGAGGGATAGATTCCTGTCCCAGAAACTTCCCATGCTCTGGAACAAGATTCCAATTTACATTAGGCAGAGCTCCTCACTAACACTCTTCAAGAGAAACCTTGACTAGTGGATGGGAAACAGGAAGTTTACCCCGAGGATCACGTCAGTGGCTCTGCTGGACAGAGGCACAGGGAACTAATCTAAGGGGGCGGCGAAAGCTAACACATTTCGGCTAGGCTTATAAATGCCTTTGGACAGATAGCCCAGTACTTACCAATGAACCTATGAACCTATATTAGTCATATATACTACAACCCTCACCCATACACATACCCAGGCATAAGCCAAAGCAATAATAGTCTTATATATACTACAACCCTCCCCATACACACACCAAGGCATAAGCCATAGAAATATTAGTCTTATATATACTATAACCCCCCCATACACACATCCAGCCAGGCATAAGCCATAGCAATTTTAGTCTTATATATACTACAACCCCCCTATACACACACCCAGGCATAAGCCATAGCAATTTTAGTATTATATATACTACAACCCTCCCATACACACATCCAGGCATAAGCCATAGTAACACTAGTCTTATATATACTATACCCCCCCCCATGCACACACCCAGGCATAAGCCATAGCAATATTAGTCTTATACATACTACAACCCCCCCCCCATACACACACCCAGGCATAAGCCATAGCAATATTAGTCTCATATATACTACAACCCCCCATACACACACCTGGCATAAGCCATAGCAATATTAATCTTATATATACTACAACCCCCCTCCATACATACATCCAGGCATAAGCCATAGCAATATTAGTCTTACATATACTACAAACCCTCCATACACACACCCAGGTATAAACCATAGCAATATTAGTCTTATATGTACTACAACACCCCCCATACATACACCCAGGCATAAGCTATAGCAATATTAGTCTTATATATACTACAACCCCTCCCCCATACACACACCCAGGCATAAACTATATCAATATTAGTCTTATATATACTACAACCCTCCCATACACACACCCAGGCATAAGCCATAGCAATATTAGTTTATATATATATATATATGTGTATATATATATATATATATATATATATATATATGTATATATATATATATATATGGGTCTACCTGATAACACCGACATGCCAAAACACCGACAACGAAATAACCGACACGACAAAACTGAAAGTTCAAAAACATGAAACTTCACATGCCCGACAAACCACAATCCCGACAAATAAAAAAACAAATAACTTTCCCGAAAAACACACACACAACACAAGCACATCAAAAACCTTACAAATCTACACTAAACCTTACATACAGAACTATATATGCACTAACCTTAACCCTAACCCTAAGGTCCGTCACTATCGCACACTTACCTTACCCGCACCCTAACCCTAACTCACTTAATCTGCCCCTAACCCTTAAGTCCGTCACTATCGCACAATTACCGCACCCTACCCTAATGTCCGTCACTATCACACACTTACCTTACCCACACCCTGACCTTAACGTCCGTCCCTATCGCACACCTACCTTAACTCCTCTGCCATCAACCTACTTAAAAAAACACCCAACTCACTCTTAATAGCTCACCTCAACACACGTAGCATTAATAACAAAATAACACAACTCCATGCTCTCTTGGAACGCTACTCCTTTGATATTATCTGTCTAACAGAAACTTGACTAAAACTGTAACTAAAGACAATGAAGTTATCCCACCTGGTTACAACATCTTACGTCTTGACTGTGTAGCCAAGAAAGGTGGTGGAGTAGCAGTTCTATTCAAATCTGATTTTCAAATAACCATCTTCAACCATAAACCAGCTCAGAACTCTAATGCTGAGATACTTATTATGAAGCTTCAGCTAAACTCAGTCAAATCTATCTATATTATCTGCATCTTTGTTCCTGCAGGCAATAACATTACTACCATCGAAAACATCCCTTGTTGGTTATCTCAAAACCTTCCCCAGGAAACCATAATCCTAGGTGATTTTAACATTGATTGGAAATGTTGCAACAACAACTACCCTACTAGCCATATTAATCTCTATGGGTTTACCCAAACTAGTACCTCCCCTACTAGAATAAACAAAACTAATAAGAAAGAAAGCACCTTAGATTGGATACTCATTAATAATCAACCCCAGACTTATGACTCTGGAACCCTCCCTGATGACATAAGTGACCACTCACTAACCTACATTATCAGGCTCAAAACCAATCCACCCATTCAACCCATATTTAGGGCAATTAGAACCAAGAAAAACTTCAACTTGGATCTATTCCTAAGTGAACTCAGAGCATGTAATTCGTCCCCCTTAAAACACCTTTCTCTAGACAAAGCTGTTTATTACTTTAATGCTAATTTGCTAGCCATACTCAACCGCCATGCTCCTACCCGCTCTATCAGGATAAGAACAAAATCTGCTCCATGGCTTTCTAAGGAAACCAAGCAAAAAATCCATCTCAGAAATAAATACTGGAATAAATCACGCTTAACTAAAAACCCTGTTGACCTTCAAAACTACAAACAACTGAGAAATTAAACAAAAAAAAAGCTGTACTGTCCGATAAACAAAACTATCACCTACAATCTCAGCAGATCCACCATAATAAACCACAAAAGCTCTGGGCAAGTATTAATTATTACATCCTGGTCAATCTATCACACCTAACCCACAAGGCACTGACAAGGACAATCCCAAACAAACTTCTAATACCTTTAATTCCTTTTTCACCAATGCAATTAAAACTCTTGCCTGTCAGCTCTCTCCTCAAAACGTAATTATATCTAATTCTGACTCTAAACCACCACCTCCATTTCTCTTCCAACCTGTCCCAATAGCATTTATTCTCACCCTTATCCGAAAACTGAAACCATGCACTCCCTCTGCTGACCTACTACCCTCAGAATACCTACAGTTAGCAGCCAAATCTATTGCTTACCCCATCTCCATTGTCATCAATAGAACCATCAGTGAAGGATACATCCCCAAACTTTGGAAAGGCTCCCATATTATTCCCCTTCATAAGGGGGGAGACTCCACTGAACTCTTCAACTATTGTCCCATAGCCCTACTTTCTCCTTTGTCTAAGATCGTGGAAATATGTATCCACAGACAATTGCTAGACCACCTTCTCCATAATAACCTGCTTTCCAACTCCCAACATGGGTTCAGACCTTCCCCATAGCACAACTACTGCCCTCCTTTCCTTTATTGATACCATCAACAAAAAACGTAACCTTAACATGCTTTCCTCTGCACTCTTCATTGACCTGTCCAAGGCTTTTGACATGGTAAATCACACTATACTCATAAACATTCTTAAATCTCTGTCTCTCAAACCACTAGCTATAAAATGGTTCCATTGCTACTTAAATAACAGACATCAAGCTGTGCTCTGGAACAACGTTCTTTCTTCCCATCTACCTGTTAATATTGGTGTCCCTCAAGGGTCCATACTGGGCCCTCTCCTGTTTTCTATATTCATCAATGACCTTCACCAAGTAGTTCCCCAAGCTACATGTATACAATATGCTGATGACTCCACACTTACATGCTCAGCCACATCTATATCAGAACTTCACTCCCTTTCTCAAGACGTATTTAACTCTGTAGAACTATGGTTTACAAAACGCTGACTCCTATTAAACCCTAAAAAAACTAAACTTCTCCTTTTTACACCTACCAGTAAATCTCCCCCAATAGACTTCACTGTAACATCCAATAATGGTACACTCATATCCCAAGATCTTACTACCAAACTGCTAGGTATCACCATAGACAACAACCTTAACTTTGACGCCCATATCAACAACACTTTGAAAACTATTAATAAAAAAATAGGCTCTCTTTATAGGATCAAACCCTTCCTCACTCCTGCAACTAGAATAGCTATTGCCCACACCTATCTAAGCTCTACCCTTCTTTATACCTCACCCATATTTACTAATCTGTCGAAAAATAACCTTAAGAAACTAGAAAACTCCTACAATAGCATAGCCAGGTTTGGCACAGGTAACCCTTTCAGAACACACCACTGTATTAATCTAAAGCATCTAGGGTGCCTTGAATTACAGCAGCAGCTAGAATTTAATCAACCTGCCACCGCCCATAAAATACTTTAGCAACCTGCCAAAACACCCATCCTGTCTAACCTTATTCACCCCTACCATAACCTGAAGTCCCCAAGATCTTCTCAAAAACTTCTTGTTAAATATCAATAAATCAAACAACAGAGCTGGAGACTCTCTCTTCTCTAATACTGTTGGAAAAGCCTGGAACCTACTTCCCCCTGAACTTTCCACACTTCCCTCTATTACTCTGTTTACAAATAAACTTAAGCTCTTCCTCAAAACACATTGGATGTGCCCTGTACTAAACCTGACTGACCGACATGTTCTTGTTACTTGATTCAACCTACTCATCTCTGCAACAATTTCATCTTAACAACTACTGATCTACTTCTCCATCATAGTCGTACTTATTACTCATAAAAGTGACATGTTGTACTACTAGCAGTAATACAGTAATACTAGTAATACATCAATACTATTACTACTAGATGTATTACTCAACTGCTACTCCATACTGCCTTCTTCTTATCTTCCTTTTATCTACATTTATACTGCACTTTTTAGCTATTATTCTTTCCGAACATTTAATTGTAACTTCATTAGTAATTATACTAAGTCTAGTCAAATATTTTGCATTTTTTATACTTTATAAATGTGTGACTGCTTAAAGTTTTTTTTTCTTTACTGTGAATGTATTTGTATTTTAAATATATACTTTTGTAGCTGTGGATTTTATTTGAACTGTTTGGAGCTCATCTCCCCGGGCCTCTACTGAAAATGGACATATATCCAGCTAGACTAGCCCGATCAACAAATGTAAAATAAATAATAAAATAAATAAATGTTGGTGTTCTCAGCGTCGGGATTCTCAACTGTCGGTCTTCTCTGTTGTCGATCTTCCGGTGTCGGTTATCTCGTTGTCGGTCTTCTCAGCTTTCGGTGTAATCAGGTAGACCCATATATATATATATATATATATATATATATATATATATATATATATATATATCTATACATATCTATGTGTGTGTGTATGTATGAGTTACCTTCACTTCCCCTAAAGCTCGTTTGACTGACATTCATTTGACTGAGACCAAATGACTGACACTTCACTTCCCCTAAAGTTCATTTCCCCTAAACCTCATTCCCCTGACAATTAGTACTGGCAATGTGTAGAGTACTGTAAGGTAAGTAATAGGAATATGTCCTTTTCCCCACTGTAGTGCAACCCAACCCTGAAGTTAGTATATATAGTTGGTGGGATGTGGGGGGGCTGGGGGGTGTGGGGGGGCTGTTTGGTTTTACTGAACAATAGAAAGCCAAAAGCAGAGAATATAAAATCAAAGTAGGTGGGGGGCTATGCCCCCCCCCACTATATATATATACTAACTCCAGGATCACACTACAGTGGGGAAAAGGACATATTCATTTTATTTGCCTTACAGTGCTCTAGACACTGCCAGTACTAACTGTCAGGGAAATGAGTTTTAGGGGAAATTAACTTTAGGGGAAGTGAAGGTAACCCAAACATATATATATATATATATATATATATATATATATATATATATGGGTCTACTACCAGAGATCAAAATTACACTATTTCAAAATCCAGTAGTAGATGCCCACTAACGTGAAAGTGCACTTCACCGAAAGTGCACTTTCGCAAACACTACTTGAGCGAATGGTTACGGACCTTAGGGTTAGGGCTTGGGTTAAGGATAGTGGATAGCCTATCCACTATCCTTAACCCAAGCCCTAACTCCTAGGTCCATGATCCGCACCACAGTGGAGGAAATTGTATGTCCTCCACGGTGCAGTAGTCAAGGACCTATGTCCTCCACTGTGGTGCGCTAGTCACAGACCTTAGGGTTGGGGCATGGGTTAAGGATAGTGGATAAGCTATCCACTATCCTTAACCCAAGCCCTAACCCTAAGGTCTGTGACTACCGCACCACAGTGGAGGACATTGCCTGTTCATTCTAATGGTGTTCACGAAAGTGCACTTTCGGTGAAGTGCACTTTCGCATTAGTGGGCATCTATTACTGGATTTCGAAATAGTGTCATTTCGATCTCCGGTAGTAGACCCATGTGTATATATATATATATATATATATATATATATATATATATATATATATATCTATATATATATGTGTGTGTGTGTGTGTATACTACAACCCCTCCCACATACACACACCCAAGCATAAGCCATAGCAGTATTAGTTTTATATATACTACAAACAACCCCCCCCCCCATACACACAGCCAGGTATAAACCATGGTAATATTTGTTTTACACTGATTCAGTAAATACAAAACATTGTTTGACACTTATTTCTGCCAAGCCAGATCAGTGTCTCTTTAATAGTGATCTAACAGTAACAGGGGTAAGTCGTTTTTATTTGCAGACAACCTCTGCATCCATCATTTTTTTTACTTTTCAGTTTGTTAACTGGGTAACTGAATTGGTCTGCAGACCCTTTTTGGTCACATCCTGGGTACATTAGTATAAAATTAACTGCTGAATTTTTCCCTGTATGACAATATGTGGTTGGTATAATGGTTATGGTGTTTGACTTACAGACACAAGGTACAGTGTTTGATTTTCACTTTGGGAGGGAAACTGGCTAGGCTTAGATTGGCCTTAAAGGCAGTTAGTCTAGTAGTTAGCTATGGACTATCAGCTATTTATTAGAAGATATATATTGTAAAAGAATAGAAGAGCATGAATGATATTAGGATAGCACTAAAAGATGTTTCTTTATGAAATTAATATGCTTTAAAATAAACATAATAATTCCTCACTAAAAGAATGCAGGGCTTAAGTAAAATGTCCTATGCAGGCCACCTCAAGGCTCTATCCCTGAATTATGTCTCCTACAGGCTTTTGAGGGGAGATCTATGCCTGACATACAGGGCATTTCAGACCCCACTTTGATGGACCTCCTGCATATCCGCAAAACAAACAGCACTAGAATTACCCATTTTAGAGTTAAACCTTGCCTGTGATATAAATAGGACCTGCTGGAGAGACAGGTATGTATCCCAGAGATCACCCCATCTCTGGAACAGGCTTCCCATCCATGTGAAGCAGAGTTCCTCCCCAACCCAATTCAAGTGCAACTTGGACAATTGGATGGAGAAAAGGAAATTCATCCCTGGTTTTGCACCTATGTCTCTAATGGACACAGGCAACTTGTAAATGGTTCATCTCCCAGGCCCTAGCTTGTAAATGTTTCATCTCCCAGGCCCCTGCTTACACTTATCAGGGGTATGAGAACTTGTCAGAGATTTGGGATGCATGGCTAAGCTTAAAAAGGCCCTTGTGGTTGTTAGCCTAGTAAACACCTATGAACCCTGGCATTAAACAATACAAATATAAGTCATAAGACTACATGGCTAGGCTTATAAGGGCCTCGGGGCCAATGACCTATTAACTTCTTATGATCCTGTGATCCTATGATCTGTTACAAGAGAAAAGGTATTTTAGAGTCTTAGCTGGTGACTTCAAATCAATCACACATACACTCTTTGTTTCCATATTCTGTTAATGAAGCTTTGAAAGTTTGTAAATCTGGATTACCTTTAACATCATTTGGAAGGTTACTCCATATAGTAGGTCATGTTCTGGAGACGACCTTTTCGTAGACAAGTATTCTTGAACCAAGGATAAGCATGAATAAAGGAGTCATCTTGAGTGTTTCATGAGATGTTTATCTGTCTGGTTAGTTGTAACTGAAGGTGGCAGTAGCTAGCCTGGAGCATTTTATAAATCAGTGTAGTACTGAGCAAGCTAAGCTGGTTTGTAATGAGAAGCCAGCTGACTTGTTTTAGGTGGCCACAGTGATTTATAGCTGTAAGCAAGACAAATCTGAAGAATTTGTTCTCAGTGGTTTCTAGACTAGTTTGTATGTGTCATGTGATAAATGAATGCAGAACATGGGTAGTGCATATTAGTACATTTTTAGACACATCAGTAAGTGTTGTGGGAGATGAGACATACAGTAGCAGAGATTCAGTTATGCAAGCACCTTTGAAGTAATGTCTTCTGCATGAAGTGTGAATCTGAGCAAAGGGTCTACAGTGAGGCCAGAATATTTTTGGTGTGCAACATTTGGGACTGTGTTACCATTAGTATCTGTGAGTAGTATAGAAGGGAAGTAAGCAAGTTTCTGATGGTAGCAAAATACATTACATTTGGTTATGTTGAATTCAATAGGAATTTGTTATTGAATAACCATGTGGTTAACTTACAGAAACTAGACTGAAACTGAGGTTGCACTGGCTGCAAGATTTTGCTGAATTCAATCAAGAGAATATCATTTGCATGCATTTCTAGATTAAGGTCCGTAGGTAAGATGTAATGCCATTTATAAAGATGGAGAAAATAAAAGAAAAGTGGCCCCAGTACAGAGTCCAGGGGGACCCCTGTGACAAGTTCTCCATTTTCAGATAATGTCTTATTAGCATACACTTGGAAACTTCTGTCTTTGTAGTAGCTTTGGAACAGAGTGATTGTGTTTTCTGTAAACAACAGTTTTTATAGTTTGTTGAGTAGGAAGTTGTAGTTGATGATCTCAGATGTCCTAGTCCTACCAATGAAAATACCAGCAAAAGAGACCATTGCTTATATTTTTAACACCTTTGCTGTTTTATCACTTGAGACATAGACAAACCTACATTTGTATAGAAGAAAACAAACCATATTAACTTGTTCATAGTTACAAACATTATACATCACATATATTTTTGTACAATATAATCAATCCAACATTACATAAATAGGTCAGTTCCTGCCTTCCCTTAAAGCTCATTCCTCCTGCAAAACATTATTCTGCAGGCATTGTTCCCACAATTTCCATTTATTTCTACGTCATTTGTTTCTATTCTTTTCTAAAGATCCCACTTCCACTTATTTTATATCTTGTTTACAATATCCACTACTTCAAATATAGGTTGGTTTAGACTTTGATTTCCATTTTCTAGAAATTCCTTATTTTGACAGCCTCCAGAATTAAACTTAAACAGGCCTTGCTCAGATCCTGTGTCCCAGCTAAAAAAAATAATAATTTCCTTGGTTACACAAATTGGCTCACCTAGTATATTATTTTATTTTATTTGCAGTTTGTTTTCCAGGATAGTCCATTGGGCTACAAGGAGCCCATTTTCAATGGAGTCCTGGGGAGAAAAGCTCCGGAGAAATACAAATACATAGTACAGAAAAAAAGCACAAATCCGTAATATACATTTCAATTAAATGTTAAATACATATTTCGGATAGTACAAATCCATATCACACAATTCAAATAAATGTTACGCAATACAGAAATAAAAAAAGAGATTTTCATTAGCAAAATTACATCAGGTTAATTCAATAAGTAGTATTTTTTTTTATTTTTTATTTTTTTTAGGCAATTACAATGAGGCAATTTTTTTTAGTTGTTGGTCGAATACGTCCCAAGGGATGTAGAACTTTAGGAGGTGGTGACAGGCAACAAATAAGTTTTGAAAGTTAGGAAGAAAGTGTGGTAGAATTAGGTTGGATGAGAGCAAGAGCATTTCCATTGTGAAGTAAAGTGCGAGTGCAGTTAAGTTTTAAACAAGGAGAGACAGCTGGTGGTGCAGATGGGAGAAGGCAGAGAGCTCCAGAGGCATGCAAGGAAGAAGCACATCAAGTGATTCCCAGCAGGCCGTGTTGGTTTATGCAGAGTCTATCTGGCTTATGCATTTCAAAGGTATTTGCTAGGGAGGGGCAGAGAGATGGGTTATGAATGAGTTTGTGTGCTTGGATGAGCTGGGAATATCTGTGGAAGTTTGGTAATTCTAGCCAAATTAGTTGGTGAGGAGAATTACACTGGTGGGAAGAGGCTCTATGACCTGCTGCAAATATGGATATTTAGTTATAACAAGATGAGAACTTTGTTTTGAGGGAAGACTGTAGGCTGGTTAGGATAGACACACCATATAAAAGGGATGGGATGAGGTATGTATTAGCTAATCTAATCCAGGTGGTGGGAGTGATAAAGTGACTATGGCAGTAAAGCATACCTAATTTTTTATGTGCTTTTTGATATTTGCTTGTAGATTCTTGTCAAATTTCAGTTGATTGTCAATGATAATTCCTAGTAATTTTGTGTCAGAGACTAGTTTTAGGGGGGTATTATTATTGCTGGTAATTATGAAGGATTGTTTATCTAGGGAAGAGGTTTTGGATGCATTGAATAACAAGCTTTGTTTTGGTTGCATTAAGGGCTAGATGGCTGTCAAGCATCCACTGTTTAGTGGAAGAGAAGGCGGCTTGTGTTAGATTGTTACGAGTTGTGATGGAAGGGGAGGAGCAGAGTATATTAGAATCATCTGCATATTGGATGAGACTAGAGTTAGGAATGGCTTGGAAGAAATCATTTATGAATATGTTGAATAGTAGGGGGCCTAGAATTGAACCTTGGGGGACACCTGCGGATGTATGAAGGAAGGGTGAGGTAGCTTTTTTCCATTTAACTGCTTGTTGCCTGTTTGTGAGATAGCTTGAGAACCACTGGGTAGTGGAAGGGGATAGGTTAAGTTTAGAAAGTTTGGTAAGAAGGGGGTTGTGGGAAATGGTGTTAAATGCCTTAGAGAGGTTGAGGAAAAGAGTGGATACAAAGTGACCAGAGTCGCAGGCTTTGTTGATTGTTTCTAGGAAGGAGGGGAGGGCAGTGGAGGTACTATCACCTGGTCTAAAGCCATGTTATGTGTGGGTAAGAAACTGATTATTGATGAGGTAGGGTAAGAGTTGTTAGTGTACACACTTTTCAAGTAGCTTAGAAATAGGGGATAGTTCAGGCACAGTACTCTGTAGGGATTTTTTAAAGTCTGCCAACTCATTGCACTTTTAAACATATAATCGCTGTTGCATCTTTCTTTCCCATCACACCTCCAACGTTTGCCATCTACTTGAGAAAAAAATTTTTAGAATCTGCTTGGGATATAAGCATACCTGTGCAAACATTCCCAAGCAAAAAATGATAAATATTGTAGACTTTGTTGCATATTTGGCAGCTATACATATACTGTCCCATTGTTTCTTTGTGAATTGTTTATCCAATCTCCCTTCCCAATGTTTTCTAATCTCCTTTGATTGATTCCTATAGTTACCATGCAATATTTTACATACCCTACTAATTATCTTTTTTAACAGCAGCTTCTGTTCTAGACACAACTGAAAACTCTACCAGAGCAGGTTTTTCACTTAGGATTTCCTACCACATTCCCTTTGCCTGTACTCTGATATCAATCCCTGAGAAGGAAGGCAGTTTCTAGCCTGCAGTCCAAATGTCTTCTCAGCCTCTTCTCATTCTATTTCGTTCCCCTCTATAATTATTTGTTCCCAAAACCTTGTTTCCGTTGCCAGTTTCCTGCAATAAATTCCAGCTCCCTCGTGCCTATTCTCTGTACCCCTAATTACAGTCTCCTCTATCAGCAGAATCTCCTTTCTCCATTCCCCGGTTGGTTTAGTTATTAGAATACTTTCTGCTACTTTATGAATATAATATTCTGTATGTGGGTTGTTATTCTACTTAAGAATCTGTGTCTAAAAGTCCACATTCTCCTTATTTATTGAATTTCCTCCCTGCTTCATCACCTCTTGCCAATTTAAATTGTAGCTTTCTACTTGTACTATGTATAAGAACCTTAACTGTGTAACTGTACTCTCCACCCCCCCCACCCCCCCCAAAAAAATGTTGACATGGCTAGCAGTTCTGCAAATTAATTATGCACTCACCTAGGAAACAATATTAATCTGTCAGTCCCTAACAAAAATAAGAAAAATGGGAAGGGTAACAGAAAACAAGCCTGGAGGTCCAAATTCATAAATAAATATTACAATACAATGAAAACATGCTAATTAGCATATATAACAAAATGAAAGTCCCAATAGTCAATGTCAAAAGGTTATCGAAGGTATTGAAAAATATCGTTAAAACAAAGGCTTGCTATGAACTTAGACTGGCATAAGAAGCTACGGATAATTACAAATCCTTTTTTATTTACGTCAGGAAGTTAAAAAAATAACAGCCGGCATTGCTCTGAGCTTACTGATAACAACGCTTCAGCTCTGATCCAGTTGCTATTCCAAAGATATTGGCAAAGCCATTTGGGTGTATATCATAAGATCGAAAGAGCAAAATATCAAACGTCAGAACAACGAACTGCTAATCTCGAAAGCTGAGAACATCGAAAATGGAAGAACCAAATAGCAACGGTCGGCCACATCGCAAACGAAACCTCCGAATAGCAACGGTCGGCCACATCGCAAACGAAACCTCCGAATAGCAACGGTCGGCCATTAGGTTTAGGGTTAGGGTTAAGTTTAGAGTTGGGTTTAGGGTTAGGGTTCTGACCTCTTCTGAGAAATTTCACAGTCATATCTTGTCCGTAGTAATCCGGGAGTAGTAGGATAAGCAGCGGCAGCTATGTTGCTATTCGGTCACAGGTGAGTGGGCAAGGAAGGCCTAAGTTTATAGTGTTTAATTACAACACTATAAGTTTACTGGTTATGCTGCTATTAAACCACAGTTTGTACCGTACGTTATGCATATGGAGCATTTCATAGTGACGTCAGGGTGTGTGTGTTTAGGAAGGCCAACTACGTGCGTCCGGGGTTTCTGTTTTTGATGTTTTCAGCTTTCGAAGTTATTAGGTTTCGAGGTTTGGAGTTCGATGTTCTGCTGTTCGATATTTTGGTCTTTCCATCTTATGATATAAACCCAAGATATTCGGTACAATTTTGACTTCAGAGACATGTACACAAAACTTAAATACACTACAAAATCTCAAACTCCTATTTTCCAATCAATTAATCAATCAATAATGTTAAAGGTGCTCTTCAAAACAAAAAACACATGCTTTATGGGAAATGATGCTATACCAGGCTGCATGCTGAATAGCATTAAATATGCACTGGTGGACCAGCTTGTACAAGCTAATTAACATTAAATTATCCACTGGCTTTGTCTAGAGGTTTGGAATACAACAGATATGATACCACTTAATAATGGTGCCCCAACCATGGAGCCAGAGAATTACAGATCTATCAGCCTGATGAGCCTTAGCTGCAAGGCCATGGAATGGGTCATAACAGACCTGATAAACTACAGTATAAAAAAATCTTACAAGACTTAACTCCTAGCAGTCTGGCTTTCTTAAGGGTAGTCCCTGTCTAATGAATCTGGTGAATTTTCTAAGGGGGTACTGTACCACTTGGACAATGGTCCCTCGGTCCATACAGCATACCTTAACCTTTCAAAGGATAACCACACCACATGCAAATATTATTAACAAGCTAAATGTACTCCAAAGTGATCCCTAAGTACTTAGGTGGATAGCTAATTGGATAAGGGACACAATCCACCTTATGAAGGTGGCAGATGGATTCACAGAGAGCACATAGATAGCCAGTGGGATGCCACAGAGATCCATGCTAGAATGTCTGCTATTCAGCATGCACTTCGTGGATAGGTAACTGACCTTTGAACATTGGTAGGTAACTGACCTTTGAACATGGGTAGGTAACTGTCCTTTGAATATGGGTAGATAACTGTCCTTTGAACATGGGTAGGTAACTGCCTCTCCTTTGATTATTGTGTTGCAACAGTGGTTAGGAAATCTTTCTATCTGGCAGAACTAAAGACAAAGGATTATTTCCTCTGGACCCAAGGAAGTCTTTATCCCCGTATATTCTCACTGATCATGACCATCATTGAATAGAATGCCCATTTTGGAGGTATCCTGCTAAATGTATCAAGCAGTTGAACAGACCTTTAAAAGTTTCTGACAAAAAAGATCATGCATCTAAAGGACGTGAGCTACTTTGTCTCTGAGCTCAATGTCCTATAGACTCCATAGGGTTGACCGTTGCCTTGTCTTCCTGGTCATAAGAGACCCTGCAGTCCAAAACTTCTTATTTTACAACAAATCAAACAGTCCAACAAACACTAGAAACAGAGACAGGGACCTGTTTTAGCAAATAAACAAGTCACGGTGGAGAGGGAGATTTGTCAAACAATGACTACCTCTTCTCTGGAACAAAGTTCCTCTCCAGACCCAACAATGTGACACATTATCTTCATCTGTATGGATATTCATAAATACACCCCTTAGAATGACTGGGCAGTCACTCCTCTGAAAAAAAGGAGGTAAAGTCTAAGGGAGGATACCGCCTTGTACATTTTGTGATTACTCTGTCACTGACAAGGTTTCCCGTTCGTGGCAGGTAACAGCAGGTGTTTTGACTGGGAAAGATCTTTACAGGGTCAGTTCACTTTTTGCTAATTTAGTGTATTTGAAATAATAAACAGATTCTTTTTTCTAAAGAAAAGAAAAATATAAAAATGGGAGCATGTTGAAGTCAAGACCACAGAACATCTCCCTTAACTGAAGAAGATAGAAATAAGGTCATACCAGATATTTTTAGTTAGAAATATTAGCACTTAAAATATGTCAATGCAGGAAAATGGACATAATTGTAAGCTGCTGTTGCAAAGTTGCCTTTATATAATAATAAGTATTACCGTTGAATAGCACTTAGTGCTTTTGCCTGAGGAGTCTTGCTTCTCTTATTTTATGTTCGTAGGTATTTACTAGACTAATGACCACAAGGGCCCTTTTAAGCCTAGCCATGCATCTCAAATCTCTGACAAGCTCTGGTACCCCTGATAATTATAAGCAGGGCCTCGGGAGATGAAACATTTATAAGCAGGGGCCTGGGCAATTTACAGACTGCCTGTGTCTATTACACACAGTTTCAGGTCTTACTTGGGATACTTTGTGTTTAGAGTTTGCATGTTCTATGTGTGCCCCTGAAGGCATTTGCCATGTGAAAAGGTTTCTTTCTACATCTCAAAGACATGTGAAAATTGAACTGGTGATTCCCCAAATTACTCAAAGGTGTGCATGCTGTATGTAAATGAGTTAAGTATGCGGGTACATTCCATGGTAAATTGGTGTCTTGTCTGGGATTAATATTATTACCTTGCACCCAGTGATTTTCAGGATAGGTTCCATCTCTCCTGAGACCCTGAACTGGATAAAGTGGGTAATCTGAGAATAAATGCATGAATGAATGAAGGATTTCCCTTTGTAAAAACACTAATCAGGTTAATTTAAATTCATATAATCACTGAGAAGCAGTGATGGTGCTTAAACTCTCTTCAAAAACTGAAATGACAGAGATACTTCAGGTAGTACGTGCTCCAACATTCCTTTCAATTTTAGGAAGCATGGCAGGGCAAGCAGGAAGAATATAGGTCTGCTCTCTCCTGCCAGCTTTGCATGCTGTAGACTGAGAACAAAAACATTGTATTCCATGTAGAGTGAGGTGTAGAAGTCATGGATGACAGATTGTGCAAATATGTAGGATAGCAGCAATTAGCTGCATGCCATGTCAAAGGCTACCGATGGTTCTAAACTGGAAGGAAGGCTGGAAATGCCTGGACATTTCTGGGAGGATAGAGGACCACTCATTGAAGAACAAGGAAAGGTGGCTAAGCTTCTCAGTGACCAACTAACCCACACGGTAGGATCATGCAAGTACGACATCAGCTGTATAAGATGGCCCAGTTTCCGAAGGAGTTGATGTCTCTGCAGAAACATCTAGTCTTGGCAGATTCCTTTCCTGTTTACTGTTTTCACAGACAACATATATATATATATATATATATATATATATATACATATATATATATATATATATATATTTTTTTTTTTTTTTCTGTTTAATTTTTTTAAACAGATGCTTCAAAGTACAGAACGTGTCAGTGGCAAAATTTTTTTTTCTTTCTTTCTCTTTCTCTCTGTCCAGGAAGAGCCTTTATATTTCATGAGGTCCTTCATTAATCCACCTGGTCATTCATGGCTGCACCCCCCCGATGGCTTCACTAGTTCAGTGAAGAGTCTCTTTTTTGTCATTATGGGCAAGCTTATTATAGTGGTGCAGGATGTTAATACAAACAGCCAAATAGGCATGACATTATTCAGTGCTCTGCAAAGAATCACAGAGTAAAGCAGTGTTAAGGTGAGCGAAATGATGAAGGCACAGGATGGTAAAGCAGTGTTAAGGTGAGCGAAATGATGAAGGCACAGGATGGTAAAACAGTGTTAAGGTGAGCGAAATGATGAAGGCACAGGATGGTAAAACAGTGTTAAGGTGAGCGAAATGATGAAGGGACAGGATGGTAAATCAGTGTTAAGGTGAGTGAAATGATGAAGGGACAGGATGGTAAATCAGTGTTAAGGTGAGTGAAATGATGAAGGCACAGGATGGTAAAACAGGATGGTAAAACAGTGTTAAGGTGAAATGATGAAGGCACAGGATGGTAAAACAGTGTTAAGGTGAGCGAAATGATGAAGGGACAGGATGGTAAATCAGTGTTAAGGTGAGTGAAATGATGAAGGCACAGGATGCTAAAGCAGTTTTAAGGTGAGTGAAATGATGAAGGGACAGGATGGTAAATCAGTGTTAAGGTGAGTGAAATGATGAAGGCACAGGATGGTAAAGCAGTTTTAAGGTGAGTGAAATGATGAAGGGACAGGATGGTAAATCAGTGTTAAGGTGAGTGAAATGATGAAGGCACAGGATGGTAAAGCAGTTTTAAGGTGAGTGAAATGATGAAGGGACAGGATGGTAAATCAGTTTTAAGGTGAGTGAAATGATGAAGGCACAGGATGGTAAATCAGTTTTAAGGTGAGTGAAATGATGAAGGGACAGGATGGTAAATCAGTGTTAAGGTGAGTGAAATGATGAAGGCACAGGATGGTAAATCAGTTTTAAGGTGAGTGAAATGATGAAGGGACAGGCTGGTAATGATGAAGGGACAGGATGGTAAATCAGTTTTAAGGTGAGTGAAATGATGAAGGGACAGGATGGTAAATCAGTGTTAAGGTGAGCGAAATGATGAAGGCACAGGATGGTAAAGCAGTTTTAAGGTGAGCGAAATGATGAAGGGACAGGATGGTAAATCAGTGTTAAGGTGAGTGAAATGATGAAGGCACAGGATGGTAAAGCAGTGTTAAGGTGAGCGAAATGATGAAGGCACAGGATGGTAAAGCAGTGTTAAGGTGAGCGAAATGATGAAGGCACAGGATGGTAAAGCAGTTTTAAGGTGAGCGAAATGATGAAGGGACAGGATGGTAAATCAGTGTTAAGGTGAGTGAAATGATGAAGGCACAGGATGGTAAAGCAGTTTTAAGGTGAGTGAAATGATGAAGGGACAGGATGGTAAATCAGTGTTAAGGTGACAGGATGGTAAATCAGTGTTAAGGTGAGTGAAATGATGAAGGGACAGGATGGTAAATCAGTGTTAAGGTGAGTGAAATGATGAAGGGACAGGATGGTAAATCAGTGTTAAGGTGAGTGAAATGATGAAGGCACAGGATGGTAAAGCAGTGTTAAGGTGAGCGAAATGATGAAGGCACAGGATGGTAAAGCAGTGTTAAGGTGAGCGAAATGATGAAGGCACAGGATGCTAAAGCAGTTTTAAGGTGAGTGAAATGATGAAGGCACAGGATGGTAAAGCAGTGGTAAGGTGAGCTAAATGATGAAGGCACATGATGATCAGGAGTCTTTCTCTGAAGACCGAAATGGGATACTGCTCTGATATATCAGAAGTAATGGCAATTACTTCAGGAATTTCTTTGCATAGTCAGGTTGTACCCATTGGACTTTAATAAGAACTAATAGACTTTGTTTATTCAATTTCAATATTTTATATAAGCTACATTGGGCTCCCTACTGAAATGTTGTCACTCAAAATGCCGATTGCCAACAAGCTCAAAAAAATAAAAAAAAGAAATCACAAAAGAACAAATTTCAAAAACTGCAAACCATGAAACCAGTATCAACAGACAACTATTCAACAAAACACAAAATGGCACTCAGAGTCGAACTAACACCAAACTTCACCACGTAATTCCTTCTAGAATATGTATGTGTGTTGTACCTTTAAGAAAGGACCGCACTTGAATATAAATAGTAAGCAAGTGCTAGCTTCAGTGCCATTTTGAGCATGCAGCTAGAGAGTGAGCATGTATCAGAGAGAGAGTCAGTTTGATTATAAGTTTATCTAAGTTAAAGCAATTGCCTCATTCCTGATGTGTTTGTATATAATAAAGCTCCTTGAACAAAACTCACACATGTTCGTCTGTTACATCCTGACTGGGAGAACAACATGATGCCAGAACCAGATTCCAGAGACTGCTTTGCAGAGATACAAGGTGCAGAATTAACAGTGAATGTAAAATAAGAGAAACGAGTGCAAAAAAGGGCCAGAAACAAGCTGAAGGTAATGAAAACTTGTATGAATGATTATTTTATTAAAAGGGCAGAAAACACATTACTAAGCAAGCGAATAGCACAGAATGTTTATTAAGCAAACAAAAAACATAAAAAGTTTATTATTTAAATGAAATGTTTGAAATTAAGATATCTGATAGAATGATTATTAGAAAAACATATAGGAGGTTCAGAGTCACCTCGGAATTGCAAAACGAGCATGTTTAAAGTAAAACAAGCACAAGAAAAGAGATTAAATGGGAAAAACAAATATAATAAAGGACAGAAATAACATATTAAGCATAAATAAAGCAAGACGATTGCATGTGTTTTGGCAAATTACAGTGTTTTGGTATAAAACTATTATTTTGAATAAAAAAAGCTCTGAATATCATCGCAAAGGGTGTAAAAGTGCTTGCAGTGTATGTTTATTACTGTGCATTTACTCCAGTTTATTTGTGTGCAAAGTGCAAATATTTCATGAAGTGCAGTCAAGATTCAGCCGTTTTGAAAAGTTTCTTCTCCTGGGTGCATCTCCTCATGAAGGGCCGCCATTACAGAGTGTTTCATGCACTCTAAAGAGTTATTTAACAAAGTGCTGCCACTTTGGAAGTGTTTCCGTGTGCTGCGTACTGTTTATTCACAAGTGCAGTTGCATCAAAATGCTTCTTACTCTGAGCTTCTTCTGCTGCCCAGTTTACTTGCACAGTGCAGTTATTAGAAATGTTTCTTACAATAAGAGGTAATTTCTTGAAGTACAATACTTTCAAGAGAATTACAGTGCATGGGAGACTTATTTCACAAAGTATTTCACAGAGTTCAGTTGCTTAGAGGCTTATTGTGATATTGGGCATAGTTACAAATATTGGCATAAATTTCTGGCATGCATATGTATGTGTGAGCATTTGTGCATACTTGCAAAAGCATTCGCTAATGTGTTAATATGGCAGAGGCATTTTACAGATCAGGTCCACTTGTCTTTGATCAGAATATTGCAGAGAACTGGAGAATATTTGAACAAGAGTACAGTATTTTCATACAAGCAGCTTACTCAGATAAAGATGCACACAGCAGGGCATTCATTTTGCTAAACTGGGTCTATATCAGAAAATCGAAGTTTCAAAACTTCGAACTGATATGGTTAACACCATACGATCGAAGTCTTGAAACTTCAAATCTTTTAAAAGAGATCTCCATATAGAGGGGAAAGGGAAGGGAAGATTTCCCTTTTCTGCACTGTAGTGCAGTTACAGAGTTGGTATATTTAAGTAGTGGGGGGGTGTGGTGCAGGGAGGCATACCCCCCTGCCTAGAGTGTTTAAATGGTTTATTTGTGTAGGTTGTTGTGTTTTTATTACATTTTCGAAGTTTCAAGACTTTGATCATTTGGTGTCAACCATATCAGAATCGACGTTTTGAAACTTTGATCATGTAATATAGACCCTGCTAAACCTAGCTGGGTCAGAGGCCATTGATAGAGAGCGTTCATTTGTGTTTGCACCAGCAATGTATGAGGGTGAAGGTGAAAACCATCATATTGCTATTCGGGCTGAACCAAGGGAAGACCCTGAATGTTTGAAATGTAGATTCAGAGAAATGTGCAACCCCCAGACCAATGTTACACTGGAGAGGCATTTGTTTTACACAAGCGGCCAAAGACCAGGAGAAGCATTTGCAGCTTAATTTGCTAACTTGAGAAACAAAGCTAAAACTTGCATGTTTGGTGATTTAAAAGAAGAGTTGATAAAGAACAGGCTTGTGTGTGGTATCAATAGTGCTGCTGTGAGAAAGATTTTGCTTTGTGACAGAGATTTAATGTTCAGCAAAGCCATTGATATTTGTCAAATCCATGAAGTTACAGAAAGGCACACAAGTATGCTGGCTAGTGATAAGAGCATGGTTTCAGCAGGCTCCAGAGCAAATGTAGACAGCATGCCGCATGTGGCAAGCAGAAACAGGCCTAAGCACATGGGAACTGCAGGCTCCCCCGGGAAATCCAGTAGTTTTCCAGCAGGTTTTAAGACTAGTTCAGTTAAAGGAGCATGCTCAGTACAGCACAAGGGTGAATCAGCAAAATGCTCAATATAGTACAAGGGTGAATCAGCAAAACCCAAGTCAAGCTTCATTGTTAACTGTCATAGTTGTGGTGCTAACCATGAGTCTAAAAGAGAAAAGTGTTTAGTATTTGGTTAACAATGTCACAAGTGTAAAAAATTGAATGATTTTCAAAAGTTTTGCAAGTCAAGTAAAAGTACAGTTTTGTACCTACCATAAATGTAGATGTTCGAGGATTCCATTGCTGCAGTCCTGACTATTGGGGTATAGTCCGCGTCCCAGTCGGCCCGAATACCAGAGTATAAGGCTGACGTCGGTCATGGCGCCTTAGACTGACGTCAGTACGTCAGGGTACTAATGCGCATGACCGGCGTCATTTCCTCAGTCTTTTCTTGCCCCAGATGTCAGAAGACCCAAAAAGACAAGTCCCAAAAAACCTGCACCAAAAAACATGTACAATATATACAACAATATATACAAAAATATAAGCATGTAAACTCACCTACACAACCACCCCTAAACACAGAGGGGAAGGAGGGAGGGTAAATTGGACTGCAGCAATGGAATCCTCGAACATCTACATTTATGGTAGGTACAAAACTGTACTATGTTCTTCGTCTTCCATTGCTGCAGTCCTGACTATTGGGTAGAATCCCAAAGCAGAGGAAAGGGAGGCTGGCAAATTATAAGGAAGTAGGAGCTGATAACATGCCTTGCAAAACAGCAGTGGCAAAACCAGCCCTAGACTTAGAGTAGATAGGAAGATGATAATGCTTAGAGAAAGTATGCACTGAACTCCAAGTAGCTGCTTTCAAAATATCCTTAGTTGCCACCCCCCTTAGAAATGCTGTTGAAGTGGCAGTAGCCCTAGTGGAATGAGGCCTAATCCCAGCTGGAATCTCCTTGCCATGATGGGAATAACAAAATGCAATGCAAAAGCCAATCCACCGGGAGATAGTTTGTTTTGACACAGGCTTGCCCTGTGAACTCAAGGCAAAAGAAACAAACAACTGCTGAGACTGCCTAAAATCCTTAGTCCTGCTTAAATAATATCTCAATTGCCTGTGTACATCTAAAGTGTGCAAAATCTTTTCCCCTTTATTTTGGGGATCTGCATAAAAAGTAGGCAAATGAATAGTTTGGTTTAAAGCCACACTAGAAACCACCTTAGGCATAAAGGAAGGATTAGTACGTAATGATACCCTATCCTTATGGAAAATCAAAAGGGCTCTACTGCCATAAGGGCCTGCAACTCAGACACCCTTCTTGCAGAAGTAATGGCCAACAGAAAAGCAGTCTTCCATGACAAGTATTTCAACTCAGCAGTAGCCGCAGGCTCAAAAGGTTGTAGAGTAAGTTTTTCCAACACAAAATTGAGATCCCAAGCAGGAGTAGGAGCTCTATGGGGTCTTATATTCTTTGCCCCTCTAAGAAACTGCTTGAACAAAGGATGCGAAAACAAAGGTGGGTCACAATCATAATGAGCTGAGATTGCTGCAGCATGAATCTTAATGGAAGAGAAGGACAAACCTTTGTCCAATAACTCAGTAAGATATTGAAGAGCCACACTCAAATTAGGCTCAGAAATCTCCAAATTCTTTGCTGTACTCCAAAATAAAAATCTCTTCCATTTGTCTGCGTACACCTTCCTTGTACTAGGTCTTCTAGCTTCCATAATCACATTTAAAACTTGTTGAGGAAGTTGAGACCTGCTGTGCTTCAAGAGAGAATATGCCAGGCTGTTAGATGAAGAGAGTGAAGCTTGACATTGAGCAGATGACCATCCTTCTGAGATAACAGATGAGGAATCAGAGGTAAAGGCCATGGAGGCTTCCTTACCAGACTCGTAGTAGTGGATACCAGTGTTGCCGAGGCCAATCTGGAGCTATCAAAATCATCCTTGGCCTGTCTTGTCTGACCTTTAATAATACCTTTGGAAGAAGAGGCAGAGGTGGAAAGGCATAGACATGAAGGTTTTTCCAACTGAAAGACAGAGCATCCACTTTCCAAGCTGTGTGATGAAACCCCTTTGTGCAATACTTTGGCAGCTGGTGGTTTAGTGGAGAAGCGAACAGATCTATGTCTGGAGTTCCCCATGACACTGTCAATTTCTGAAATACATGAAGATCCAGTTTCCACTCGTGGGGATCCATGATTTGTCTGCTTAACACATCTGCTAGGGAGTTCTGTGCTCCTGGCAGAAACCTTGCCTGAAGAGTTAGTTGCAGGCTTAATGCAGTCTCCCATAAAATCATTGCTTGCCTGCATAGAGGATAAGAATGTGTTCCCCCTTGCTTGTTGATGTACCACATGACAGTTGTGTTGTCTGTTAGAATCAACACCTGCCCTGGAAGAAGTAACTCCTTGAAAGCCATCAATGCAAACTGGACTGCTAACATCTCCTTCATGTTGATATGTAGATGCTGTAGTCTGGCAGGCCACTTGTCTTGTATCCACTTTCCATTTAGATGAGCTCCCAAGCAGTGTCCGAGGCATCTGTCATTAAAATCTGACTCGCCTCTGGCCGGGTCACAGAGAGTCCCTTGTTTAGGTGACATTCCTGAGCCCACCACAAGAATTCCTTTTGAAGGCAAGGTATTATTTGAATGACAGTGTCCAAATCCTGGCAGTGCTGTGTCCATACATTTTGAGATACCATTGCAGCTTCCTCATATGCAGTTTGGCATTGGGAAGCACCAGAATACAAGATGCCATGAACCCTAATGCTTGAAGGACTGACCTTGCAGTCAGCACGGACTGATGAGATAGTTGATGGAAGTAAAGTGACAGACTCTTTTGTTTGTCCGGGGTTAAAAGGCCATCTGGGCTGCTGTATTCAGTCTCACACCCAGAAAGCACATGTCTTGAGAGGGTACTAGACTGGACTTTATTTCGTTCACAGAATACCCCAGGCATCTTAGCACTGCTATGACATATTCCAGATGCTGTAGAAGGTCTTCCTTTTCTTGAGCCAGAATCAGGCAGTCGTCCAAGTAAGGATAGATTTGAATGCCTTGAAGCCTGAAGTAAGCTATCACTGGAGCCAGAACCTTTGTGAATACTCTGGGCAGTAGATAAGCCAAAGGGCAATGCAGAGAACTGATAATGAAAATCTCCAGTTCGAAACCGCAGATACTTTCTGCAACCTAGCCTTATAGGCACATGAAGGTAAGCTTCCTTGAGATCTAAAGTTACCATCCAGTGATCTTTGCCCAGCAGAGGTAACAGTTGTTGTAACGTCAACATCTTGAACTTGGGAATGTCCAGATAAGTGTTGAGGATAGATAAATCCAAAATTGGTCTCCACGTGTTCCCCTTCTTTGGTACTAGGAACAGGCGAGAATAAAATCGAAGCCCCTTTCTGATACAGGGACTGGCTGAATGGCCCCTATCTGGAGTAACTGAGAAACTTGCTTGTGAGCCTCTTTTCTTTGTGGAGGAGGAACATCTGGCATGCCTTTGAAACGGGCATTGTGTGGAAATAAAATCTGTAACCGTGATGAATGATATCCAGCACCCATCTGTCTTGAGTGATTAAATCCCAATTTTCTTTGAAAAGAGACAGTCTTCCTCCCAAAGGAGCTGCCAGGCGAGAATCCACTGGCAGCTGAAAAGGCAGGTCATTGGGTCTGCTTACGAAAGGACTGACCCCTGCCCTCACCAGAAGTCTGAGCAGGTGAACTCTCTGATCTAGGCCTAAAGAACCTTGAGCCCTGCCCCTACCACGCCTAGACCTACCCCTAGACTGGGAACCATAAGCAGGATATGTCCACCCCTTAGCAGGCCAATTTCTACTAAACTTGGAGGCTGCACCTGCAAAAATCTTTAACAGTCTGCATAGACTTAGCTTTGTCCTCCATTTTCTTTAAAACTGCTTCCACAGGCGGTCCAAACAACACATCAGACTGTAAAGGAGCATCCAAAATCCTGGTCTTAACATGCTCAGCTAAATTCTGATCCTTCAACCAGGCATGTCTGCGAAGAACAGAACTAGTAGCAGCCACCCTCGAGGAGGCCTGAACAGCATCAAAACCACACTGCAAAGAATGCTTACCCACTTGTTCAGACACATGAACCAAATCCAGCAATTCTTTACACTCAATACCTTCCGCCAAAGCATCCACCTTAGATTTCAATTGTGAAAGGAGATAATTCTGATATTTTAGCATGTGAAACTGACAATTCAACGCCCTCATGGCTAGAGTGGAAGAAGTATACACTTTCTTACCCCACCTATCCAAAGCCCTTGCCTCTTTATCAGAGGGTACAGGATTTTTAACCACAGAAGCTTTAACACCTTTAGGCCCCTGAGAAACAGTTTCTGGGTCTGCCCTAGGACTCTTAAACAAATACTTATGAGCTTGGGCACCCTATAATACCTATCAGGCTTAACAGGAGCAGGAGGCAAGGAGTCAGGGTTCAGGGAAGCCTCTGCAAAACATCCTCCACCACATTCAACACAGGAGGAATAGCTAAGGGCCTATGCTGGGGTAAAAACAAGAATTCCCTAAGCCTTTTCCTGGAATCAGAGTAATCCTGGCCTTCCCATTTAAAGTGCTCCCTCATGGAGTGAAGAGTCTCTGAAAATGAAAAATCCTCAGGAGGAGAAGCTGTAGGAGTGGAATCATCCACATCAGAATCAGAATAAGTAGGAAACTCTTGCAAGTCTTCCACAGAAGACTCTGAAGCCTGTGAACACTGTTCAAAACTATCAAACTCCTGTTCCACCCTAGGCCTCTTATCAGGCGGGGGCATAGAACCTCTAATTAGAGTAATCAAATCTTCTGCCATTTTAAGCATATGTTTCTTAGGCACAGAGCCCGAAATGCTAGGAGAAGCCCCCACAGAAGCTGAACTTGGCCTACCTCTAAAAGAAGCTTTGGCAACAGAAGGAGAGGCCCTAACTACCTTGGGAAGAGAGGGAAGAACAGTTACCTGAGAAGCCCCTCAGCCTGGCCTACCTCCTGAGAGGGCACATCCTGTAACAATAAAGTATCTGCCTGAGACTCCATGGAGACTCCTGGCAAAACCTCTGGCTCCACTGAGCCTACTAAAGAACCGACGTCCGGGACTGCCGGTTCCTCACCCCTAGGCTTCACTGTTTTGTCCTTTCGCTTCTTGGATGAAGCGGGCGCCGGAGCATCCGACGGCATATTATAATTGCAACGCTTTCCAAACACTAACCTAGCACAATCTAGCCTCCTCTTAATAGTGCGCTTGTTAAATCTAGCACAAGAGCGGCAACCAACAACGTCGTGCTCAGGCCCTAAACAAGGTATACACAATGTATGATAATCCCTATGCGGTATCTGCTTCCCACAAGAAATACAGTTATTCACTTTTTCTGACATCCGGTTAAATACTGAGGCAAGAAAAAAACAAAATGTTCCCCAACGGGGTTACTTAGCCAACTCTGTTTCGGTCTGAAACTCCGGTTTCGGAAAATCTCAGAACGCCAACCTGCACTCGCAAAATTGCTTCTGCATCGGACCATGCGGCAAAAAAGACTGAGGAAATGACGTCGGTCATGCGCATTAGTACCCTGACGTACTGACGTCAGTCTAAGGCGCCATGACCGACGTCAGCCTTATACTCTGGTATTCGGGCCGACTGGGACGCGGACTATACCCCAATAGTCAGGACTGCAGCAATGGAAGACGAAGAACATCCTCAATCAGTTGCAAAGAAGGGTCACTTAAAAAAAGTTGATCATGTGGACTTGCAGTCTACTTTCTACATAGATGGTGTATCAGTGATTGGTGAAAAGGTTAATGCAGTAGATTTATTAGCAAAGGGTGAAGTGTTTTGTACTGTTCTGATCCATGGTAAACCCATTGTGCTCAAGGTAGACACTAGTTCAAAGTGTAATGTTATGTCAGTAGAAGCATTTGCCAAAGTAAGGGCTGGTGAACAACTTAATGTGGCTAGTTGTGCGAAACTTGGTGGAGGTGGAGGTGAAGAAATTTAAACTGAAGGCTCAGTAGTGCATTTATGTTATTTGGCTGGGAGCAGTTACAAGTTGTTGTTTTACATAGTTCTAAGACCTGTGCAGTCATTATTGGGTCTCAGAGACAGTTTAAATCAGACTTGCTTTCCTTTACCAAAGTTCATCATATAAGAACATGTCCCATTTCCAGCTTCAGTGATGTTATTTTCTCAGAATATGCTGATGTTTTCAATGACTAGCTAGGCAAGCTTCCAGTTGTGTATTCTATGAAGTTAGACCCAGAGGCCAGTCCAATGGTCAGGTTGACAAGAAGAAATCCAACAGCCATGCAGAGTAGAGTTAAAGATCATTTGGATAAAATGGTGCAGCAGGGTGTGATTTGTTCAGTTACAGAACCAACTGAATGGGTATTGTCCATGGTAGCAGCTCATAATAAAGGCTCAGATGAAATCAGAATATGCATCAAGCCAAGAGACTTGAATAAGGCATTAAAGATACCTTGTCATCCTATACGAACAGTCGAAGAAGTCACAGCCCTGATTCTGAATGCCACTGTATTTTCTGTCTTGAATGCAACAAGTTCATTCTGGCACATGTTTGATCGCAAATCCTCATTACTGACTACATTCAGTACTCCATTTGGAAGATAAATATTTCTCAGGATGCCATTTGGAAGAAATTCTGCAAGTGAAGTCTTTCAGGGTGCAATGTAACAGATTTTTTCAGGTTATTCCTGTGCCATAATAGTAGATGATTTATTGTTCGGAGGCAATGGTGAAGCAGAACATGACAGAAACCTTAAGGAAGTTTTAGACAGAGCATGCAAAGTAAATTTAAAGCTCAGTCATCTATAGTGCAAATTCAGATTAGCAGAAGTCACATATGTGTGTCATTTATTTACCAGTACAGGTTTACGACCACACCCATCTAAGCAAACAACTGTTCTTGAGATGCCAGCACCAGATAATGTTCAAGCTCTACAGTGTTTTCTTGGTATGGTTAACTTTTTAAGTAAGTTCATACCAAATTTCAGTGAATTGACAGCACCTTTAAGAGAGCTAATATGTAAAAATGTTGTATGGTCTTGGCTAGAACAGCACCAGAAAGCTTTTGATGATCTTAAGCAGAAAATTGCCGACCCACCTACACTAAGATACTATGATGTCAGTAGACCAGTTACTCTTTCCTGTGACGCTTCAAAGTTTGGTCTTGGCATAGTTATTTTTCAAGAGGGCAAACCAGTAGCCTATGCATCTAGAACTCTTACCCAAACTGAAATGCAATATGATCATATTGAGAATGAATTATTAGCAACTGTCTTTACATGTTCAAAATTTCATTATTATATTTATGGTCGAGATATCCAGATTGAAACTGATCATCACCCTCTAGTTGTTATGCATTCTGCAAAGAATAATGCTCAAATAACAAAAGTATAACTTTAAAATGGTCTACATGAAAGGCAAACTTCTTTATCTGGCTGATACCTTATCCAGATCACCCAGAAATGCAAAGGAACAGTTTGTTGCAGAGAATTTTAACTTTGATGTCATGGAAGTGAGTAATTTTTTGACCATGAGACTTGATGAGTTGAGAGATCATACAAAGACTGATCCTGTTTTGCAAAAGTTTAACCAATACATCCAGGTAGGATGGCCGTCAAAGCAATCCAGTGTACCGCCTGAAGTACAACCTTATTTTCCTTACAGAGATGAGTTGTTGATGGAAGATGATATTAATTTCAAAGGTCTTAAGGTTGTTGTTCCTTCTTCCTTACAATGTAAATACATTTAGAGTTTGCATTGTGGCCACCCAGGTTCTGAATCTATCAAAAGAAGGGTGAGAGGACTAGTATCTTGGCCTTCTTTAGGAAAAGACATTGACAAAGTACTTTCATCTTGTTCAGTATGCAGTAATAGTAAACCACATCTGCAAAAAGAGCCACTTCACCTAAGTTAAGTTCCTGAACTACTTTGGTCAACAGTAGCCACTGACATATTCAAGTGGAACAATCAGCATTACTTAGTGTTGGTCAACTCTTATCCAAACTGGTTTGAAATCGATTTGTTGCCTAACCTAACACCCACTACTGTTATTACCAAGCTGAAACGTTATTTCTCAGTGCATGGTAGTTCACATAAGCTTATCTCTGACAATGGTACTCAATTTACCAGTCAAATTTGCAAGACAATGGGACTTGTACGTGTTACTACTAGTCCTGAATACCCACAGTCAAATGGACTAGCTGAACGTGCAGTACAGAGTGCAAAACAATTACTAGAGAAATCAAAGCATGACAATACCGTCTTTTTGAATTTACTTAATCACAGAAACAAATGGGACTTTATACATGTTACTACTAGTCCTGAATACCCACAGTCAAATGGAGTAGCTGAACGTGCAGTACAGAGTGCAAAGCCAATACTAGAGAAGTCAAAGCGTGACAATACCATCTTTTTGAATTTACTTAATCACAGAAACATACCCTGTGACGATATACTTGGCTCACCCGCTCAAAGACTTTTATCTAGGCAAGCCAGAACAACCTTGCCTATCAGGTGCATCTTGTTGAGGCCTAAAGCTAAAAAAAAAAAAAAGCAATCAAAGCCCAACTACTCAGAAAATGTTCTTTTCAGAAGTCCAGTTATGATAAAATAAGCAGATTTCTTCGTCCATTGAAAAAAGGAGACAGTGAGGATACAAGCAGCGAAAGGTTTCGACAGGATTGGTCAAGTAACAGAGCGAAAGGTTTCGACAGGATTGGTCAAGTAACAGGTTTATGTACCAAGCTGAGATCCTGTTTTGTAGAATCTGAGGGTATGGAGTGCAGGAGAAATTGCAGATATCTTCTTCCTGTATCAGAACCGATATTGCAGCATTGTTCCTGTGATACAGACTCTAGATCTCAGAGCAATCCAAACAATGTTCCTGTCCCAGAATGTGTCTTAACTTCCATTACTACTTCTGATGATGTTATTGATGTCACCAAGGTTGAACATTCAGCAAAAACAATCCCAGTTGCTAGACATAACTCCAGATTCTGTGTCACATGATTTGGTCACATCTCCAGACCTAGTGTGAAATACACAGCAATCTGAACATAATTGTCAGAAAAAACAAAAAAAAAATCAAACCTCTAAACCCAATAAAGGAACCAGCAGCAGCAAAATCAAGTAGATGAGTAAAAGGATCACAATGGTTCCAACGCAGCGCATCTTTAACTCAAATAAGGCAGGGTAAGCGCTTTCACGGATGTCCTCCGCTTCATCAGACCATACAATATTAAAACAACATAATGATACAGCTATTTAAATACCAAGCAGCCAATGACAAATGTATTAGCTAACAGGCAAATTTAACCCTTTCATGTCATACTGTCTATGATCAGCTTATCTAAATATAAAAACATGTTAAGAAAGTAAAAAGTATAGTCACAGTAACATAAAAATAATAATATATCATACAAATTACATATAATCTTAAAACCAGGTAAAAACAGATCAACTTCTATGTGTAACATGTATAATCAGAAAATGACAAAAATAGATATGTTGCTATGAATAATACAGGACTTGTTTAAAAATATATATGTAAAAACAACAGTAGCAAGTTGATCCCTTCAATGTTTGAGCGCTAGCTTTGAGAAATGGTTTCAACGAAACTTTACTATTCAGGCCTGGGGGCTTATCAGCCTGAAAGCGTCTGATCCATTTCTGCTCCACAGCTTCAGTTTTATTACTGAGGTCCCCACCTCTCAGGCTACTATGTAGAACCTCCAGAACTAGGAACTTAAACTTATGTCTAGAACCTTCTTTGGCCACATGCATAGCCAGAGCACTGGTCTCTTTAGCATTCCTAATATCACTAAGGTGCTCAAGGATTCTATCTTTAAATAGTCTGTTGGTCTTATCTATATAAAAAGAGAAACATTCAATGCAGAAACAAAAGTAAACAACATTTTTTGTGTGACAGTCAGCATAAAAGGTTGTTTATATCTCAAAACCAAGCTGTGGGTGTAGAAAGTACCCACCAACATGTATGCATACACAGGCCGTACATCTCCTACAGGCATAAGTTCCTATTCTTTCAGAATGAATATACCTCTGAGGGCATAGAGGTCTATAGCATAACTGGTTCTTCAGGGATCTATTGTTTCTGAATGTGAAGTTCGGTTGGTGACCTATCACTCCTTTCAGTTCTTGAACTGTTGAAAGAATGTCCCAGTTATTCCTAATTACATCACAGATCATGCAAATATTACTCGCAAAGGTCAAAGACATCCTAATACCCACATCATTGCCACTTGTGGTACCAGTTAAGAGTGTTCACATCACTTGCAACACTAATCTGAGCATTGGGTGAAGTATTAACAAGATAGGGTCTACATCTCCCCCTCCTCTCTTTCCAGGCTTCACTAATTTGAGCATCAATAACTTTACATTTGTAACCCCTTTCTATAAATTCTTCCTTAAGTGAAGCCAAAGCTAAAACTCTGGGCTTAAATACAATTTAGCCCAACTGTGAGTTGTTTTCTATCCTTGCAAACTCATCCCAGCCATCTACAGTTACGAGAATGCACAAACACATTTCTCACTTCTACATTTCTGCCTTTCTATAGCACAGGGTAGGAAAGCCCATCCCCCATTCTTTACTATCGCATCCTTTCATTTGCAAATTGTCCTTAACTTCGTGACGTACCTTCGACACAGTCAAATCAGTAGTTCCCTCCACTGCAGATCCTCCCACACTGTGACGTAGACATTTTATAGCCCAGCTCATTATCAGGTACTACAAAGTGCTGCATAAGTTGTTGTGGAACTCTTTTTGCATCCACTATTTCTTTCCAGAGCTAAAACTGCATTGGAACGTGTATTTAATTTTACGAAGCTACAAGCAAAGTCCCTGGACACAGAAATCAGTTGTTACTATGGTTTGGTAAGTTTATTCGGTTAGTGGCTCCTGCATATAAAGTTATGCCCCTAATTCCTGCCAGAAAATACTACTGTAGGTTTGGTTATCCTGTTCCTGTTAGTAATCTGCCAGCACATAATTACATAATCGTTGGTGTGCATGTGCAATCTGTGTGTGTCTGAGTGAATGCTACATGTCTGAATGCAAAAGGGCAGTTTGTGTGTGTGTGTGAGAGAGGAGAGAGTGAAGTTTGGCATTGATCGGATCGCTGGCAGCAGCAGCCTCTCATAATTCCCGCATTCAAAAAATCACATCTACTCAGTGTCCTCAATCATTAGCCCTACAAGTGTGTCCAAAACCTAAATTTCCTGGGCAACTTCCCATCAACTGAGCGATCCCCCAGTCACGAGGCACAGACCAGTCCCAGGTCTGTATATTCCTTTAGTAACAGCCGCACCAAAACATTGAACCGATTTAGCTAACAATATCTGCATGTATTATAGTTCAAGGAATATACAAACGAGCTAGCAAAACACACCAAGATTTGGTCTTTATCTTCCAGTTTTATTCTCTGTATAAGTTGCCTATTAACTACCGACAAGCCAGGCACAGCCCTACAAATACAGCAAAAAGTTAGTTTTAGTTACTTAGCATCAAAAAGCTCCACTTACTTATTTATGCCGTTGAAGTTACACTATGCAGAGTGACTGAAAACTCATACCAGAAATATCACAAGCGAGTTAATGATATTTCAGCAATTATACAACGACCCTCCATTAATATTCCAAAACGTGCATGCTGATTGGTCAGCGTGCAGGTTGTAAATCTGACTTATACTAATTGAAAAAAGTGCGGTCGCCCGGACTTTTTCCATTAGTATAAGTCTTTTTTTTTTTGTTACAGCAACGGAGAACGCAAGATCTCTGTTGCTTTTTAGAAAGTGTCTCGCTATGTTAAACTCCTTTAACATAGCGAGACACTTTCTAAAAAGCAATGGAGATCTTGCTTTCTCCACTGTTTCCACACACAGCTCTGATGTACTGTGTAAGCATACGCATGCGCAGTACATCAGAACTGCCGCAGAATACCAGACAGCTGTGGAAGGGCAGCACAGAGGCATTATACAATGCCATTATTTAAGAAGAGTAAGTATTTTTTTTCTTAAGTAATGTCATTGTATAATAGCAATAACCCACTTCTGGGTGTGGGTAATGCTGGATTTACTCACGGTTGTCTTTGTTTGGCCACTTGGGGTTCGCCCTCATGACCAAATCACACCAACCGTGGGTAAATCTAGCATTACCCACACCCAGGCATGGGTTATTGCTTAAATAGTTGATGTTACACTGCAAAAACACGTGCAAAGTCAAATAAGTGTTCCCCTTATACACAGCTAACTAATAGCACTCTTTCACTTGACTGTTTACTAAGGTTGTCACAAATCTGAACGCACCCCTCAAAAATGATGACGCATATCAGTCTAGCTGATTTTAAACATTAGTTTAGATAAAATGTTTTATTAGCAGAGATCCAACAATCGAGCCGAGCCACATCATTCCACCCCAGAACACCAGTACTGTGAAGTATAAAACACTCAAACTAACCCGCAGTCCTTCATGCAGTCAGTTTTCTTTTATCCATTACATTCCACTCCGAATTATAAACAACAGTTACTAGATATGGATACGGTAGAAAAACAATGGGATATGCGAGCAACACGAGGCAAGAAAAAAGAAAAAGACTCTTAACAGTCGCTTCATGCTCATCATAAACATTGTATTGAAGGATGGCAACGCAGTAGGTAAAAGGAGCACATGTCTGTCTATGTTTTACAGCTGTTTCTGTAGCTGTAGACGTTGCAAAGAAAGTTTGACGATGATTTTATATATCTTGGTAACTATGCTTCAGCTGCGAATATTGCAATAAGTTCACAGTGATTGTGAAGATTAAGACCTGTCTAACTTTGCTCTTTTTTTGCCATAGACAGTGCGACCCCCATGGGATGACTGTATTCCTTTGGTGTGCATCAGAGGTGGGTATGGCATAGAACACCCAGGGCAGATTTTCTACAATCCTTTAAAATAAGGGAATCAACTCAAGCCGCTGCTAGTTGAGTCCTAATCTTTGTAATTACCGAGATCATGTATGTGACTTTCAACTTGCTACGGCTTCACTTTTGCAGTGTGTTGTATGCTCTTGTCTGTCCAGCAACTAGGATTTAATTTCCCTTAAATCTGTTTTCTGTGTTATGCGTAATGTATATCTTACAAACCTAAGTAGAGAGGTATTTGCTGTGAAACGGCGGTGTTGGGTACACTGTCATTTAGTATACTTTCCGTATGGTTGTAAGCTTATGTTGAATATTCTGTTGTTAGTGTTGCTCATTGTCAAAATGGTTGAATAGCTAGCACTGCTTTGAAGAGTTAAGAGTAGGGCCTACTTTGTAGGTCACTGTTCACAGCAATAACAACGCTAGCATTTCATACCCTGCAGATGTTCTCCAGATTACTTTGTGTATGCTTATAGAAATTACATAATCAATGTGAGTATGACAGCACGCATTTGTCACTGGTGACACTGTCACCATGACAGAGAGGGTGGAGTTACTAGATATGAGGATCATCTAAGGTATGGTGTTGACAGACATAGGACTATGAAGATGGCAGAGGCATCTTGGCAGATGGCGTTCCTTATGCACTACTCCTGGAGATGACTAAACTCTTTCAGTGTCAGTAGCTAACTTATCCAGTCCTTGTCTGGATATAAGATGATCAGAATTGCTTACAGAGTTTTGACTTAAGGGTGAGACGACTGTAAGGTTGTTTGCCCAATGGTAGAATTGCATGCCAGACTGGCTAGGGACTTTGAATTTTAAAGGGTTGGCATTGGAGAAAAATGTAATTCACTTGATAAGGGATACACTGCTGGAAACTCCTGATGTTTAGGCTGGAGTGTGATTCTCAAACAATCTGGAAATATATTGCTGATTGATACGTATATTACTTGGCATTTTAACCTTTCAGAGTTCTGCCTTGTCTTAATTTTGCCTGACTGAATTATTGTTTGCCTGACTGAATTATTTTATATATTTTCTGGTATTGTTTTATGTTTCTCATCTGTCCTGAAACTGTTTCTTCCCCCTCCCCCTGACCCTATTCTTGGAGTGTTGTTATAGTTGGTGGCTTTGCAGTTGCCCACCCCAGAAGCCGAGATCCCTCATAAAGTCCTCCAAAGCTAGTTATGAAAACAAAATCGCCACTGATTTGAAAGACAGCCACAAACCATTCTATAACTGTCAAGAATCTCAATGGCAACACTCAGACTAAAACACTTTTTGGTTAGGAATTTGGTTCGTTTATGGGGTACCATTGCATTTTCTTACAAGATGAGAGACTATGAGCCAAAACAAACTGGTCTCAGCAAGCTGAGATACAATTCCTAGTTGTGCTTAGCACTTTGTGGATTATCTGCAGCTCTGCCTTCAGGGTATGTTGAAGTACCATACAGCATTTGAAGCTACTCAGTATAAATAGTTGTTTGCCCGCCTTTTTATAGGTTCATAGGTTCATAGGTAGATACTAGGCTATCTACCCAAAGGCATTTATAAGCCTAGCCAGAATGTGTTGGCTTTTGCCACCCCCTTAGATTAGTTCCCTGTGCCTCTGTCCAGCAGAGCCATTGAAGTGATCCCTGGGGTAAACTTTATGTTTCCCATCCACTCATCAAGGTTTCTTTTGAAGAGTGTTAGCGAGGAGCTCTGCCTAATGTAGATTGGAATCTTGTTTCAAAGCATGGGAAGTCTCTGGGGCAGGAATCTATCCCTCCAACACGTCCTATTTATTGTTGTGTTGAGGTTTAGATCCCTAGAGCGTGTGGCTCGAGGGAATAAGGTTTTCTTTAGGTGGAGCATGTCCATCAATTCTGGGTTGGACATGGCCTGTATGTCAGGCAGAGATCACCCATGAGTAAGCGGTATGCAACCAATTACAGCTGGAGTTTCTTCAGTCGAGCTGCATAGGACATCTGTTTGAGGCCAGTGATCCTCTTGGCGAGGTACTTCTGTGGTCTTTCCATCTGTTGCAGGTGTCTTGTAAGGTACATTCCTAATGGGGCATTGTACTCTATGATGGGTCTGATGAGTGATGAGTAGAGCGGCACAATGACCTCTTTTGATCTGGATGCGAACCCTTTTGTGATTATGTGGGCCATGTAGAAGGATTTTCTAATCACTTTGGCAATGTGATTATCAAAGGTGAGATTACTATCTACTTGCGTCCCCAGATCCCTTATTACGTCTTCCGTATTTAGGGGACTACCACCTATGTGGTAGTTTGTGGGTACTTTGTTTTTTCCAAGGAGATGACTATCCACTTTTGGCATTTAGCTTGAGGCCATGATTTTGACACCAGGTATCCATCTCAGTTTGACCCTTTTGGAGGATGTCTGTGTCAGCCGGAGAGTCAATTATAGCCCCTAGTTTGCAGTCATCTGTGAACTTGGTCAGCCATAGTCCTCCTGTGCTTGCCTGTACCACTGAGAAGTATAGGTCGAACAGAAGGGGTCCTAGGACTGAGCCCTGGGGAATGCCACTTGTAACCTGTTTGGAGTCGGACCTAGCTCCTGCAACTCTCACCATGTGGGTTCTGTCCTTGAGCCAGATGGCAACCCATCTTGTGATGTAGGGGTTTATGTTCAGGCTGGTGAGCTTGTCTATAATACCAAAATGGGGAATGGTGTCGAAGGCCTTAGCAAGGTCTAGGTAGGTTGTGTATACCACCTTTCCCTCATCTATAGCCTTGGTAACTGTCTCAAAGAAGTCCACCAGGTTTAGGAGGCATGATCTGTCCTTAACAAAGCCGAACTGGGTAGGGTCCAGTGTTTGGAGGTTCCCAATGTTTCTGTTAATGAGTTCCATGATGATGCGCTCCATAGCCTTGCAGACCAAGCTGGTCAGGCTTATAGGGCGATAGTTCATGGGGTCTGTTGTAGCTCCACCTTTGTGGAGTGGAATAACCATTGCTGTGTGCCACTCTATGGGTAGGTAGCCTGTGGAGAGACTGAGTTTGAACAGTGTGTTTAGGTGAGGGGTTAGTTCATCTTTGAGCTCGTGTAGGACACAGCTTGGGCCACCGTCCAGTCCCATTAATGCTGTGTTTTTGGCTTTGGAGAGGTCTGTTTTAACCTGACTGTCAGTTATTTTAGGGACTCTACATTCTTCTGGTATGGTTATATATAGGGTATAGTCTAAGTAAACTAACTTGAGCAGCTGATGAAGCCTTACATGAAGCTTAAGAAAACCAATGGCTTTTTGGAAAGATTCACTTTTGGAACTAGATGAATCCTAATGCACGAACTTCATATGAATTGTGTTGAGTACACATTAGTATTTTTCTTGCGTTATTTGCAAATTTATTTTTCATACGAATGAATTGTGTAAAAATATTTTAAGCTGTAACTGCATGATTCAAATAATTATTTTGCTTGCTTTACTCTTAAGGAAAATGTGCTTCACCATTTGAAACTTGCAAAACATATGATATGGTATGAGGAAAGTTGTCCATATTAACAATAGGATTAATGCCGTCTAGTGTTGGTAGAGTTCAGTATCTGAAACTCAAGCTAATAAATCTCTTCCCTTTACCTACCCACGATGCAATGTCTGAGTGTCTTCTCTCAGTGTCTGCTTAGCTATGCCGCATCAGTAGCCTGGGGCCATGTCTATGATGCTGCTCGGTTTGATATCACTGATAAATATTGTTATACCTTTTTGAATGCCATGTTTTGTTTTGTTTTACTTGCTACATCTTCTTGTAATTTCTACAAGTTAGTTGCTTAATTTTTCCCTTATGGAATTTTTGTTTCTCTTCTAGTCTGGTCTCTTCCTAGGTCAGTTTGTTTTGCCTCTTTATAGCTGCAGATGTATTTTGGCTCTACTGTTATTATCATTTGTGCTGTTATTGTTAAAAAAAATCATATTGCTGCATTATATTTTTTTCCTGTGCATTTGGGTTCTTCACTTACTTCAGTTATCAATCATGCCTTTAAAATAGTAAATGCAGAAATAAGATCCTGCCCCTGGAAAGGCATTGTGTTTATTCTGTTTGTGGGAGCAACCTGATGTTCCCAAATGCAAAATTTGTCAAGGATTTACCCACAACACCCTGTCACACTGTAGAAGCCTTACCCTTATAAATATATATATATGGTTCCACTTCATATCATCGAATTATCATTTCATTGAATTGCAAACCATCGAGACCAAATCGTCGAAAACCCATTTCATCGAAAACTCATTTAATCGAATCTCAAATCATTGAAAACTATGAAGCAACTACAAATAACATCCCAGACACTTTGTACTATGTGTATGCAGGGGGGCAAGCCCCCCTGCACCCCCATGTAGGGGGCTCTGCCCCCCACCCCTACCCCGTAATTAAACATACCAACTCCAAGGTTGCACTACAGTGGGGGAAAAAGGTAATTTCCTGTTATTTGTAGTTGCTTTATAGTTTTCAGTGATTTGAGATTCGATGAAATGAGTTTTCGATGAAATGGGTTTTCGACTATTTGGTCTCGATGGTTTGCAATTCAATGAAATGATAATTCGATGATATGAAGTGGAACCATATATATATATATATATATATATATATATATATATATATATAGATATATAGATATATATCAAATATATATTTTATATATATATATATATATATATATATATATATATATAAAATATATATATATATATATATATATATATATATATATATATATATATATATACATATATGGATTCACTTCAGAATCTCAAAATTCCAAAACATTGAATTTTATATGACCGAGACCATATGATCGATGTTTCGGAGTATTTAAATTCTGAAACAAATTTAAAAAATAAAATTTTTCTGCAGGGGGACAAGCACCCCTGCACCCCCTACACCCCGCTACTTAAATATTCCAACTCCAATATATATATATATATATATATATATATATATATATATATATATATATATGGGTCTACTTCATATGGTCGACAGACCATTTGATCGACATTCATTTGGTCGACAGCTCATTTGGTCGACAACCAGTATTCAAGGCACTTAACAGGGATTTGCCACCCTCCCCAATGTTGTGTGACCCTGGAGTTGTTATATATAGTTAGGGGGTTGTGGGGGGCTATACCCCCACATTGGAGGGTGTGGGGACAAAGCCCCCCCCCCACCTATTTTCATTTAAAAGCATGAAAATACAAGAATATATATATATATCGATTAAGGTCAGTACTTCTACAGAGGTGAAAAATTTATCAGAACCAAGTCCCTTCATATCAATCTCAGAATTATCATTTATTGCATTTACTTTATATCTCTGTCAAACTTCAAAAAATATATAAGTTGCAGCAAAAGCCTGGCAGACCAAGGCTGCCTTGTCAAGATCAGTAACACTTTAAACCAAAAAACAAAAAAGAGAGAAGCAATTCCCTTTTAAAACCAAAATCAGAGTTGTCTTGTTTACTTGATGGAGAAATCCTGCAGATACTAACTTCTAGACCAACTTCCTCAAGACCTTCCTTGCTTCCTCCAGAATTTGACTACAGCAGACTCAAAGAAGTCAACCAAGTTCAGCAGGCATGATCTACCCTTCACAAAACCAAATTGTGTGGGATCTAGAGTTTGGAGATTCCCTATATCTTTGTTTATTAAGTCCTGGATGATGCGTTCCATAGCTTTGCATTTCAGACTCGTCAGGCTAATTGGACGGTAGTTCCCAGGGTCTGTAGTTGCTCCTCCTTTGTGGAGAGAGATAACTGCAGCAGTGCACCATTCGGTAGGGACAAAGCGTGAGGTGAGGCTGTGATTGAACACGCCTCACAGGTAGGGTGCCAGTTCACTCTGTAGTTTATGTAGAATACAGCCCGGGATATTGTTGGGTCCCATCGAAGCTCTACTCTTGTAGTTGGACAGTGTTGTTTTAACCTGTGCAGCAGTAACACTGGGTGGATGGCAATCTCCTGTTAATGTGACAAGTCATTTTGGGGGGGGGAGAGGGGTAAAGTTGGCACTGAATCTGTTGGCCAGTATATTGGCAATATCTGTTGCCTTGGTATCGGAGGTACCATTGTGCAGTAGCTCAAAGACAATCTCGGTATTGCTGTGGAGAGTCTTTACATAAATATAGAAGGCCTTGAGGTTGCCTTTACTGTCGGCTGCTATTCTGTTTTCATAGATAGCTTTAGAGGATTTGATGAGGGATGTAAAATGTTTCTTAAGGCTGATAAGGGAATTCTTTCAGTCTTGTGACTTCACCTTATTCCACGTGAGTTCCCTCCTTCTGTTGTATAGTTTGTTTATGGCAGGAGACTACCATATTGGCCTCCTTTTTTTGGAGGACAGCTTCTTGGTTCTACTGGGTATGGTGAGATCCATGCATTTGTGTAAGTGTTCATACATTACTTTGGTGTATGCTTCGGTGGTCATGCAACTTTTCTCCATTTGCAAGGGTGCTGTGAAGGTAGCCACCTCTGTTTTTAGGAGCCCAAAGTTAGCTTTGGACAAGTTTTTCATGATGATTACCATTGGGGGTTGGGTGATGGACTGTGCATTTCACAGGTGATTAGTTTCTGGTCAGATCTAAGCAGGTAGGAGTTGACTACTGGTGTAGAGCAATGGTCACCCATGTTGGTAATGACCAGGACAGGAATGTTGCTACCTTAAGTGGTGGTAAGAACTAATTTGTCCAGGGCATTGGAATTAATTGTACAACAGGGGTAGTTTACGTCACCCAGTATGAGTGTTAGGTTGGACCCTAATATTCTCCATGGGTGTTTAGGAATGTGGAGTGAGTCTTGGAACATGGTTGGGGACCTATAGCAGGATACAACCACAATCGCTGTCTTACCCAATGTTAACTGCAACTATAGTATCTGCGACGTGTTATGTTGGCCTAACAGTGTGGAGGTGTGTGCATCCATTATGAATATGGAGACACCACTGCCTTTGGAGCTTCGGTCCAAGTTCTGGGGCTAAAACCTTTGGAAAGACTTATAGCCTGATAGTGCCGGGGTGCTTTCTGCTGCCTTGAACCAGGTCTCTGTTACAGCACAAATATCTGTTCTCAATTTTATGGAGTGCTTCTAGCGAGTGCATTTTGAGACTTGACTTCTAGTGTTGAGCAGCATGACCGTCAGATTGAATTTGTTTGCAGCTGTTACGGTGGTAATTTTAGACTTTGGAACACCACCTAAAAAAGGCACTATAGAGGTGGCAAGAGCCTTGGCTAGTATCAAGAAGCCCCGGGGTGAGAGATGCAGGCGAAAGCCATCTCTGGCAAAACATCCAGTTCTGTCAATCATGTCATCCCTGGCAGACTGATAATAGATCCCCTTAGAATGAAACAAGAAACTTAGAAAACTGTTGAAATCAATCATTTCCTGCTTGTACTGTGGGGGCATTCTAGGTGATGGTAGGATGCTGCTCAGGGCTGGGGTCATACTCACTCAGGCTACATAATCCTAGAGCTTCTCTGTCTATTTTCATGTAGTCCGGGGAGGTACGTCTCGGGTCATTCACACCCACGTGTACAGTGACGGAGTCATATCTGTACCTGTTGTTGAGGGACCTGACAGCCTTTGTTATGTGTGGGGAGGTACGTCTCGGGACATTCACACCCACATGTACAATGACGGAGTCATATTTGTACCTGTTGTTGAGGGACCTGACAGTCTTCGTTATGTGCGGGGAGGTACGTCTCGGGACATTCACACCCACGTGTACAATGACGGAGTCATATTTGTACCTGTTGTTGAGGGTTCTGACAGCCTTCGTTATGTGCGGGGAGGTACGTCTCGGGACATTCACACCCACATGTACAATGACGGAGTCATATTTGTCCTGTTGTTGAGGGACCTGACAGCCTTTATTATGTGCGGGGAGGTACGTCTCGGGACATTCACACCCACGTGTGCAATGACGGAGTCATATTTGTACCTGTTGTCGAGGGACCTGACAGCCTTCATTATGTGCGGGGAGGTACGTCTCGGGACATTCACACCCATGTGTACAATGACGGAGTCATATTTGTACCTGTTGTTGAGGGACCTGACAGCCTTCGTTATGTGCTGGGAGGTATGTCTCGGGACATTCACACCCACATGTACAATGACAGAGTCATATTTGTCCTGTTGTTGAGGGACCTGACAGCCTTCGTTATGTGCAGCGAGGTACATCTTGGGACATTCACACCCACGTGTACAATGACGGAGTCATATTTGTACCTGTTGTTGAGGGACCTGACAGCCTTCGTTATGTGCGGGGAGGTACGTCTCGGGACATTCACACCCACGTGTACAATGACAGAGTCATATTTGTCCTGTTGTTGAGGGACCTGACAGCCTTCGTTATGTGCGGGGAGGTATGTCTCGGGACATTCACACCCATGTGTACAATGACGGAGTCATATCTGTACCTGTTGTTGAGGGACCTGACAGCCTTCGTTATGTGCGGGGAGGTGCGTCTCGGGACATTCACACCCACGTATACAATGACGAAGTCATATTTGTCCTGTTGTTGAGGGACCTGACAGCCTTTGTTATGTGCGGGGAGGTACGTCTCGGGACATTCACACCCATGTGTACAATGACGGAGTCATATTTGTACCTGTTGTTGAGGGACCTGACAGCCTTCGTTACGTGCGGGGAGGTACGTCTCAGGACATTCACACCCACGTGTACAATGACGGAGTCATATTTGTACCTGTTGTTGAGGGACCTGACAGCCTTCGTTATGTGCTGGGAGGTACGTCTCGGGACATTCACACCCACATGTCCAATGATGGAGTCATATTTGTCTTGTTGTTGAGGGACCTGACAGCCTTCGTTACGTGCGGGGAGGTACGTCTCAGGACATTCACACCCACGTGTACAATGACGGAGTCATATCTGTACCTGTTGTTGAGGGACCTGACAGCCTTCGTTATGAGCGGGGAGGTACGTCTTGGGACATTCACACCCACGTGTACAATGACGGAGTCATATCTGTACCTGTTGTTGAGGGACCTGACAGCCTTCGTTATATGTGGGGAGGTACGTCTCGGGACATTCACACCCACGTGTACAATGACAGAGTCATATTTGTCCTGTTGTTGAGGGACCTGACAGCCTTCGTTATGTGTGGGGAGGTATGTCTCGGGACATTCACACCCACGTGTACAATGACGGAGTCATATTTGTACCTGTTGTTGAGGGACCTGACAGCCTTCATTACATGTGGGGAGGTACGTCTCGGGACATTCACACCCACATGTACAATGATGGAGTCATATCTGTACCTGTTGTTGAGGGACCTGACAGCCTTCTTTACGTGCGGGGACGTACGTCTCGGGGACATTCACATCCACATGTACAATGACGGAGTCATATTTGTACCTGTTGTTGAGGGACCTGACAGCCTTCGTTATGTGCGGGGAGGTATGTCTTGGGACATTCACACCCACGTGTACAATGACGGAGTCATATTTGTCCTGTTGTTGAGGGACCTGACAGCCTTCGTTATGTGCGGGGAGGTACGTCTCGGGACATTCACACCCACGTGTACAATGACGGAGTCATATTTGTACCTGTTGTTGAGGGACCTGACAGCCTTCGTTACGTGTGGGGAGGTACGTCTCGGGACATTCACACCCACATGTACAATGATGGAGCCATATCTGTACCTGTTGTTGAGGGACCTGACAGCCTTCGTTACGTGCGGGGAGATACGTCTCGGGACATTCACACCCACGTATACAATGACGGAGTCATATTTGTCCTGTTGTTGAGGGACCTGACAGCCTTCGTTATGTGCGGGGAGGTACGTCTCGGGACATTCACACCCACGTGTACAATGACGGAGTCATATTTGTACCTGTTGTTGAGGGACCTGACAGCCTTCGTTACGTGTGGGGAGGTACGTCTCAGGACATTCACACCCACATGTACAATGACGGAGTCATATTTGTACCTGTTGTTGAGGGACCTGACAGCCTTCGTTACGTGCCAGATCACGGCCCCTGACAGGCAGCTGCTGTTACTTTCCTTCCCAAGTGAATCAGGCATCAGTGTGCCCCCCCCCCCAAGGGGGGCATAGAGAAAGAATGATGAGAGTCCATTTATTCTGCTGGCCTGTCGTTTTCTGGTGACAGGACCCCTGTTTATTATTTCCCTCTGGTAATCCATGTTTCTGCTACAGTATTACTACCACATATATACATCTGTTCATCCAACTAAGCAACAAGTGTTCCTTGTCAATCCATTTGCAGCTACAGATCATAACTGGTTCACACAGAATATCAAGTGTGTCAAATGTGCATGTATGTATGTGTGTGTTCCTGAAGAGCCTTGTGCAAATTTGTCCGTTTCTCTGGGGAATGCACAAGAGCTGTAACATGCAATGCAGCATTATGCAGTTCAAGGAATAGAGAAGTGCTACATCGTTTACTGCTGAATTTGAGAAAATCATAGTAAGTTCAAAAAATGCATTAGTTGTATGCATAATGCAAGTGATACTTAATTTCCTAAAATATACAGTAGCTACCCCCCCCCCCCAAAAAAAAATGTTTCACTGCATGGACTAATACAGTGAGTTTTCACTACTTCCTTTTACTGTGCCAGTATCATGGAGTCAGGTTTGCAAATTACTGTTTTGCTGTAATTTAAAAAACGTGGAGCTGAGTATAAGGTCAGGAAATTACAGAAACTGCATGGCACAAGACAGCTGTTGCAAAGAAAGAAACGGGAAGCAAAAATAAACTTAATAATGCCTTGTAGACATAATTAGGGGTAAATCAAAAGCCACTATTATTAATAAAACATACCAACATAATCAAGAATTTTCTGAAACTTGCTTCAAAAATTAAATTGTAATTGTTTACATAAATAAATCTTTCTGCTGCCGGCAAACTAATTAAATAAATAATTCTTACTGCAGGCAGAGGGGAAGAAATTTAGATTGAAATCCCTTCATTTCAATGCTGAGCTGTCAATTGCAGTGACAGTTTTAATACCTCTGCAGTAGTGTGAGAGGAGGGGACTGTCAATTTATGTTGGACTACAAAAGAACTCCTAGAACAAAGGCCTCTAATTTAGCTAGTTCTCTGTGTGCACCTAGATAACTTCAAAGTATGGTGTAAAAGAAGCTCTGAGCAAAACATAAATGAGGGTGATTAGCAACAGAAAAGAAGCAGCCCTGTTACAGAAGGAATACAAAATGACAGTGAGTCACACATTTCCCATTATATGTCAATGGCATGGGAATTCACAGTTGCTTCCATCTGTCTGGCATGAGTCATAGAAAGGAGACTTGAAATGCTTTATGGGAAAGAGAAACGGTTGGAGGAGAAGAAGATCACTTTGACGTATCAAGCCCCATCGGTAGCCATGTTGTGGTAAACAGGCTAAAATTACAAAAAAAGCACTTAGAGTGAGTTTGAAGTGTTAAAATAGGTCTGGAAACAAAGATAGACTGAAAAAAATTTTTTTTTAGTTCTAGGGTGGAGTTTTCCTTTAACTTGACATCGTCGCTGTGCAAATGCATCATACTAAAAATTTGCCTTCAATGCATTAAGCTTGGTGTGGTTAGGGTGCATACTGCTATTTTGTAGTACATTATTCCTCCTTACACTCTTCCTATACAGAGTGGTAAATACAGAATGTAAATCATCCTTACTTACTTTCACATCTAGAAACTCAATCTCATCTGATGAGTATTTGTATGTAAATTCTAAAAAAATCATTCAAGCCATTCATGTAATGCAAAAATTCTATTAGGCGTTCTTCTGTGTCTTGCCACAACAAAAAAAATATCATCCACAAAGCGCTTATACCATTTAATCGAAGCACAATATATGTTATTGGAGATAACATATTTAGTCTCCCAATTAACAAGTGACAGATTGGCGTAGCTATTAGCACAAGCAGTGCCCATAGCCACGCCAACCTTTTGAATATAGTAGGTGTCGTTAAAAATGAACACATTGTTCTCAGGAAGAATCTTAAGGAGAGTGCATACGACTCCCACCTTGCCAGTAGGAATATTACTTCCACAGAGCATTTACCTAACATTTTCTTTACCCCAACTATGAGGGATAAATGTTGTTTACTTTTGTTTCTGCATTGAATGTTTCTCTTTTTATATAGATAAGACCAACAGAGTATTTAAAGATAGAATCCTTGAGCACCTTAGCGATATTAGGAATGCTAAAGAGACCAGTGCTCTGGCTATGCATGTGGCCAAAGAAGGTTCAGACATAAGTTTAAGTTCCTAGTTCTGGAGGTTCTACGTAGTAGCCTGAGAGGTGGGGACCTTAGTAATAAAACTGAAGCTGTGGAGTAGAAATGGATCAGACGTTTTCAGGCTGATAAGCCCCCAGGCCTGAATAGTAAAGTTTTGTTGACACTATTTCTCAAAGCTAGAACTCTTAAACATGAAGGGATCTACTTGCTACTGTTGTTTTTACATATATATTTTTAAACAAGTCCTATATTATTCATAGCAACATATCTATTTTTGTCATTTTCTGATTATACATGTTACACATAGAAGTTGATCTGTTTTTACCCGGTTTTAAGATTATATGTAATTTGTATGATATATTATTATTTTTATGTTACTGTGACTATACTTTTTACTTTCTTAACATGTTTTTATATTTAGATAAGCTGATCATAGACAGTATGATATGAAAGGGTTAAATTTGCCTGTTAGCTAATACATTTGTCATTGGCTGCTTGGTATTTAAATAGCTGTATCATTATGTTGTTTTAATATTGTATGATCTGATGAAGCGGAGGACATGCGTGAAAGCGCTTACCCTGCCTTATTTGAGTTAAAGATGCGCTGCGTTGGAACCATTGTGATCCTTTTACTCATCTACTTGATTTTGCTGCTGCTGGTTCCTTTATCGGTTTAGAGGTATGATTTTCTACTTTTTTCTGACTGTTTTTGCTACCTCTAATCAAGCATGGCAGAGAGTTATGTGGAATTATGTGACATTGACGTGCCATCTATGGCTATGACACCTAATACAATGAAGAATAATCGATTGAGCTCACTTTTACATGTTCAAAGTAACCCATTACTTAATGTGACAGTTTATTTGCAATGTGACACTACCTCTAATGATGCCAACTTTTTTGAGGTTTTAACAAGGATTATCACAATCTAGAGAATAAATTGTATAAGTATAAGCAACTACAGTGGCAGGGCCTTCATTTAGAAGCCTCCTTGAATTTAAAAATAGCACCGAGGGCACTTACGGTCTTAACAATGCTCAGCTATGGTCAAACATATCCAGAACTTTTCAGGTGCTGGCAACTACTTAACCTTGAATGCAGTGCCAAGTATATGCAACTCCTTATAGACTTTTTCAGACCTGAAGAGGTGGAATTATATAAGGAAATACAAGCTTTGCAAAATGCTATGTTCGATACGTATCCAAACGATGTTATGGGTGATAGAATGGCTATTCTATTCGTTAATATCTCAGGCTATGATAAAAGGTTCTCAGCTACTAAAGCAAGAAAAATTCAGAGTGATAAACAAGATTTTCAGGATGGAAATGCTCTCTCGTGGTCTAGAGAGAAAACCAGCCACAATTTTATCACACAGTGCTCAACAGGAAATGGGCGGAGCTCTGAGAATGTTAGAACGGCTGAGATACACAGTGTACACACTCAGAAACTGCCACAAACCTCTGCGGCTACTCCGGTCACATCAGGAGATGTGATTTCATCTAGACAGATAGAGAAGAACTCATTGGACATAAAAACTAATAAATTGAATGTAAATACTGCAGGCAGCAGCTCTGTTGCCTCTGAGAGTAGAGTTGGTGCCGTTAGGCAGAAATCCAGTATGGCGCCACGCAAGAGTCCTACTAGGACCGAACAGAGCTTGGTTTTGCCCAATTCAACACAAGGCCTTTTTTTGTTCAAGGATCCACACCCAATAAGGGGAAGATCCAGAAATCGGTACACAAATCCCAGGATAAGATGACTACACAGCGAAGAAGAGGTAACAAGAACAGGAAAGAGGATAAAACAGGTCTAGTATACAATATTTCCTCTACAGTACTAACTGAAGTACAACTTTCAGTCCTAAATAGAGGTTTGACATTTGTTCCGGCTCAGAAAGCCATTTTAGTAAATGTGCCTCAAGACCTACGATTGTTTGGCAGGACTTTAACCTTAAAAACAATGTTTTGCAATACTACAGTTAAGAAGCCCAGTACTTTTGTTCCCCCATGAATCCCACTATTGAATTGTTTATAGAAGTTTGTGACAAACAACTTAGGGAGAAGTTTGCTGATAAGCAAAGTAATGAATTTGTTAACATGTCAAGTGCTCAGAGGCAGGCTCTGCTAGAACTAAAACACATGAATAACATTGCGATACGATCAGCAGACAAGGGAGGTGGTATTGTTGTAATAAGGGAGGTGGTATTGTTGTAATTGATAAAGATATGAATGTATTGAGTATGTTGAACCCAAGAGACGTAGACACCTATACTTCTATATCCCCTGCTACATTGAAAAGGGTCAATGAGAAAGTACAATTCTATGCGTTTGATTTATTAATAACTGGATTAATATCTGGGCCATTTTTTGAATATTTTAAAGTGGATCAACCAGTGATTCCTATAGTGTATGGCCTTCCTAAAGTACATAAGAATTTACACTATCCTCCAATTGTATCAAGCAGAGGCTGGGTAACAGAACCACTTTCAATATTTGTAGAGAAGAGCTTACATGCAGTTTTGGATAATTGTCAGACTGTTCTGAAAGATACCAAGGAGATTCTCAATGATTTAAGCAACCACCTTGATGTTATAGTGGGCCCTTGCTGTTTTGTTACCTTGGGTGTAGCCTCTTTATTTACTGTTATCTCTAATAGTTGGGGCATAGAAAATGTTAGGGAAGTGCTCTGAGGAAGTAATATTCCTACTGGCAAGGTGCGAGTCATATGCACTCTCCTTAAGATTCTTCCTGAGAACAATGTGTTCATTTTTAACGACACCTACTATATTCAAAAGGTTGGTGTGGCTATGGGCACTGCTTGTGCTAATAGCTACACCAATCTGTCACTTGTTAATTGGGAGACTAAATATGTTATCTCCAATAACATATATTGTGCTTCGATAAAATGATATAAGCACTTTGTGGATGATATTTTTTTGTTGTGGCAAGACACAGAACGCCTAATAGAATTTTTGCATTACATGAATGGCTTGAATGATTTTTTAGAATTTACATTCAAATACTCATCGGATGAGACTGAGTTTCTAGATGTGAAAGTAAGTAAGGATGCTTTACATTCTGTATTTACCACTCTGTATAGGAAGAGTGTAAGGAGGAATAATGTACTACACAATAGCAGTTTGCACCCTAACCACATCAAGCTTAATGTATTAAGAGGGCAAATTTTTCGTATGATGCGTTTGCACAGTGACAATGCCAAATTAACATTAGCTTTGGCTTCACTTAAGGAAGAATTTACAGAAAAGGGTTACAAATGTAAAGTTATTGATGCTCAAATTAGTGAAGCCTGGAAAGAGAGGAGGGGGAGATGTAGACCCTATATTGTTAATACTTCACACAATATTCAGATTAATTGTGGTACCAGTAAGTGATGTGAACACTCTTACTGGTACCACAACTGGCAATGATGTGGGTATTAGGATGCCTTTGACCTTTGCGAGTAATATTCACACGGTCTGTGATGTAATTAGGAATAACTGGGACATTCTTTCGGCAGTTCAAGAACTGAATAGAGTGATAGGCCACCAACCGAACTTCACATTCAGAAACAATAGATCCCTCAAGAACCAGTTATGCTATAGACCTCTATGCCCTCAGAGGTATATTCATTCTGAAAGAATAGGAACTTATGCCTGTAGGAGATGTACGGCCTGTGTATGCATACATGTTGTTGGGTACTTTCTACACCCACAGCTTGGTTTTGAGATAGAAACAACCTTTTATGCTGACTGTCACACAAAAAATGTTGTTTACTTTTGTTTCTGCATTGAATGTTTCTCTTTTTATATAGGTAAGAGCAACACAGTATTTAAAGATAGAATCCTTGAGCACCTTAGCGATGTTAGGAATGCTAAAGAGACCAGTGCTCTGGCTATGCATGTGGCCAAAGAAGGTTCTAGACATAAGTTTAAGTTCCTAGTTCTGGAGGTTCTACATAGTAGCCTGAGAGGTGGGGACCTTAGTAATAAAACTGAAGCTGTGGAGCAGAAATGGATCAGACGCTTTCAGGCTGATAAGCCCCAGTGCCTGAATAGTAAAGTTTCATTGAAACCATTTCTCAAAGCTAGCGCTCTTAAACATTGAAGGGATCTAGTTGCTACTGTTGTTTTTACATATATATTTTTAAACAAGTCCTATATTATTCATAGCAACGTCTATTTTGTCATTTTCTGATTATACATGTTACACATAGAAGTTGATCTATTTTTACCTGGTTTTAAGATTATATGTAATTTGTATGATATACGATTATTTTTATGTTACTGTGATTATACTTTTTACTTTTTTAACATGTTTTTATATTTAGGTAAGCTGATCTTAGACAGTATGATATGAAAGGGTTACATTTGCCTGGTAGCTGATACATTTTTCATTGGCTGCTTGGTATTTAGATAGCTGTATCATTATGTTGTTTTAATATTGTATGGTCTGATGAAGCGGAGGACATCCGTGAAAGCGCTTACCCTGCCTTATTTGAGTTAAAGGTGTGCTGCGTTGGAACCATTGTACTCCTTTTACTTATCTACCTGGACATGATTGTCTGCATATATCTAGTTCTGTATAACTGCATATTTAAGAACTATACTGTAGTTATTGCATGTCAATCAGTGTCATCAATGAAGTACGATTCATTTCTCAAAGAGGGAGGATGTAGAATATGTGTGTGTGTTGTACCTTTAAAAAGAATTTCCAAGGTCAGCACGTGCATATAAATAGCAAGCATGTTCTAGCTTCAGTGCCATTTTGAGCGTGCAGCCAGAGAGTGAACATGTATGAGAGAGAGAGTCAGTTTGATTATAAGTTTATCTAAGTTAAAGTAATTGCCTCATTCCTGATGTGTTTATATATAATAAAGCTCCTTGAACAAAACTCACACATGTTCGTCTGTTACATCCTGACTGGACGAATGACACACATGATTAAAACAAAACAAATCCAAGTAACTTTTATTGTAAAATCCATGGATAAGTGCTTTCATTCTTATTATTAAGAACTTCTTCAGATAACAAACGCTCACTAAAACTGTTTAAATCTTCTTCTTCTCTTTCGGCTGTTCCCATTAGGGGTCGCCACAGCGGATCACCTGTTTCCATTTCTTCCTGTCCTCTGCATCTTGCTCTTTCACACCAACCACCTGCATCTCCTCTTTCACCACATCCATAAACCTCATCTTAGGCCTTCCTCTTTTCCTGTTACCTGCCAGCTCCATCCTTAGCATCTTTTTCCCAGTATACTCAGCATCCCTCCTCAGCACATGTCCAAACCAGCATAATCGTGCCTCTCTGGCTTTGTCTCCAAACCTTCCAACCTGGGCTGACCCTCTAATATACTTATTACTAATCCTGTCTATCCTCGTCACACCCAGTGCAAATCTTAACATCTTTAACTCTGCCACGTCCAGCTCTGACTCCTGCCTTTTTGCCACTGCCACTGTCTCCAACTCATGTAACATAGCTGGTCTCATTACCCTCTTATAGACCTTCCCTTTCACTCTTACTGATACTCGTCTGTCACATATCACTCTTGATACTCTTCTCCACCCACTCCATCCTGCCTGTACTCTGTTCTTCACCTCTCTTCCACACGCACCATTACTCTGATCCAAAGTATTTAAACTCATCCACCTTTACCACCTCTACTCCCTGCATCCTCACCATTCCTCTATCCTCCCTCTCATTCACACACATATATTCTGTCTTAGACCTCCTGACCTACATTCCTCTTCTCTCTAGAGCATATCTCCACCTCTCCAGGGTCTCCTCCACCTGTTTCCTACTCTCACTACAGATCACAATGTCATCTGCAAACATCATAGTCCACGGGGACTCCTGTCTGATATCATCTGTCAACCTGTCCATCACCACTGCAAATAAAAAATATTTAAATATTTGTTAAATAAATAATAAATAAATTAAATAAATTAATTAAATAAATAATAATTAAATAAATAATTATTAAGTTTAAATATTAATTCAAAAACATGTAACTAGATCAGCTGTTACTATATCAGCTGTTCCACACCCCCTATTTCAGCCAGTCGTAATTCCCATCTGCTACAAATATTTCACAAGCACGCTAAACAATTACATTACAAAAATACATACTTAAGAAACATGTTTTATATATATCATCTATCCAGAGACTTCAACTTCAGAAGAGGACTTATGGAAACTTGGTCATTTAAACCTGGCCAGTTCATGTAATTGCCAGTATAATTCACATTTTTCAAGTTGTAGAGACCAAGCTCCACCTCTTTCATTTACCTCAACACAATCAATAACAATAAATTTAAAACTATGGTCTTTCTCTTCAGCACAATGTTTGCTAAGGACACTAGTTTCCTTTTTAATCTATATTTCCTGCAAATGCTCATACATTGTACTTTTTAGTTTTTGTTCCATTTTTCTCATATAAAAACAATCACACCGCGTATATAAAGAGCAGTATACAACCTTTTCTGTAGTACAATTATATTTCCACTGCAGTTTAATTTCTCTCCATTGATGCAAACCTCACTAGTGTCAAGAAGGAACTTACAAAAATGGCAAAACCCACATTTCTTCATGACCCCGAGATTGCCTTGTAGGTGAGACACAGATCACCTCTGAGCAATCTGTATGGCACCGAGTAAAGTGCTAGTGATTTGAGCTTGTCTGTATAGGACAGGTGTTGGAGGCCATGGGTTCTCTTTGTAAGGTATTTCTGTGGCCTTTCCAGTTGATGCAGGTGTTTGGAGAGGTACATACCAAACGGTAATTATACTCAATTATTGGCCTAATGAGGGAGGAGTACAGAGAGGTAATAACCTCCTTTTTTCTGGATACAATCTCTTTACTTATGAGATGAACCAACTAAAAGGCTTTTCTGATGACTGCTACATGATGGTCAAATGTGAGATTGTTTTCTACCTAAGTACCCAGGTCTCTCACCACAGGTTGTGTGCTTAGGGTGTTGCCTTTGATGTAGTAATCAGTAGGAGCCTTGTTTTTGCTGAATGGTATGATAATACATTTTTTTTGCATTTAACTTAAGGCCATGACTTTGGCAACAGTCATTTGCTGCTGTTAGACTCTCTTGCAGTATGTTAACATCATTTGGTGAGTCAATGATAGCACCCAATTTAAAGTCGTCCACAAACTTAGTCAGCCACAGGCCTTTTGTCTTTGCCCAGACCTCTGAGAAGTAGATGCCAAGCAGTAGGGGTCCCAGGATAGATCCCTGAGGAACACCACATGTGACAGGTCTGACGCTCTTGGAGGTGGAGGCACCTATGTGGGTCCTATCGGTGAGCCAATTGGCTATCCACCTGATGAGATAGTAATGTACATCAAGTTGTGTTAGCTTTTCAATAATGCCCAAGTGGGGGATGGTGTCAAAGGCCTTGTCCTAGTCAAGGTAAGCTGTATGTACTGACTTTCCCTCATCCATGGCTTTGGTAACACTCTCAAAGAAGTCATTCAAGTTCAACAAGCAAGATCTGGCCTTGATGAATCCAAACTGGGTGGGGTCAAGTGCTTGGAGATTGCCTATGTCCTTGTTTATGAGATCCATAATAACACACTCCATAACTTTACAGATCAGACTTATTAAGCTAATGGGGTGATAGTTTCCAGGGTCAATAGCAGCACCACCTTTATGTAAGGGAATGACAATGGAAGTTCTCCATTCTGCTGGAATGAAGCCTGTAATTATGCTGTCGTTGAATAGTGTGCTCAATGGCAAAGCTAGTTCTTGCTGGAGATGTTGCAGAATACAGCCTGGAATACTATCAGGTCCCATAGAAGCTGTGTTATTTGTCTTGGATAGGGCCTTTAACACTTGATCTACAGAGATGTGAGGTGTGGGACAAGTATCAAGGATGTCAAGTGGGGGGTGAAGTTTGCACTGAACCTAACTGCTAGCAGGTTGGCTAAGTCAACAGGATCAGTGTAAGTGCTACCGTTAAGTATTAATTTGGAACAAACTTGGGCTTTACCATGGAGGTTCCTGACATAACTGAAGAAGTCTTTGTGGTTTCCCTTTATTTCGTAGGCTAGTTTCGATTTGTAATTGGCTTTGGAGGTTTTCACTAGTGATCTAATTTGCTTGTTGAGGCTAATGAGGGAGTTTTTCCAATTTGGAATTTGTTCCTTTTTACCTTTGGACAACAGTTTCTTCCTTTTTTTGTGAAGCCTGTTGACAGAGAATGTCCACCAGACAGGTTTGTGTTTCCTTGAGGAGCAGGTTTTAGTTCTGTTGGGTATGGCTGAGTCCATGCAGTTGTATAGGTGCTTGTTTACTGCATTGATAGGTTCATAGGTTCATACTAGGCTATCTGCCCTAGGACATTTATAAGCCTAGCCAGAGTGTGTTTGGCTTTCGCCACCTATTTTAAATTAATTTTGCTATGCCCTTTTTCAAGGTTAGTATACTGTGCCTCTGTCTAACAGTGACACAGAAGTGATACCTGGGGTAAACCTACGATCTCCCATCCACTCATCAAGATTCCACTTGAAGAGAGTCAATGAGGGACTCTGCCTAACCTGGACTGGGATTTTATTCCAGAGTGAAGGGAGCCTCTGGGTTATGAATCTGTCCCTCCAGCATGTCCTATTTATTTCAGTGCTGAGGTTCAAGTCTCTCGAGCGCGTAGCTCGATGGGATTTGGATTTTCTGAGGTGCAGCATGTCCATTAATTCCAGGTTGGACATTCTTTATACGTCAGGCACAGATCGCCTCTGAGCAGGTGGTATGCCACTAAGTAGAGCTGGAGTTTCTTTAACCGGGCAGCATATGGCATCTGTTTGAGCCCTTTGATCCTCTTGGTGAGGTACTTTTGGGGTCTTTCCAGTTGCTGCAGGTGTCTGGTAAGGTACATCCCAAAAGGGGCATTGCACTCAATTATGGGCCTGATGAGGGATGAGTAAAGAGGCACGATGACCTCTCCTGATTTAGATGTGAATCCCTTCATGATTAGGTGGGCTATATAAAATGTTTTTCTAACCACTTTGGCCACGTGATTGTCAAATGAGAGATTGCTATCAACTTGGTTCCCCAGGACCCTAATTACTTCTTCTGTACTTAATGGATTACCACCTATGTGGTAATTTGTGGGCACTTTGTTTTTGCCAAAGGGGATGACTATACACTTTTTGGCGTTTACTTGAGGCCATGGCTCTGGCACCAGTTGTCTGTTTCTATGAGGCCCTTTTGGGGGATGCTTGTGTCAGCTGGAGAGACGATTATGGGACCCAGTTTGCAGTCATCTGCGAACTTGGTCAGCCACAGTCCTTCCGTGTTGTCTTGTACCTCCGAGAAATATATACCGATCAAGAGAGGTCCCAGGACTGAGCCTTGTGGGATGCCACTTGTAACTGGTTTGGAGTCCGACATGGCTCCAGCAATTCTAACCATGTGGGTTCTGTCCTTGAGCCAGTTTGCAACCCATCTAGTGACACAGGGGTTTATATTTAAGCTGGTGAGCTTATCTATAATGCTCGACTGGGGTATTGTATCAAAGGCTTTTGCGAGGTCCATGTAGGCTGTGTGGACCACCTTCCCCTCGTCAATGGCCTTGGTGACTGTTTCAAAGAAATTGACCAGGTTTAAGAGGCAGGATCTGCCCTTAACAAAGCCGAACTGGGTAGGATCCAGTGTCTGTAGGTCCCCAATATCTTTATTTATGAGGTCCATGATGATCCTTTCCATAGCTTTGCAGACCAAGCTAGTCAGGCTTATGGGAAGATAGTTTCCAGGATCGGTTGAGGCACCACCTTTATGGAGAGGGACCACTGTTGCTGTACGCCACTCTTTGGGTACATATCCTGTAGTAAGGCTGAGATTGAACAGTAGTTTTATGTTTGGGTTTAGCTCTTCTTGGATTTCATGTAGGACACAGCCCGGGACACCGTCTGGTCCCATTGATTCTGTGTTATTTGCTTTGGAGAGGGCGGTTCTTACCTGAGCATCTGAGATGTCAGTGGGGCATCACTCTGCTGGGATAGATATTTGCCCTTTTGGTGGGGGGGAGGGGAGAAGTTTGCACTGAACCTGTCAGCTAGGATGCTGGCAATGTCTGTGGGTTTGGTGTATTTTTTGTCATTTTTGACTAATTCTGAGCATATCCGGGAATTCCCACCCAGGTTCCTAACATAACTAAAGAAAGCCTTGTGATTATCCTTAGTGTCCTGTGCAATTTTTCTCTCGAAGCTGGCCTTAGACGATTTTATGAGTGCCCGTAGTTTTTTGCTAATACTGATCAGAGATGCCTTCCCTTTTTGGGATTTTGCACTATCATGTAGTAGCTTTCTCCTTCTATTGTATAGTTTGTTTATGGCTGGGGTCCACCAGACAGGGCGTCTGCCTTTGGAGGATTGGGTCTTGGTTTTATTTGGGATTGCATGATCCATGCATTCCTGAAGGTGCTCGTTGAATGCGTTTATAAAGGATTCTGCAGTCTGGGCCGTATTTTCCACAGGCCTGGGGGCTTTGAAGGATTCCACCTCGGTTTTGAGGAGTGTGAAATTTGCTTTAGAGAAGTTTTTCACTGTGGTTTTCTGGGCAGGGGGTGGGGTCGGGATGTGAATATCCAGTGAGATTAGTTTATGGTCTGATCTTACCAGTGAAGGATACACTTCTGGTCTGGAGCATAGAGTCCCCATGTTGGTGATGATCAGGTCCAGTATGTTTTCCCCTCTTGTGGGAGTGGTAACAAGTTGTTCCATAGCATTTAACTTCTAGGAACCTTTGGGCTAGGGTGTTGGAGCTAGAGTAATGCTCCCAGTCTATGTTTGGGTAGTTGAAGTCGCCCAATATAATGGTGTTTGGAGAGACCTTCATATTTTCCAGTGTTCTCAGGAAGGCCGAGTGGGGTTCCTGGGTTTGGGAGGGTGGTCTGTAGCAGGCTATAAACTGGAAGGCAGTTTTACCCACTGTTAGTTGCACATGGATAGTCTCTGATGCTTCGTGCTGTGCCATCAACCTGGAGGTGCGGGTATCTTTGACGAATATTGATACTCCCCCCTCCTTTTGTGGTTCGGTCCAAGTTTTGGGGCCGAAAAGCATGGTATGAGGTATAACTTGTGCTGGTGTGCTCTCGGGAGCCTTGAACCAGGTTTCTGTTACTGCACAGATATCGATGTTCTCCATGCTAAGGAGAGTTTCGAGTGCGTGCATCTTGAGGTTTAGACTTCTGGCGTTGAGTAGCATTACTCTTAGTTTCTTATCCCTTGTGATACCTATGGAGGTGGGTTTGTCTTTTGAGCCTTGCCTAAAAAAGGCACTATGGGGGTGACAGGTGCAAGCCGTCCCTAGCGAAGCATCGTGGCTTGTCGAGCATGTCATCCCAGGCTGATAGGCATTGGATCCCCTTTGAATGACATCAGTACTTAAGCCAGTTGTTGAAATTGATCATCTTGTCTTCATATTGTGGCATCATTCTTGGTGAGGGTAAGATGCTGCTCAAGGTCAGGGTCATACCGGACTGGGCTACATGCTCAGAAAGCTTCTCTATGTCTCTTTTCATGTAGTCCAGGGAGGTACGTCTCAGGTCATTCACACCAGCATGGACAATGACTGAGTCATATTTGTACTTGCCTTGGAGTGACCTGAGTGCTTGTGTTATGTGACAGATCCTAGCGCCCGACAGGCAGATCACCGTGACCTTCTCCTTGTTCTGAGCGGGACGTCAGTGTGCCTGACGATAGAGTCACCTATTACAAGTGTATCAGGTGTGTTGTTTAGCCTTAAGGGCTGTGACTGTTCAGCACATTGGCTTTGTGAGCTATGTGTTGCACGTGTTTTGTTTTGGGATAGTGGTTGCTTGTGTGTCTGCTTTGGAGGTCTCTGCTGCTTAGGCAGATTTTTATTTAGAGCCTCCAAGTATGTTTTTGTGTGTTTATGTGTTTGGTTTGCTGTCGTGGTAGGTCTATGTGAGACTGGAATTGTAATGAGTGTGGTTTCCTTCTCCTCCTGACTGGTTACGCCAGTACTGAGTTGAGAGAGCTTAGCCTCCAGTTTGGCTATATGGTTGCATCTCTCACATGTGTTGGAATTTGTTGGGAGGAGGAGAGGGTTGTCTGTGTACATGAGGCAGTTGTAACATTGCCTCAAGATTGCCAGATTCACCAGCTGGACCGGAGAGGAGATTGACAACTGACCTTTGGACATGCTAGAATAGTATTGGTAATTCCTTTATAATTGAAAAAAGGGCCAATGGGGAACAAGGTACTCAAGAGGAGTTTTTGAGGGTGTAGTGCTTTTAATATTTTAGTGCTGACTTATATAATTGCTTTAGTGAGCAAGTGCCAGGTAACTTAAATGCAATGTGTTACAGGTAACTTAAATGCAAAAATGACAAACAGTAACTTTCTTTCAAGTGAAACAAGGAAGTAAGTACAGTAAGCAATGCAGATATCACTAGGGATCCACAGAAGCGCTGAAAAGCCGCATTTTAGGTGGAATTAGCATTTCAGGGAAATAACAAGCAAACAAACAACAAGCATACAAACAAAGCTAGATTCAGCAGGCCTGGATCTAGTCTATGCTACAGGCGTACCAATTTCAGTAAGAAACAGTTCAAATATGCAGGTACTATAAGCCTTTAACCAGAAATTCTCAGCTCAGAAGGGCAGAGTCCGGCCTCTCCTCCCACAAGAGTGCAGACCACGAACCTTCTTAATGTAAAATAACTGGCCTGAAGCCCAAGTGCTTAAACCAGAACTGTTCAGTATAGCTGCCTGCATCCCCTGAGAGCGGAGGTGGCATGAAGCTACTGATACTCTCTCTTTGCAGGTTGTAGTTAGCTTTTGAGAAGTTTTTTAGCCTGGACCCTGGTTCAGAGTCCATCCCGGCATCTTCACACCCCCCAAGCTTATATATACCTTGGAGAAAAAGAATATCCTGAGAAAAGGCATGTCGGACTTGGAATATGTATGTCCATTCCCCATGTCATTCAGTGTCTGTATTTCGGGACTCACTCTAGCAGGCCCCAGCATTTCAAGTGGTTACGTCTACATTGTCAAACATGGAGGTTTTCTTCCTAGTTCTCCTGTTCTTCCTGGGCCATGAACACCAGGAGTTACATGCTAAACAAAGTATACAAAAAATGAATATAAATAATTTAATTCCTTCTCATATTGTGCAATTTCTGTAGGGCAAATATAGGATATATCAAGGATTATCACAGCACACTTCATTTCTGTTGGGTATGTTTTCCAACATGTGTGTATATTTAAAATTCATTAAATAAAACCATTTGATGAAAGTATATTGCATCACAGAATCATAAAACCATAGAAATACAAGGCAACTGGGGCCAGTGGCTGTTTGCACTTGGCCAGTACCCACCCTTAGACCTTACCTTTTATTAAACAAGCATTATGCCAGGCATAACAAAGCTGTATTTGTGGATACCCATCCAGTTGTCTAAATCACTTTTGAAGGGGGAAAGTTCATTGCATTGCTTAATTTTGAGCATCTGTTCATTCCAGAAAAGGGTAAGTATTGAGTAGGAAATCTGTCTCTCATCTGTGTTTTATTTGCTAAAGTAAACTTAGATTCCTAGTTCTAATGTTATTTGTGCTGCTTGATTTGTAAAGTCCAAGAGAGGCTTTGGACTAACGGATAAGTTATATTTGGTGTTTCTGTGTGTCAGAAGGGGACTCAAGGATGACGCCAAGTCATCAGCAAACTTGGTTAGCCAGAGATTTTCATTTGTAATTTTGAGATCTGTTAAGTATTTGATGAACTGTAGGGGGTCCCATTATGGAGCCACGAGTAATACCATTGGTCACCTTTGTTTTCACCGAGGATGCACCCACTACCTTCACTATACAGGTTCTAGCCCTTAAGCAATTTACTATCCAAAAAGCTATGTAGGGGACCATTTGGAGCTCATTCAGCTGGTTTGTTATGCTAACATGATGTATGATGTCAAAAGCCTTGATGAAGATGAGGTATGTTGTATGGGCAGCAGGTTCACCGTCCATGGTTTGTGTCATTCTCTGAATGATGTTGATGAAATTCATTAGACAGGCTCTATCCTTATCAAAGCCAAATTGCTGGGAATCAAACCTCATATGTTTGATGGCTTTGCAGATTAGTCTAATGCTAATGGGTTAGTAGTTTCCAAAGTCATTGTGAAGCAGCATCACTTCAGCTATGCACCATATGTCAGGGAGAAACACAGTGGCTCACAAGTGGGTGCACTAGAGTCTGTTTTGGACTGTTTATTAGGTAACTGGGCACATTATCAGGCCGCATGGAGGGTTGCATTTTTATTTTGGAGAGTATCATGCCTTCTTTGGTTATGATGGGAGGTTCAACATTAGGGTGTGTGAGGTGTGGGAGGTTTGAGATTTTGTGGGATATGTGAGTGTTTTATAGTTGCTCACTGGTGAAATTTGCACTGAATTTGTTTACAAGTATGTTGGTTATCTTACTGGATCTGAGTACGTAGTGCCATTTTGGATATGTTCTGGGCAATGTTCTAACAAAGAAGGATTTACAATTGTGTTTAGCTTTTGATGTTAATCTAAGTTCATGGGATGCCTTTGTTTTCCAGATGGCATTTTTTAGTTCTTTCAACAGCTTTTTAATGCTAACTTTGATTTAATTTTTTCTTGCTACACAGTTTAAGAAGTTTTTTTTTCATAATTTTTTTCTTTTATTGTATTTCTCATTTACACATGTGGACCACCAGGCTGGATTACTTTTAAATTTCCCATTTTGTTTTGATCTGGTAGGGATTGTCATGTCAGTGTGCCAATGCATTTATCCAGGTACACACAGCATTTCTTTGCATAAATCCTTGCAGTATCACTGTCTTCGGTAATACAGTTAAACGAATTTAGAAGCATCATCATAGAATTATTATGTTCGAAGTCTCTGAAATTTGTGATATTTGCATCTAACTGTTTGGAGACTTTAAAAGAAAAGGTTACCAGTTTGTGATTGGATATAACTGGGGAAGAGGGTATCGGGGATAGTTGATATTGATGCCCTGTTGTTCTTGGACATAAATTGACTGCAGACATTCTGTGTAAGAATACAAGAATGATTTACATTTGCCTGTTTGTCTTTCACTAATTTCATTTAATAACCCCATTCACTATCGTTAAAACAACAAGGTAAATGTTGGGGGGGGGGGGGTAAGATAGGTATCACTGTATCTTTAGTAAATAAAAAAATGGTAACTAGTAAAAAATGTAATAGTTGAGTTCAGAATAGTTCAAAGCATTTCTGAAGGGTGGGAGGTTGGCATAGTGGGTGTTTACCTTATAGGCCCTAAGTGCAGGGTTTGATTCTCACATGGAATAATTGGCTGGGCTGGGAATGGCCTAAAAGAACAGTTAGCCTGGTACTAATTTATGAACTTATGTTTCTATGGCAAGAGGGATAAGACACCCTTACTGTGTTTTGAAGGTTTATTGGAGTGAGAACTCAAATCCAGACCTGTATAAAAATATTTCATGTGTACCAACATAAATTTTAATTAAATACTCAGTAAAATTCTGGGTCTCTGTGTTTGTCTGAAAAGATTTGAAGCTTACATTAACTAAAGCACTGCTGCTGATTCCCTGCTGTGTTTCCCATCCACCCTCTCATTTGTCACTATAAAACTGGAATCAGTTCTCTCACATAACAACAAACCAGACATCAAACAGGTTGTCAGCACACACAATTCACCACTTAACACAAAATTTGATCATGACACATAAGCCCACATACATGGCAGTACTTACTAGAAGCCTACCAAAAGATCAGAGACCTCCCTAACATAAACCAGTTGCACACACTGCTATGCAAATAGAAACCACTACACATCATAACATATACACCAGTGTCTCAGCAAATAAGCCCCAAGGCAACAGGGTTGGGAGGGTGGCCTAACGGTTAAGGTGTTTGCCTTGGAAACACAAGGTGCAGGGTTTGAGTCTCACAAGGAATAATTGGTTAGGCTTAAAATTGGCTCGAAAGGGCAGTTAGCCTAGTACTAACCTATGAACCTCAAAACCTAATATCTTAGTCGTAGGTGACTCCATAGTGAGACACACAGATGTCCCCCTCATCCTGGTGAGGGGGACATCTGTGTGTCCCCCTCATCCTGGTGAGGGGGACACACAGATGTCCCCCTCACCAGGATGAACAAGGAGAAGGTCACAGTCAGCTGTCTGTCAGATGCCAGGATCCATCAAATCACACATGCACTCAAGTCACTCAACAAGTACTGTTACAACTCTCTTACAGTCCATGTTGGGGTGAATGAATTGAGACATACCTCTCTGGACTATATGAAGAGAAACATGACTGAATTTTCAGATTATGTGTCCCAGGCAGGTATGATGCTAGCTCTAAGCCGCATTCTACCTTCACCCAGGATGATGCCATAATATAAACAAAAAATGATTGACTTCAACAATTGGCTTAGTGTGTGGTGTCAGTCCAGGGGGATCCAGTATCTATCAGCCTGGGAAGACATGGTCGACAGGCCACACTGTTTTGCCAGAGATGGTCTACACCTGTCTCCTCTAGGCTTTCATATACTTGCAAGAGCACTTGCCTATCTCCATAGTGCCTTTTTTAGGCAATGCCAAAACAACACAATTTCCAACATAAAATCGACTCGAAACAAACTCAATGTTCGGTTGTTTAATGCTAGGAGTCTAAACATGAAACTGCACTCCCTAGAAGCACTCCTCACCTGTGGAAGAGGCTGACATCTGTGCAGTCACTGAGACATGGTTCAAGGCTGCAGAGCACCCTGGCCATCCAAGGCTACAATACCTTCCACATGTTCAGATCTCAAACATGAGCAAGAAAAAAAACAAAGGTGGAAGTGTATCCATCCTCATTAAAGCCAAGTACACCTCGTGACTGGTCAAACAGTACAACTCACTCAAACTACTCTATGCCCAACTAACTACAGGCAAAATACCCTACCTTATCATTGCTAGCTATAGGGCCCCCACCATGAACAAAGAAAAGCACATTGCTTACCTGGACTTACTGGAGTCATTCGGCATACTTCCATCGATTTGGTGACATACATGAGCATGACCATGCTGATCTATTGGTTCCTTGAATTTGTCAATGCAGTTGCTCGGGAACAGATAGTCTGCACACCCACAAGGGACTCAAATGTCACCAACATGGGGAGGGGTCACTGCACTCCCCCATGTGTGATGCCCTCCCTGGTAAGGTCGGACCATTCGAAGTAACTATTGAACCTGTCACCACATCAAGACCAAAACTTTTCCAAAGCAAACTACAGCCTACTAAGCAATAGTATAAAAATGTTATACCCCCACAATCACAGACAACAATGACTCCTATGCAGAGCTGTACACAAATGACCTGTATAAACATTTAAACAACTGCATAGATTTGGCTGTGCCTGACTGGATTAAAAGCAGGTCCTGCTGAAAAAACAAGCCACCCTGGTGGACCTCAAGTATAAACAGATTATATAACAAAAGGAAGAAACTGATGTGTAAGAATAAGAGAGAACTGACTTAGCAGCGGAAGAATTCCTTCTACAGCTTCAACAAGCAAATCAGAAAGCTTGCGAAGTCCTGTAAAACTAATTACAAAGGAAAATAGCATCCATAACTAAGAATAATCATAACGCATTCTTTAACTACGTCAAAAATCTAAAAGGGAATGCTCAACTATGTGCTGAACTGTTAGTAGATGGTGCCACTCATACTATACTACAGGAAGTGTCAACCTGCTAGCTGACAGATTTGGTGCAAACTTCACTTCCCCTGTCCCCACCAGCCATACCTCAAAATATACCTGACACTATACCTCTGCCTACTTTCTCTAGAGATCAGGTCATATCTGCACTCTCCAAGACAAAAACACACGGCCTCAGTGGGACCAGATAACATCCCAGGTTGCTTATTAAGCAGTCTACAACAGGACCTTGCACACCCACTTGGCATTGTTTTTAATCATAGCTTGAGGACTGGCTTTGTTCCAGCATTGTGGAGAACAGCAACAGTAATCCCCTTGCACAAAAGGGGGCCATTAGTTGAGAACTACAGGTCCACAAGTCTAACCAGCCTCATCTGCAAGGCCATGGAAATAATCATCATGGACCTTATCAACAAGGACATAGGTGACCTTCAACTCAAGGCTCAACCCAGTTTGGCTTCATTAATGGTAGATCATGCTTATTAAACCTAGTAGACAACTTTGACAAAGTCACCAAAGCCCTGGATGAAGGTAAGACAGTGCATACTGCCTATCTTGACCTAGACAAGACTTCTTACACAATCCATGACTCAGGTATCATTCAGAAATTCTCCCAGCTGGGTATTAACCCTTATGTCACTAGATTGGTATCCAATTGGCTCAACGACAGAACACATACTGTCAAAGTTGGTGACTCCACCTCTACCAGTAGATCCGTCACCAGGTGGTGTACCTCAAGGATCTGTGCTGGGCACTTTACTGTTTGGAATCTATTTCTGAGAAGTCCACGCTAAAGTAGATGGCCTTTGGCTTACCATGTTCACTGATGATTACAAATTGGGTGCAATTATTGTGTCCCACATGATGTTAACATATTACAGGATGGGCTAACACAGACAAATGACGAGTGCCAAAGTTATGGTCTAAAACGAAATGCAAAAAAGTGCATTATTATTCCCTTTGGCAAAGTGGAATTTTTCTGCTAATTACAATATTGTCAGCACCCCCTAAGTTCAAACCCAGGGTGTGAGATCTGGGAACACAGGTGGATGGCAATCAGAACTTTGACCACCAAGTTTCCACAGTGGTAAGGAAAGCCTTCTATATTGTACATGTCATAAGTAAGGGCATCGCATCCAGGTCTATGGATGTTATAACTCCACTGTACTTGACCCTCATCAGACCATTAATAGAGTACAATGCTCCCTTCTGCAGGTATGTCACCAGACACCTGTGGCAGCTAGAGAGACCAAAGAGGTTTCTCACCAAGAAAATACAGGGTTGCCAAACCATGATTTACGTGGACAGACTAAAAGCTCTGTCACTGTACTCTGTATCATATAGGCTGCTGAGAGCCAACTTGTGCCTGGCCTACAGGGCAGTCTCAGACCCCAACCTGATGGAAATGCTGCACATCTGCAAGTCAAATGGGACAAGATTCACTCACTCTAGGGTTCTTAACCCAGCCTGTGACATTACCAGGATGTGCTATAGACAGACATATCTTCCAGAGATTGCCTCTATTCTGGAATAAACTTCCAGTTCACATGAAGTAGAGCTGTTCACTGACCCTGTTCAAGAGCAAGCTGGACAAATGGATGGGAGACCGCAAATTCACCCTGGGGGTGGCACCATGTCTTTCATAGACGGGTAGTTGCACTTATCATAGACTCAATCTGCAATTTACATTTATCTTACCAAAGACAATTGGGGCAACTCGGGATTAACATGGCTAGGCTTCTAAGGGCTCTAGGGCCACTAGTCTAGTAACGTCCTATGAACCTATGAACCTATGACGTAAAAGATATTACCAAAGGGCTCTGACTAAGCTTGCAGTTGGCTGCAAACTAGAAGCAGTCATTGAATCCCTAAATTACTTAACCATCCTACTGGAAGATTTGTCCTAAATAAATAACAGGTGTCAGAATCACGAACTGAAACTAAATGCTAAAAAATGCATTATTGTATTCTATGAAAAGACATCTTCTCCAGGGAACTAACACATTGACAATACATCCCTAAGAAATTACCCAGTTGTTTAGAATGGGAACTTATGTGGACAGTAACCTAGCTTTCAGTCAACATTTATTTTATTTATTTATTTATTTATTACATTTGTTTACTGGGAAAGTCCACTGGGCCTAAAACAGCCCATTTTCTGTGGAGGCTCGGGGAGAAAAGCTCTGACAAGAACATAGATGCAGAAAAAAAATTAAACATTAATTGGTACAGAAGTAGAAACAGTGTTACACATAGTGGTTACAGTAATATATACAGAATATATACATAAAAGCAGGAATTTAGTTGGTTGCAGATGAATTCAGAGTGGTAAAAACGGAGACAAATTAATCAGTAATATTGTACCAGTATCAAGTGATGAACGAAAAAAATAAATAAATATGGAGAGAGTATCATCAGTCACTAGTAGTAAAAAGCACAGGAGTTTAGTTATAATATAAGGAGAAGGAAGCACTGCCATTAACATAAGAACGTCCTATAAACAAAGGGATTGTATCTAAATCTACGCATGTCATTATCCTCTTTTACGCAGCCCTCATGACACCAGTCATTGAGTATTACGGCCCTTTGGCACATATCTGTCCAGACACATGCAACAAACTGGAAAAGATATGAGGCCTAAACAACATGTCCTACATGGACTAACTCAAAGCCCTAACACTATACTCAGTATCTTACAGACCGCTAAGAGGTGTCATGTGTCTGGTATACAAGGCATCCTCTGCACCAATACTGATGGATTTACTACACATCAGCAATTCAAATGCCCTCAGAAACACTTGGTCTAGGGATCTAAACCTCCTCTGCAACATCAACAGAATGGTTTGGAGGGACAGGAATATCTTGCAGAAGATACCACTACTCTAGAACATAATCCCTAACTACATAAAACAAAGTTCATCCCTGTTCATATTCAGGTTCAACTTGGATCTATGGATGGGAAACAGAAAATGTACCCCTGGACTGCCCCCTGTGCTACTAATGGACAGAGGCAGCTCCTAAATGTGTTATCCTGTTAATAAGTCCACTCAAATTATCTGTGGTATGATCCTAGTGGTTCTCATCAGGGGTAGTATACAATTACCGACCATGGAATGGGTAAGACCATTCTCTAACCAAATGGGAGAGGTTAACATGGAGGGTAGTATACAATTACCGACCATGGAATGGATAAGACCAGTCTCTAACTAAATGGGAGAGGTTAACATGGAGGGTAGTATACAATTACCGACCATGGAATGGGTAAGACCAATCTCTAACTAAATGGGAGAGGTTAACATGGAGGGTAGTATACAATTACCGACCATGGAATGGGTAAGACCAGTCTCTAACTAAATGGGAGAGGTTAACATGGAGGGTAGTATACAATTACTGACCATGGGATGGGTAAGACCAGTCTCTAACTAAATGGGAGAGGTTAACATGGAGGGTAGTATACAATTACCGACCATGGAATGGGTAAGACCAGTCAAATGGGAGAGGTTAACTTGGAGGGTAGTATACAATTACTGACCATGGAATGGGTAAGACCAGTCTCTAACTAAATGGGAGAGGTTAACATGGAGGGTAGTATACAATTACAGACCATGGGATGGGTAAGACCAGTCTCCAACTAAATGGGAGAGGTTAACATGGAGGGTAGTATACAATTACCGACCATGGGATGGGTAAGACCAGTCTCCAACTAAATGGGAGAGGTTAACATGGAGGGTAGTATACAATTACCGACCATGGAATGGGTAAGACCAGTCTCCAACTAAATGGGAGAGGTTAACATGGAGGGTAGTATACAATTACCGACCATGGGATGGGTAAGACCAGTCTCCAACTAAATGGGAGAGGTTAACATGGAGGGTAGTATACAATTACCGACCATGAGATGGGTAAGACCAATCTCTAACTAAATGGGCAGGTTAATTTGAGCACAAAAAGGGAAACTGGCTAGCCTTAAAATGGCCCAGAAAGGAACTAGCCTAGTACTTACTATGGGCCTATAAACCTATAACAGTTTTCCATGGTAGTGCAAGTTAAACAGTACATTCCCATTAAAAACAAGAATAACTTTAAAATTATTGGCATGGAATAATGCATATTCTCATTAAAACTAAAGAAATACCTTATAATTAATACAATTGCTTTACCATTGGCCTATCTAGTACAGCATGCACAATTCAATACCCTATGTAACAGGTAGTTAAACAAATCACTCATCTATCATCAGATTTATTCAATTTTCTCCAAACATTTTATAAAAGTTTGTTGTATTTGATATTTTTATTTATTATCTCTATTTACAAGTTTATAAATAGGTTGAGTCACATCATTGACCAAATATTTATACAAAAGTCTACAAAAAATGCAAAACTTTAATACACTGTTTTTACTTTTCATGAAACTAAAGCCTTTTGAGTTTGTCTAATCACATCAATAAAAAAGCAATTAAAGCAAGTATGAATGAGAACATTACCCGATTGAGGTGGTTCAGATCTGGAGAAAAGCCAGTCAGCATGGAAACATCCAGAATTGCCATGGATGAGTTAGTCTCCCCAAGATACCTTTATGCAAACAGACAAAGAGAACACCTCGTATTGCATGCATTTATCACACTTATTTATTACTTGATCCCCATTTTAATGAAGAAAATGAATGGTTGCAAGGTTACTGCACATATTTATAACAGTAGTAGATAATTTCATACGCTTGATTCAAACTAATAATTATATGTCCATAAACAAAATCACACACAGACACAAATGTTTGAGTCAGTCAGAATCCCATAGTTTAGGAACCAGGAAGAAGAAATAGTGGTTGGTGCAGTGTGGCCTGGTTTGTGGGAGATAGAATTTGGGGGGGGGGGGTGGGTTGGGAGAGGAGTAGCCAGTCTGCTCTTTGCTGCACTGGCAAATGTTGGGGTTTTGTTAGGGTGAGGTAATGGTGATCATGACAGGTGAATTAGTGATAAAGCAACATATTTTGTTTTGGGAAGTCTCTAGTGGGGAGGAGGTTTACTTTGAGGCTGCAGCTATTAGAGGCAGTCTATATTGAGTTGGTCCAGAAGAACTCTTTTGCTTATAGGTGCCCTGGCTGGGTTGGATACACAGGATGAAACTTTCCTTGCCCAGAAGAACTGAGTTATCTTCTGTCCTTGACTGCTTAATTTGGGTAAGGAATAATAGTGAATGGTCCAGCCACAAGCCGAGGTATTTGAAGGAGTTAGTTGTTTCTGTTGTTATGTTGCTATGCCATGAAGGCTAATGAGAATGAGTTACTTTGCATTTTTTTTTTTTTTGCTTTTTTGAGTGATGCCAAGTATTAGTTTCTAGTTAATGAGCCAGGAAATGAGGAAGATAGGGTATTTTTGCAGCTGTAGTTCGACTGTAGTTTGGAAGCTGTTGAGTAGGAATGTTATGAGGTAGTATTAATGAAAACAGAGAAGAGAAGAGGACTTAGGACATTGAAAGAGTTGCAATAAGAAATGGCACAATTAACTATAAAAAATATGACAAGAAGTCTCGGAACTAGATAATGGATGTTTTACTCATGCCAGTGGTCTTTAGAGAGAGAGAGAGATGGAGGATTTGGTGATTAACAAGGTCAAAGGCTTTTGTGAGGGTCATCAAATAGTGCTCCTGTCAAGCTGCCTTTGTCCATGCTGAGGAGAATGTTATCAATTAGGCACCAAAGTGCCATCATTGTACTATGACCTGTCCAGAATCAATGCTGTTTTACGGTAAGGTGATGATATTGCTGAATGTAGCCTGCGAGTTGGATACAAATTTTTTCTAGTACCTTATGAAGAGTGTGCAGGATGGAAATAGGATGAAAATGTGAGGTGTTTTGAGGTTTAGACTGCCTGGGTGTGGGGTGGGTTATCTGCTGTTTTCCAGGTATTTCACATTACATTTTGTCAGGCAAAGGTCAAAGATGTTGTGAAGAGGCAGGTTAAAAGCGTGGTGAAGAGGCAAGGTTAGAAACAAGCCTCGAACAATTCTACAAAAGCAAGCGTGGAAGGAGTCTATCCCAGACACAAGTTTTAACTATTGTGCACTTCCTTTTTTTTATTCAACAGAACTTCATCAAAGTTAAAACCAAGTAGACAAACCAAGTTTAAAAGAAGTACCAAATGAATCGCATGATCATCCCTAACCAATAAAATGCTTCTCTCTGTTCCCTCTGTTCATCTTAAAGTTACAGTATATATAAAACCATGTTAAAAAATGTAACCAGGTATTAACCACTCTTAAGTGCTACTCTTTACTCGAAATGGTCCAGTGTTGCTGACACAACTCTCAATATAATTGTTATAGAATGAAAACATATTTCTATAAAATGAGAGAATATGATTGCTTTCAACAACTTTAAACACCAGTATTTAGCATTTAAAGTCTTTGTGCTATTGAAAAACATTTAATGTTTACTGTCTCATTGAGACTGGGTAACTTATCTGTCCACAGGGTAACTTATCTGCCAGCAATCTTATTTGCCACCAGGATTCACTGCATTCAAGTAGGACATTGTAATTGCCAACAAACTCTTTTATACCGACAGCATCTAATATAAAAAACATAAAACCCTGGGAAGAAGTAACGATGCCAAATAAACCACTCCTTGTGAAACAAAATTATATCCATTTTTGGCCCTAAGGTTTAAATTCAGGGCCTTAATGTAAACGTTGGAACTGTTTGTAATAAATTAGCACTACTAACATCTGCCACATTAGCAAGTACCAAATGTATTTGTAACTATATAGTCTGATGGTGTTCTAACATGGTTTCACATTGTGAATTCTTTTGTATGTAAACGAAAGACTGTCACCGATAATTTTGACTAATTCACCATTCCTTAAAATGATCATCCAGTCGTCTCTAATCAGATGCATTTCCCTAGAAATGGGAAGTGAAAGAACGCTTACTTTCTCTGTGTCTTGAGACAATACATATTGTTCTGATGAAGCTTGCTATTGAGCAAGTGAAAGCGCTTAACCATTGGATTTGTGTGTATATCTGTTCATTAAAACTTTCTGTTTTTATGCGGACTTCAGCCGTTATCATCTTACATCCTATTTTTGGTTGGAACTGATGTTCATAAGGAGTTGGCATCTCATGACACAGAGAAAGTAAGCGTTCTTTCATTTTTGTTGGTTCTGTAGTCACAAGAACGGTTACTTGGCATTGTGTTAGAAATGGGAAGTGGAAAAGCCCTGCTATACTTAGCCAGTGAAGTACTTGTGGAAGTTAGTTCTTCTCCTGTGTCTGACACTGTTTTTGGCTGAATTGTTTTGAGAACACACTTTGGTTATAAAGTAAATAGACACTAGAAATTCTTTAGCCAAATACTGCCTAATGTGTACTAATTTGGAAAAATTATTTTTTTTTGTATTAGATGTTGTCAGTATGAAAGAAGCTGTTGGCAATTATAACGTCTTATTTGACTGCTGTGAATGCTGGTGGCAAATAAATATATATATAAATATCTACAGCTCTCTCTCTCTCTCTATATATATATATATATATAAGTATATGTGTGTGTGTGATGTATATATGTGTATATATGTATATATGTATGAATGTATATTGTTGTCTGCCTTTCCCCCTTATGCATCCTTCCACTCTAATGTATGTCCCGTCTTCATTTTTTCTTACTTCTTCTATGATAATTTGTAGTTCCCGTCTGAAAATGATTGCCACCTTTCTCTCCTCCCAGCCTTGTAATCCTATTCAACTTTGGGGCAGAAATTAAGTATCTTTATATGTTCCATGACCTTTAACTTTGTTGCTTGTACATTATAGTTGTAGCTATTCTGAAAGGTGTGTACCTTATTTCTTTAAACGGATCGGATTCTCCATAGTCCGTATAACTAACCCTATTTTTTCCCCTTTTCCCCTCCTCTTCCATTAAGATGGAGCAATGTTTGGTGTCTTACTCTTTTGCCAGGTCTGTGCTCATCCATCCAGTGTTCCCCATATGCTCCTCTACCCTCCTTAGCAGTTCCTCATATTTTCTTCCTCATATGCTGCATTTGCCTCGAATGATCTGCAAACCCCTCCCTTATTTCTAGTTTGCAGCTTATCTGTGTGTATCTTGCATTACTGAAACTCTGTGTACCTTCCCCTTTGGTTCATTCTCCCTTGTATGACATGTCTTTGCTTTATTCCCCTTTTCCAAATATACACCAAATGCGTAATCATTGCCCTGCACCCTTCACTCTCAATGCCCCTACATAATCATTGCCCTGCTCTCTTCGCTCTCAATGCCCCCCCACTTATTTCCTTCCATGTACATATCTGTGTTCGGCATTCACTGTGTCCTGAAGCACAT